>NW_028318435.1:0-340833 GCF_062004578.1 Staurois parvus | reverse complement strand
CATGCCCGGCCAGTAGCGTGGCATCGGAGCGCGTGTTTAGTGCGGCAGGAGGTATTGCAACTCCGCGGAGGACACGACTGTCCACCCAAAGTGTGGAGAGACTCACGTTTGTAAAAATGAATCAGGCGTGGATTAGTCTGGATTTCAAACCACCAGTTCCTGACACAACTGACTAAATCCGCCATGAATCATGCCCCAAACATGTGCCACTTTCAGGTCTCCTCACACTGCTGGTGTGTTCCATTTTTTGTCATAGGGTGCTGGCAGATTACGGGCCTCCCATAGCTGCTGCCAGGCCCCTAATCTGCCATGGGCCCCTATACCGCCTCCTCATGCTGCTGCCAAGTCCAGAGTCTCTCATGGGTCCCTGTACGGCCTCCCATTGCTGCTGTCTCCATCGCCACACTCTGCCATGTGCCACTTTCAGGTCTCTTCACACTGCTGGTGTGTTCCATTTTTTGTCATAGGGTGCTGGCAGATTACGGGCCTCCCATAGCTGCTGCCAGGCCCCTAATCTGCCATGGGCCCCTATACCGCCTCCTCATGCTGCTGCCAGGTCCAGAGTCTCTCATGGGTCCCTGTACGGCCTCCCATTGCTGCTGTCTCCATCGCCACACTCTGCCATGTGCCACTTTCAGGTCTCCTCACACTGCTGGTGTGTTCCATTTTTTGTCATAGGGTGCTGGCAGATTACGGGCCTCCCATAGCTGCTGCCAGGCCCCTAATCTGCCATGGGCCCCTATACCGCCTCCTCATGCTGCTGCCAGGTCCAGAGTCTCTCATGGGTCCCTGTACGGCCTCCCATTGCTGCTGTCTCCATCGCCACACTCTGCCATGTGCCACTTTCAGGTCTCCTCACACTGCTGGTGTGTTCCATTTTTTGTCATAGGGTGCTGGCAGATTACGGGCCTCCCATAGCTGCTGCCAGGCCCCTAATCTGCCATGGGCCCCTATACCGCCTCCTCATGCTGCTGCCAGGTCCAGAGTCTCTCATGGGTCCCTGTACGGCCTCCCATTGCTGCTGTCTCCATCGCCACACTCTGCCATGTGCCACTTTCAGGTCTCCTCACACTGCTGGTGTGTTCCATTTTTTGTCATAGGGTGCTGGCAGATTACGGGCCTCCCATAGCTGCTGCCAGGCCCCTAATCTGCCATGGGCCCCCGTACCGACTCCTCATGCTGCTGCCAGGCCCGTAATCTGTCATGGGCCCCTGTTGTCGCTTGTTGGCATATTCCACTCGTTCAGATGCTCCTTCTCCTGCTACTCCTCTTCACGGATTCCGTCAGCAGTCTTTCTTGGAATCCGTTTCCAAGAGACAACAGTTTGCGAGCACGCACCCGATGGTGCAGAAGCTGAAAGTCCTCCTGTCCAAGTTGCTGCTGCCAGGCTCGTAATCTGTCATGCGCCCCTGTACCGCCTCCTCATGCTGCTGCCAGGTCCAGAGTTTGTCATGGGCCCCCGTACCGACTCCTCATGCTGCTGCCAGGCCCGTAATCTGTCATGGGCCCCTGTACCGCCTCCCCATGCTGCTGCCAGGTCCAGAGTGTGTCATGGGTCCCTGTACGGCCTCCCATTGCTGCTGCCAGGCCCGTAATCTGCCATGGGCCCCCGTACCGACTCCTCATGCTGCTGCCAGGCCCGTAATCTGTCATGGGCCCCTGTACCGCCTCCTCATGCTGCTGCCAGGTCCAGAGTGTGTCATGGGTCCCTGTACGGCCTCCCATTGCTGCTGTCTCTATCGCCACACTCTGCCATGTGCCACTTTCAGGTCTCCTCACACTGCTGGTGGTTTCCATTTTTGTCATAGGGTGCTGTATGGCCTCCCATTGCTGCTGCCTCCACCGCCACACTGTGGCTCCACACTCTGGTTTTGGCCCCGTGACTGCCCAAATGAGTGAAGTGTGCGGTGATTCTAAGATCGACGGCACTCATCTGCATAGAATATCATGTAAAAGTTCATTTATTTCAGTAATGCAACTTAAAAGGTGAAACTAATATATGAGATAGACTCATTACATGCAAAGCAAGATAGTTCAAGCCGTGATTTGTCATAATTGTGATGATTATGGCTTACAGCTCATGAAAACCCCAAATCCACAATCTCAGAAAATTAGAACATTGTGAAAAGGTGCAATATTCTAGGCTCAAAGTGTCCCACTCCTAATCAGCTTATTAAGCCATAACACCTGCAAATGGTTCCTGAGCCTTTAAATGGTCTCTGTCTAGTTCAGTAGGAATCACAATCATGGGAAAGACTGCTGACCTGACAGTTGTGCAGAAAACCATCATTGACACCCTCCATAAGGAGGGAAAGCCTCAAAAGGTAATTGCAAAAGACGTTGGATGTTCCCAAAGTGCTGTATCAAAGCACATTAGTAGAAAGTTATGTGGAAGAGAAAAGTGTGGAAGAAAAAGGTGCACAAGCAGCAGGGATGACCGCAGCCTGGAGAGGATTGTCAGGAAAAGGCCATTCAAAAGTGTTGGGGACTTTCACAAGGAGTGGACTGAGGCTGGAGTCAGTGCATCAAGAGCCACCACACACAGACGGATCCTGGACATGGGCTTCAAATGTTGTATTCCTCTTGTAAAGCCGCTGCTGAACAACAAATAGAGCGTCTTACCTGGGCTAAAGAAAAACAGTCCTGGGCTGTTGCTCAGTGATCCAAAGTCCTCTTTTCTGATGAGAGCATCTTTTGCATCTCATTTGGAAACCAAGGACCCAGAGTATGGAGGAAGAATGGAGAGGCACACACTGCAAGATGCTTGAAGTCCAGTGTGAAGTTTCCACAGTCTGTGTTGATTTGGGGAGCCATGTCATCTGCTGGTGTTGGTCTACTGTGCTTCATTAAGTCCAGGGTCAATGCAACCGTCTACCAGGAGATTTTGGAGCACCTCATGCTTCCTTCCACAGACAAGCTTTATGGGGATGCTGACTTCATTTTCCAGCAGGACTTGGCACCTGCCCACACTGCCAAAAGCACCAAAACCTGGTTCAATGACCGTGGGATTACTGTGCTTGATTGGCCAGCAAACTCGCCTGACCTGAACCCCATAGAGGATCTATGGGGCATTGCCAAGAGCAAGATGAGAGACATGAGACCGAACAATGCAGAAGAGCTGAAGGCTGCTATTGAAGCATCCTGGTCTTCCATAACACCTCAGCAGTGCCACAGGCTAATAGCTTCCATGCCACGCTGCATTGAGGCAGTAATTGCTGCAAAAGGGGCCCAAACCAAGTACTGAGTACATATGCATGCTTATACTTTTCAGAGGTCCGATATTGTTCTATGTACAATCCTTGTTTTATTGATTGCATGCAATATTTTAATTTTCTGAGATTGTGGATTTGGGATTTTCATGAGCTGTAAGCCATAATCATCACAATTATGACAAATCACGGCTTGAACTATCTTGCTTTGCATGTAATGAGTCTATCTCATATATTAGTTTCACCTTTTAAGTTGCATTACTGAAATAAATGAACTTTTGAACGATTTTCTAATTTTTCGAGTTTCACCTGTATATGAAGGTATACAAATTTCATCTGTATACATCCACATTCTCATAAGGATATATTACTATCTATTTTCTATCCACAAAAGGAGGAATGACAATGGGACAGGCTTCTTTGTAAAGAACAATGCAGTATTGTCTATGCTGACAACACCGAAATCTATCTTTCTACCCCTCAGCTCACCAGGTGTAATCCTGAACTCTATTCTCTCTTTTTGACCCCACATCCATTCGCTGTCAAAATCTTTCTGCCTCAACCTCCGCAACATCTCCAAAATATGTCCCACTTTAATCAATGATGCCACAAAGCTTCCAATTCACTCCCCGGTTATTTCTTGACTTGGTTACTTCAACTCCCTCCTCATTGGCATACATTTACATAGGCTATACCCCATTCAGACCATCATGAATGCCACTGCCAGACTCAACCACCTTACCAACAGTTTAGTGTCAGCTACCCCTTTCTGTCAATCCCTATATTGGCTTCAGCTCATGCAACAAATGAAATACAAAACAACTTACAAGTCCATCCACAACTCTGTCCTCATCATCATCACTAACCTTGTCTCAAAATACCAAACAAATTATTCTCTTTGTAACTTCCAACACCTCCTGCTCTCTAGCTTCCTCGTCACCTCTTCACATGCTTGCCTCCAGGACTTCTCCAGAGACTCTCCCATCCTATAGAGCTCCTACCCCAAAATGTCTAACCATCTTATACTCTGTCCACATTTAGGGGATCCCTGAAATCCTATCTCTATATAGAAGTCTATCCTACCCCCACCTAACAAATGGACTTATTTTATTCATCAGCTCATCCCCCACAGTTATTACCTTTTGTTTCACTTGAACCTCCCTTTTTAGATTGCAAACATGGTCATCTGATTCCTCTTTGAATTGTATTGTAATTGTACTGTCCATCCTTGTGTTGTAAAGTGTTTTACAAACTGCTGGAGCTATAAATCCTAAATAATAATACAAATGTGCAAAGTTAAGAGCTGCCAATGGCACATCTACTGAATACTTATTTCGTGTTTTTTCACAATTATTAATCTAAATTACTTTGCAGATATCTGTTCTAACTTTGAAATAAATAGTATATTTATGTTGATCAGAATCAAGAAAGCAAAATTATATTCACAGTGATTCAATGGGGTGAATACATTTTAAATATGCTGTATACTATATAATCTGAGTAAGTGACCACTTTTGGAGGGGAGCCAGTGGAAACTCTTGCTTACTGACATCCTTCTTACAGGATGCTTCCCAGGTTTAAGCATTGTTATTTGAAGCAGATAAAGTTACTGACATGTCTCATTAAACCTAATTAGATTTACAACCACGTTTAACTATTTTGCTTTAGTTTTGAATAAATTTTGCTGGGGTTACTGTAGATGTTGTTTATTAGAACAACACAATTTTCCAGATAGTATTGTACTGCAGACCAGAACATTAGGAAGTGTGTTTAATTATATCATGGCAATCTTCATGTTTAATTAATAAAGAAAAATTAAGTATTACATTGTCTGAAGCAGTTCCCACCAAAGGCACAGATAACTTAGCTTGGTCAGGGTCCAGAGTCAACACACACACACACACACACACACACACACACACACACACACACACACACACGTAAAAGCAACTAAAGGAAAATGCTTTTAGTATCCAAGTTGAGCATTACTTTCAGCCTCTGCATGGTTAGCATCATGAATTACCAGAGAGTAATAGTGTCACTATGCAATGTATTGTGAATTTAAGCCATAATCAAATGAAGGACCTTGTAATGCAGGACAGTGACAGGTGGTGTTTGTGCCAAGGATGTTACACAAATAAGGTTTATATCCTCTGATGAGTTCACCTGTTCAGATCCTTTGTATGACTGTGCTAATCATTACAAGGCATTTCAACAAAGCAAACTTTAATCACCTCTATGAGATATTTCTGTCAGGTTAGGATTGATCCATTATTTTGCACTTCTAAGACACCTGCTTTCATCAGGCCTTCTACTAGTTTGCTAAGGCTAAGCTGTGAACTAAGCTTTGAGCTAAAATTAGCCAAAATAGTCAAGAAATTATGATGTTAAATTAATTTTGGTAGGGGTGATTAAAATAAATGTTACATTTTTAAAGGCAAACTGTAATGGTTTGTATGTTTAATCTTAGCAATGAATATGTTTAACTAATATATTTGTATTATTTAAATAAAAAGCTTATTTCAAAAACAGTAAAAAACAAAAGTAACAATTTAAAATGTAGCAAATAGGAAACACATTTACAATTCAACACTTTTTTATTTATATTTATTAACAATAAAATCCACACATTTGAAAACAATTAATATTGATACACCTATGGATTACATACATAGTAGTTCCATGCAGACCATAGTTTTCCATTGGAATACTAAACCATTACTGACTCCTCAGGTATACAGTGGATATACAGGGTGGTTTTGATTTATGGATGTTGAAATTAAGGGGGATTTATGCTAAACTTAATTATATTTATTCATTTTCTTATACTAAGAGGGGGAATTATATTAAGCACCGTGTTGATTATTATTTATTTTTGAGAATGGAAGTGTTCAACTTTTTGGAATCAAGGACTATAAATATAGAGGAAATTTTCTCTGCCACTAAAGTAGTGAAGGATGAAAATCTAGAATTCTTAGCTAAAAGGATACAATACACCATGGAGAAAAAGATACAATTATGGTGGGATATTCTAACCTTTGAAAAGTATATAACAGAGGGAATCATTCCCAGGAGATTAAGATGGGATCTAGGCCCAAATGATGGATTGGAAGATCCTGACTCTATGGTGGAATGGAAAAATTTCTTTCACAATTGTGAAAAACAATTAATTTTCCTACTATTAGAGAGAAAGAAAAGGAAATTGGGACTTATTGAAGCTAAATTGAAAGAATTTAAGAATAAGGCTGATAATTTTAAAGATAGCACAGAATATTTGAATCTTTGTAGCAAAGTGCAAGAACATCTGAATAAAAAAGATGCAGAGGTTAAGAAAAAGAAGCAGAAAAAGTTTATTAGGGATATGGAGGATTATCGGACTAATTCCATTTATAAATGGCAGGGAATAGCTGATACTAATCTCCAATCCAATGTGTCATCCCCTGCTGTCTCGGCCAAAGGGGTAGGAGTGAAAGCAGTAATACCACCCCCGGGGGTGAATATTAATAAAAAGATCAAAACATCTGCCCCGAAGAAAATAGAGGGACAGGAAGGTGGATCCGGGAATCAGAATAAGACCCGTCCAAAACCATCTAATTCGCCGTATCAGTCATTTAATATTCCTATTCAGAATAGGTTTCAACCGCTATCAGGCTGGAACAATGGGTATTACAACAGTCCCAGGAACTTTAGAGGAAGAGGGGGATATCAGAGAAATAATAATTTTTTTCAGGGGAATCAAAGAGGCAGGCCCCCCGGCCCCCCCAGAGGGAACCATTCTATCCCCAGCAATGGGGAAATCAGGGGTATTGGAATCCCCCTTACAGGAGGGAGGGAGAGTATGTCCCACCACAGAACAGAGAGGAAGAAATCCAGATATAATGTCAAAGGATGGAGGAGGGAACCCTACAAGAGGAGAATGTAAACAAAAGGAAAAGAAAAGAAGTATAGGGGAGGGTATTTATAATTTGAGTTCTGTAGATTTTACTGATAGTGAGATTCAATTGCTGGATAAGGGCTTAAAGTTTGCGCCTAAAAGAAATTTGAATAAATTCGGAGCATTTATAGACATTAATAAATTCATTAGAAAATTAAATATAAAAAAATATTTTTCCTCTCTCCCTGGCCCTACCACTACAGCTAATAGTATAAGTAGGACGGTTTTTGTCCAGAGTAATCTTAGGAATAAATCCACCTTCAATCCGGTCAATTCTAGGAACCAATTTGTTGAGGTGTTTAAACGTATGACTATTGATGATTTAGATACATTGCAATGTGAGAAGGTGAAGGAAGAAAGAGCATTATATCAGGGCCTTAAAAGTTTGAAAAAGAAGAACGATATTGTTATCAGACCAGCTGACAAATGAGGTGGAGTGGTTGTGATGGATAGAGTACAATATGAGGAAGAGATGTCTAATATCTTGAATGATTCTATGACATACTGCAAAATTTCTAAAAAATCCTACTGTAAAGTATAGAAAGGAGTTGAAAAAAATAATTAAAAATGCAAGGGATGATCACATCTTGAGTGAAAAAGAAGCACAGTTTCTAATACCATCAGTTTGCCGTATCCCTTTTATCTATATCCTTCCGAAGATACATAAAAGTCTTAAAAACCCTCCAGGGAGGCCTATCATTAATGGCATTGGCTCAGTGCATGCAAGGATAGGCCAATATGTAGATTTCTTTCTGCAACCTATTGTTAGGCAGATGCCTTCTTTTGTAAAAGATAGTCAGGATATATTACAACTCTTGGAGGGTATGGAGGTTACAGAAGACACTTTGTTGGCCACCATTGATGTTAATTCCCTTTATACCAGTATAAAACATGTGGATGACTTGGAAGCCATCAAATGGGGTTTGCAGAATTTTTCTGAACTCCATAGAAAACAGAGGAAACTTATCATTCAGCTATTAGATTATAGCATGAGGAATAATTATTTTTGGTATAAAGGGGAATTCTTCATTCAGCAGAGGGGTGTAGCAATGGGGGCGAAATTCGCCCCCAGTTTGGCCAATATTTTTTTGGCCAAATGGGAGGATGCAGAAATTTTTGGTAGAAAGTGGGGAGGCCTGAAGGTGTGGAGGCGGTACATTGACGACATCTTGGTAGTATGGGAGGGTACTGATGTAGAATTTAACAGCTTTATAGACCATATTCACAAAAATAAACATGAATAAGGGTTTTCGATTGCTAAGAGTAGGGAATCAGTGAATTTCCTAGACTTACATATGTTTAAATCTGAGAACAAATTGTGCTTCAAAACCTTCTTCAAAGATACAGATAGGAACGGATTTATTCCCACCAATAGTTGCCATCACCCTTCATGGATTCAAGGAATCCCAAAGGGCCAATTCATACGTGTTATGAGGAACTGTTCAAGGCTGGAGGATTACATTATACAATCAGAGTTGATAAAAAATCGGTTTGTGTCTAAAGGATATGATCCCAAACAATTGGAAAAAATTAGATATAAAGTGAGTCAGAATTATATAGGAGATAGGAAGAAAAAGAATACTATAAGTAAGAGATACCGTGATGGTAAAGAAAATAAAGTAGTGGATTGTGCCTTCATTTCAAAATTTAGTTGTCAGTATAAAGGAGTAGAAAATATTATTAGGAAGCACTGGCCTTTATTACATAAAGATCCCATGTTGGGAAAGATTTTACCTGACAAACCTCGTTTTATTTATAGAAAAAGTGAGAACCTGCGAAATTTATTGGTAAAAGGGGTGATCTCTCCCCCTAGGAAGCCGAAGATGTTCGGACTCCAAGGCTTCTTTCCTTGTAGAAAGTGTAAAATTTGTAAAATCACAGGTATAAAAGAGAGGAAAATCACAACATTTACATCTTGTGTGACGGGAGAATCTTTTGCAATTAATAAATTTATCACTTACAATATGAAATATGTGACTTATCTATTAGAATGTCCCTGCCAAATCCAATATGTTGGTAGAACTAAAAGAGATCTGAAAATTAGATTGAAGGAACATGTTGAAAATGTAAAAAAAGGAAAGAAAGAACGCAGTGTATCCAAACATTTTTGTGAATTTCATGGTTCGGATCCGAGCCACTTAAAATTCTGTGGTATTGATGTCCTGGAACCCCACTGGAGGGGGTGCAATAGGGTACAGGAGATATCAAAAAATTAAACCTTTTGGATTTATAGGCTGAATACGTTAAAACCCAAGGGTCTTAATATTGAATTAGACCTAAATTGTTTTATTTCTGACCAGTAATTGAATGCTCGACATAACCGGAATATTTTTTATTTTTTTTCTCTTATTGTATTAGTTTACTGATTTAGATTAGTTATTAGTTTTTAGAATATTTAGTATTTATATATTTTTTTAATTAAGATGAGTTTTAGGGGGTGGATTGTTTTTTTGTTTTTATAAAAGGATATACATATTGGGGGGGGAGGGAATATATTTTAATTTATATAATAATTTGTCTATTTAGATATTTTATAATAATTGTCTGTATAGGGGTCTATTATCGGACCCTGACTGTTGTTATGAGTTCTTTGAAGTATTATGATGTTTTGGTGGAAAGTGCGGTTGTATTATTGGGGGGTGTGCTGGTAACAGTTTTGCCGTTTTGGATAATGGCTTCTCTGTGTTCCGTCTCACTGGCCCTGATATGCCTTTTATAAATGAGTGAGGATATCCAGTGTTCCAGGATGTAAGATGGCCGCGGCAATTATTTCCCGCCCTGGTTGGTACTTAAGGGGAATGAGGAGACACATCCGTATCCCTGTTGATAAAGTCCGGATGTGACGAAACGCGTCCGGGGCACGTGATGTGGTGACGTAGCTACACTCTTCTGGAAGTGCGGTGACGGCCATTTTGATCCTGGTACATGCGGCTGTGGCTTCCTGGAATCCTCATGGGGCTTTGAGGTACTGGAGACTCACCACAGGCAATCGGTTCCCCCTCGGGAGTGAGATAGTGTGGTATCTATACACTTATAAGGAGAGGCAGGACTGTGAACATATCGCTTGTGATGTTGAAGCTGATGTCATTATATTTGAATGTAAGTTGCTACAATAAAGTGTTATAAGTTTTTATGATACATATTGATCCATGGTCTGTTTATGAGGTCTGTGGGAAGTGGCTGGAAAGGCTGAAGGAATATTTTAAAGGTTGGAAAGAAATACTCAGACCCTTGATACCATTCTGAGGGTAACTATGACCTTCCTTTAGTGGTATGCAGTGGATTGACTCCTAAGGCTGAGGGATTTTCCCCTTTTTCACGGTTGTGGTGGCACGTTTATTTTTTATGTGCATGAAACACGTGTGGCACGGTTGTTTAGATACCCCTTTTCTTTGAAGATATCACACATGTTGAGTTCTTTTCTTTGAGGTATATGAAGATCTGGTTGGAAGTATATCACAAAGATTTTGGAAGATATGAAGAATTAAGATATCACAGATAAAGATTTTGATATAACTATTTGGGACTTTATTTTGGACTTTTTTTGCTTTTATTTCATTCATTTTTTGGGTGGTTTTTTTTTGCTTATATTCTTTTGGGGTTTGAATTATATGTTCATACACTTTTATGTTTATACACTTATATTAGATTAGAGGGTAATCAAGTTTACTATATTTTGATGAAGTCAAGAAATTATGATGTTAAATTAATTTTGGTAGGGGTGATTAAAATAAATGTTACATTTTTAAAGGCAAACTGTAATGGTTTGTATGTTTAATCTTAGCAATGAATATGTTTAACTAATATATTTGTATTATTTAAATA
Organism: Staurois parvus; assembly: GCF_062004578.1. Lineage (NCBI taxonomy): Eukaryota > Metazoa > Chordata > Amphibia > Anura > Ranidae > Staurois > Staurois parvus. The sequence continues at coordinate 329,865 of NW_028318435.1, read as the reverse complement.
AAAAGCTTATTTCAAAAACAGTAAAAAACAAAAGTAACAATTTAAAATGTAGCAAATAGGAAACACATTTACAATTCAACACTTTTTTATTTATATTTATTAACAATAAAATCCACACATTTGAAAACAATTAATATTGATACACCTATGGATTACATACATAGTAGTTCCATGCAGACCATAGTTTTCCATTGGAATACTAAACCATTACAGACTCCTCAGGTATACAGTGGATAAGTGAATTATTTGATTTCCTGCAGATTTTGTAAGTGTGCCCACTTGCAAAGAAATGAAGAGTCTATAATTTTTATCATAGTTGTATTTTAAATAATAGAGATATAAAATCAATCAACAATTTAGAAAAAAACATATGGTACAAATGTTATAAATGTTATAAATTGAGTTGCAGTTCAGTGAGTAAAGTAAGTATTTGATCCCCAAGCAAAACATGACTTAGTACTTGATGGAAAAACCCTTGTTGGCAAGCACAGAGATAAGACATTTCTTGTAGTTGGTTACTAGGTTTGCACACATCTCAGGAGGGATTTTGGTCCACTCTACAGATTTTCTGTAAATCCTTAAAGTTTCTTGGCTGTCACTTGGCAACTCAAAGTTTCAGCTTCCTCTATAAATTGTCTATAGGATTAAGGTCTGGAGACTGGCTAGGCCACTCCATGACCTTAATGTGCTTCTTCTTGAGCCACTCCTTTGTTGCCTTGGTACTATGTTTTGGGTCATTGTCACGCTGGAAGACACATCCCCGACCCATCTTCAGTGTTCTGGTTGATGAAAAAAAATTCTCATCTGAGATTTTACAGTAAATGGCCTTGTCCATTGGCCCCTCAATGCAGCAAAGCCAGCCTGCACCTTTAGCAGAGAAACAGCCCCAAAGTATAATGTTTCCACCTGTGTGCTTGACTGTAGGGATGATGGTCTTAGGGTCACAGTCAGCATTTTTCTTCTTCCAACCATGGCGAGTTGAGTTAATGCCAAAGAGCTCAATTTTGGTCTCATCTGACCACCAGCACTTTCTCTCAATCCTCTGAATCATTTAGATGTTCATTGGCAAACTTTAGATGGGCCTGTACATGTGGCTTCTTGAGGAGGGGGACCTTGCGGGCGCTGCAGGATTTCAATCCATGGTGGCATATTGTGTTACCAATGGTTTGTTTGGTGACTGTGGTCCCAACTGCCTTGAGATCATTCACAAGCTCCTCCCATGTAATTCTGGGCCAATCTCTCACTTTTCTCATGATCATTCTTATCCCATGAGACGAAATCTTGCATGGAGAACCAGACCGAGGGCCATTGATGGTAATTTATATATCTTCCATTTGGAAATAATTGCTCCAATCCTGGAATGGGCTTAAAAATAGCAGGTGCTGCAGAGAGGGCATGGTCATCCACTCAATTTCTGGCCACCCAGGCTGCACAATCAGATTAAGCATCTGGTATAGACACCCCCTCAACTATTCACCTAGAAATTTGGCAATAATTTGACAGATTCAGCTTACATTGATGGGAAAAGCCTGATGGGGAAATGAGAGACAAGTTTCCCATCATGTCATCTTTCCCATCATGGCAGTGGGCAGATTTGAAAGATGCTATTGGGCTAAATAGCAGCTATTCATCTGCCGACTTTGGTTTGCTGTCAATCAAAAGTGAAGCAGACCTGATGAGGATCTAGTATCTCAGTTTCTCATCGGGCTCTGCCTGCTCCTAGTAAAAAAATCCTCAGCCATGTGCCAGTCACTGCAATGGGTACAGTGGCTGGGAAGGGAGGGTGCAGTGGGTATGGCGGGCAGCAATGGGAATGAGGAAAGAGTGTTCAAAATGGACACTACAACTTCAGTGTGGGCATTGACAGATGTCTTTACCTAAACCAATAGAATATTCCAAACACACATGTCCCTAGAGATGACTAGAAGCAAGTGGGTTTTGTAGCAAGAGCTGCAAATCAGTATCAACGTATATATCGCCAGCACACCATGGATCTTACTATAGCATCTAAAAATTCTCACAAAAGTAAATGCTTACAATACAGCAGTAAATTGCCACGTAGGATACCTTCATCTGGTATGCACTGTATATGCATACTTTTTTGGAGCCTATCTTGGAGAGCTATGGTGTGCTGGCGACATATATTTTCAGATTTGTGTACCTCACAAATGATTTGGTACAGTGCATTGTGAGAGCCAGGATTGGCCAAAGTCACAGTGACTTTGGCCAATCATGGCTCACAGCTAATTCCACACCCCATAATATATAAGGCTGCTTACACAGCAACCTTGTGTAGTGTGTTGCTGGGCACTGCAGAAGACAGAGGGGAGAATACTCTCCTCGAAAACAAACCATAATATTACAAAAAATAATATATATATGTGTATATATATATATAATACATTAAAAAAATAAACAGCATGGATTCCCTTTCCCTAATCCATACCAGGCCATTTAGGTCTGGTAGGAATCTTAGGAGACACCCCACAGTAATTTGTTTTTTTAAGTGCGTGGGGTTCCCCCTAAAAATCATTCCAGGCCCTTTAGGCTTGGTAGAACTTTTAAGGGGAACCCCAACTCCCAAAAATGGGGGGAGTGTGTAGAGTTCCCCCTAAAATCCATACCAGGCCCTTTAGGCCTTGTAGAACTTTTAAGGATAGCCCCACCCCCCAAAAATGAGGGTAAAAGTTTGGGGTCCCCTCTAAATTTATGGTCAACAACTTGCATATAAGTCTTCAAAATGGGCATTTTTAAATATACACATTCAATGCCCATAGATTTGCATTGAGTTGAAGTTTGCAGTGGAATGTTCATTAGGTTCCAACGTTTGATCGTGATGGGAGTTTGCGCCAGTCACTAATGTTTAATATACCTTTGAAAGCCTTTTATTATATCTGAGTGTAATCTGTTGATCTTATCAGAAATTCATACCTGACCTGTGTCCTCTCCAGACTTCATGTGTTATCTCAAAGGATTCTCTTCTTATCTTGGACTACAGAATAATTAGCCTTTATGTTGTGGAGATCTTAGTGTAGGCATGGTTGAGTAGTTTGGCACAAGACACCAGGCAGGGTGGACACCATCCTGACCACAAAAAAGCTGAGTGTCTGTCCACATCAAAACTTTTGAGTGCATTTGTGGGAGATAAAGAGTTATTTTTGTGTACTTGCAGGGCCTTTCAAGGGATATATATAAGTATTAGCACCCTTGTTTATATCTTTTGTTTGTATTGGTATGACACAAAAAAGTGGAGAAACACACAGCCAAATCTGACACATTCCACACAGAACTTCAAAAATGGACTGGACAAAATGATTGCCACCTTCTCAAAATGGTAATAAATAATTGCATTCCAAGTTTGTGATGCTCCTGTAATGTGTAATCAAACTCATCAATCATCAATTAACAGGTGCTGACAAAATAGAAATCACATCAGCAACCAGTAAAAAATGGTGAAAAATTGACTCAGTTTTTCTATGTGTCTCTGTGTGCCCCTCGGAAACGTGTGTCTGAAGATTTGAGAACAAAAAATTATGGAAAAGCATGGACAATCTCAAGGTTACATAGATCTTAATGTTCCTTTGTCTACTGTGCACAAAATTGTCAAGACGTTTACAGCCCATAATACTGCAGCTAATGTCCCTGGACATGGACGAAAGAGAAAAAATGATCAAAGACTGCAATAAAGGATTGTTAAAATAGTGGATAAAGAACCTCAATCAACTTCCAGACACATTCAAGCTGACCTTCAGGCACAGGGTACAACTGTTTCAGCTTCCACTATATGTCCAATCTAAATGAAAAGGAATGCTATGGTAGGAGACCCAGGAAGACCCCACTGCTGACACAGAAACAAAAAAGCCATATTGGAATTTGCCAAAACTTACCTGAAAAAGCCGAAATCCCTTTTTAAGAATGTGCTGTGGACAGATGAAAAAAAAATTACAGCTTTTTGGTAAAGACCATCATTCTATTGTTTTCAGAAAAAGAAATGAGGCCTTTAAAGAAAAGAATACAGTCCTTACAGCCAAACATGGTGGAGATTCACTGATGTTTTGTGGTTGATTTGCAGCTCCAGGCAATGGATGTCTTGACCATGTGCATGGCATTATGAAATCTGAAGACTAGCAAAGAATTCTGGGGTGCAATGTTGGGCCCAATGTCAGAAAGTTGCATCTCCATCAGAGGTCATGGGTCTTACAGGACAATGACCCAACATACATGTTAAAAAGCACCCAGAAATGGTTTAAGACAAAGAGCTGAAGAATGCTGAACTGGCCAGCTATGAGTCCAGATCTCAATCCCATAGAGCACCTGTGGAGAGATCTCAAAACAGCAGTTGGGAAAAAGAACCCTTTCAGTCTGAGAGACCTGGAGCAGTTGGTGACAGAAGAGTGGTCCAAAATTCCAGTAGAGAGGTGTAAGAAACTCATTGAGGGTTACAGGAAGCAATTGATTTCAGTTGTTAGGGGTGTGCGACCAAATATTAAAATAAGGATGGCAATAATTTTGTCTGTGTTGGAGGTTTTGCATGTCATATCAATACAAAACAAAATAAATAAACACTAGAATGCCGAAAAATTTGTAATTGCAACACTTTTCTGGGCAAAGTGGTGCATTATCTGACAGAAATGCAGGGGTGCCAATATTTTTGGCCATGACTATATATATATATATATATATATATATATATATATATATATAGAGAGAGAGAGAGAGAGAGAGAGAGAGAGAGAGAGAGAGAGAGAGAGAGAGAGAGAGTCTTGACATATATCCTAAAGTGAATTTAAGGCTTGTGGAGATTATATGATCTGAGTTAACTAGAAAACTAGAATAAGAGCAGACACTGGAACCATGGGATTCTGGGGGGAAACAATACAATGCATGATGTAAGTGAAGTCACAACTGTTGATCTGTTTCAGGTCAGTGAATCAGAAAATAATTAATGCCAACTGGATCAGCATGACAACTGTGCAACCACTATTTTTAGAATAACAAGGACTGACTTCCTACGTATCTTTCTTAGTACGTATTTTCTTTAAATTATTTGTTTCAAACAGTAACCAGTGATAAAGGAAATCAGGTAACAGAATAAGTTAAAGGTGCAAAATATATTTTATGAGCTATATTGGTTTTCTAAAATTTTAAACTAAATCTGAACATATATATTAGAAAAAAAAACTACACTGAAATGAGAATCAATGTTGTAAAATGTTATCAAAACTGTAAAAAAAATAAAATCTTTCTTCAAAATGAAAATTTTGCACACTTGACACTGTAAAATCATTAGACTGAATAGACAGGAAATGTAATGTAAGGTAGACCATCAAACAACACATTAATTGCCCCTTACATAAAGTGATCTTGCACAAGTTACCGTATTTTTCGCTCCATAAGACGCACCTGACCATAAGACGCACCTAGGTTTTAGAGGCAGAAAACAGGAAAAAACAGGGATGACCCGAGACTGCGGACACAGCACAGGGATGACCAGAGACTGCGGACAGCACAGGGATGACCAGAGACTGCGGACAGCACAGGGATGACCAGAGACTGCGGACAGCACAGGGATGACCAGAGACTGTGGATAGTACAGGAGATGACTGCTGACCTTTGGGGAGGGGGGGGAGCGGGTACCTGAATTTGACAGGTACCCGCTCCCACTTCCGTGGAGTTGTTCTTTCATCTTACCTGTTCCTCTATCCAGCCGCGCGCTGTCTTCCCGGCTTCTGTAATGGCGCTCGGCATGACAGCCGGGTGCCCAGTGCGCATGAGCAAGAAGCACTTGCGCTTTGTGATTGGTCCGGCGGCTTCTGGGATCTGTCATGTGTCCCAGGTGCCGCCTTACCATTCACAAAAAGCACCGCTTCCTGCGCATGCGCACTTGGCACCCGGCTGTCATGCCCACACTACAGAAGCCGGGAAGACCGCGCCGCTGGATAGAGGAACGGGTAAGATGAAAGAACAACTCCACGGAAGTGGGAGCGGGTATTTGTCAAATTCAGGTACCCGCTCCCCCCCCCTCCCCAAAGGTCAGCAGTCATCTCTATAAGGTCCCGCTGAAGAGCTGAGCGGCCGGCCCGGTATTCTGACACGGCGGCGGTGGAAATACCGGCCGCTCCATATTCGCTCTATAAGATGCACTGACATTTTCCCCCCTTTTTTTGGGGGGAAAAAAGTGCGTCTTATGGTGCGAAAAATACGGTATACCTTTTGTGCAATCTAATTTTATAAATCATTTATTTTTACTCTATTGTAAATGTGAGCGCCAAGTATTCACCAGAAAAACATAAAGAAATAAATAAGATAACCAAAGAGGAAACTTGTAGGTACAAACATGTGGAAATAGAGCAAAGAAGGTCATATGCCAATGGGCTTTGGTCTTGTCAATGAGCAAATCCAACTTGTTTTTGAGGTGCATTCCACTTGCATTTGAGATCAGTTTGAGACAATTCTGAGGCTATTGAGAGTTCATTGCCATTTACGTTTGTCTTGTAGTTGACCTCCTTCTGACCTGCATTTAACCTTCTAAGCAGCATCAACCTGCTTCAAGCTGCGTTTACCAATTTTTTCCCTACTGACATATACAGTATATGCAAAGAAGCAGTTCCTAAGTAAACAAAAGTGAATTTCTCTTCCCTCCCTCACTGCCCAACCTTCTGGGATATGTCACAGGAACCAGAAGGCTGCAGGACCATTAACAAAGCACATTGTGGCTTTACATGGATACATACATGAATTGAAATATAGCCGGAGCTGCTGAACTAACTGATAAAGCCCTTTGTGATAGCACTTTTTTGACTGACAAACACTCTTTGTGAGCTACTCTCTGCAGAACAGTAATTTTTTTACACTTTTATTTGTATGGGTACATGCCAGGCAGTGCTGAGCTCCCCATGTCCTTTGACAATTATTTGCCCATTAACCACTTGCCCTCCAGAGGATTTACCCCCTTAATGACTAGGCCTCTTTTTGCTACTCGGCACTGCACTAATTCAACTGATAATTGCGCGGTCATGCAATGCTGTACCCAAACCAAAATTTATGTCATTTTTTTCACACAAATAGAGATTTCTTCTGGTGGTATTTGATCACCTTTTTATTTTTTGCGCTGTAAACAAAAAAAGAAGGAACATTTTGAAGAAAAATTTTATTTTTTACTTTCGGCTATAGAAAATGTATGTTAAACTCAAAGTTAGTTATAAATTTAGGCCAAAATGTATTCTGCTACATGTTTTTGGTGAAAAAAATCCTAATAAGTGTATATTGATTGCTTTGTGTGTAAATTATAGCGTCTACAAACTATGGTATAGATACTGCAATTTACACCAATTTTTTTCTATACAGCACTGCGCTAGTTTAATGGACATTGCGCAGTCTTGCAATACGGTACATAAATTGAATTTATGTCCTTTTTTTCACACAAATAGAGATTTCTTTTCGTGGTATTTGATCACCTGTGCACTTTTTTTTTTTGACGCTATAAACAAAAAATGTTTTTTTGGTCATTTCGGTCATAAAAATATCCAAAAAAACTAAAATTGCATCATAAATTTAGGCCAAAATGTATTCTGCTACATGTTTTTGGTTAAAAAATCCCAATAAGTGTATAATGATTGCTCTGTGTGAAAGTTATAGCATCTACAAACTATGGTATAGATAATGGAATTTACACAGCTTTTACTTTCTGACTGCTTACCACATTTCTTGAGGTGCTAAAATACCAGGATAGTACAAACACCCCCAAATGACCCCTTTTTGGAAAGTAGACACGCTAAGCTATCTGCTGAGAGGCATATTGAGTCCATGGAAGATTTATTTTTTCCACAAGTTTCTGGAAAATGACAAAAAACTTTTTTTTTACACAAAGTTGTCATTTAAGTTATATATTTCTCGCACAAGCCATGATGGGTATATGTGGAATTACACCCCAAAATACATTCTACTACTTCTACCGAGTATTGGGATACCACATGTGTGAGACGTTTTAGGAGCCTAGCCACATACAGGAGCCTGAAATCCAATGACCACTTTGAAAGCCTGAAGGTGCGTAGCGTCCTCATTTCACTTCCTCACTACCTATCACAGTTTTGGAGGCCCTGAAATGCCAGGATAGCACCAAACCCCCCCAAATGACCCCTTTTGGCAAGTAGACACCCCAAGGAATTTAAAAAGAGGCATGGTGAGTATTTTGCAGATCTCATTTTTTACTCACAAGATTTTGAAATATATAAAAAAAGAAAAAAAAGTTTTTGTTTTCTTTCTTCATTTGCCAAAAACTTGTGGCAACAAAGGAGATCTGCAAAATACTCACCATGATTCTCATCAAATTCCTTGGGGGTTCTACTAAAAAGGGGTCATTTTGGGGGTTGTGGTGCTATCCTGGCATTTCAGGGCCTCCACAACTGTGATAGGTAGTCAGGAAGTGTAATGAGGAAATAAAGCCCTTTAAAAGCCTGAAGGTGCTTATTGGATTTTGGGGTCCTGTACTTTGCTAGACTGCCAAAATGTCTCTCACATGTGGTACCTCCATACTCATGTGGTACCTCCATACTCGGGAGAAGTAGCAGAATGTATTTCGGGGAGTAATTCTACATATATCCATGGCATGTGTGAGCAGTAAATCAGTTAAGTGACAATTTTGTGTAAAAAAAAATATATTTTTTTTTTTGTCCTTTTCCAAAAACTTGTAGCAAAAAAATAAATTCTTCTATTGATTTAACATGCCTCTCAGCAAATAGTTTATGGTGTCTACTATCCAAAAAGGGGTTGTTTTGGGGGGTAGGGGCATTTTATGCCCAGCATTAGAAGTTAAAGCCACACATCACTCACTCTTCTAACCACCTGAAGATCAAGCCTTTTCTGACACTTTTTGTTCACATGAAAAAAATCTGTATTTTTTGCTAGGAAATTAATTGAAATCCCCAAACATTATATAATTTTTTAAAGCAGACACCCTAGTGAATAAAATGGTGGGTGCTACAATTTTTCATGTCACATAGTACTCGCGATTTTTCAAAAGCAAATTTTAAAAAAAATACACTTTTTTACTTTTAATGCACAAAAACACAATATATTGGTGAATTATTTGGTAGAATATAAAAGATGATGGTATGCTGAGTAAATAGATACCAAACATGACATGCTTTAAAACTGCGCATGCCCCATGCAATGGCGACAAACTGCATATGTTTTTAATATCCATAGGCAACGTTTTAAAAGCCTTTACAAGCTACCATTTTAGATTTACAAAGGAGGTCTAGTGTTAGAATTACTGCCCTTGACCTGCCGTTCACAGCGATACCTCACATGCATGGTGCAACTGCTGTTTACATACTGGCACTGGGCCAACACCCGCTCACACAAGTGAGTGTGCGTGGGGGGGGGCGAGGGTGATTTTTTTTTTTTAAGCTATTTTGATTTTTTTTAATTATTTTTACACTGCCTCTTTAATTTTTTTTTATCACTTTTAATGCTATCACAGGAAATGCAAATATCCCCTATAACTTCAATGGGCATTGTCATATATTCTTTTTTGAGAAATCTAGAGTCTATCAGACTCTAGATATCTCCTCTGCCCTTACATTATCTAATCAAACTGAGATCGGTGTGATCAGATGCTTTCCCAATTTACAAATGGTGCTGTTTATATCCTGCGAAACTGAAGTGATGAAATGCTCGTAGCTTCCGATTTCTTAGAATACAGAGATGATTGGCACCATTCTGGTCTCCAATCAGCTCTATGGTCAGCTGGCAGAAACACCGGCTGCATTTTCAGGTTCCCACGAAGGCACGGGACTGCCTGAGAAGGCCATGGAAGGCAGCTTGGGAGAGAGGGCATCTTCTCCCACTGCTTGTAAAAGCAATCCTGCAGCTAATTAGCCACTAGGATTGCTTTTACATGAAAGCTGATCGCCGGCTGAAAAAAACGATACCAAGATGATGCCTGCAGCTGTAGGCATCATCCTTGAAATAACTATTCAAAGTCTAAAAAAAAGTTCAAAGTTGGGTATATATGCTATGTTCTTTTTTTTTTTTTGTATGCAGCCTGTGGACTGAATGAAAAAAGAAGAAATCTCTGCCAGAAAAAGTGTGTGGTATTCCCACCATTAGAATATTATTATTATACAGTATTTATATAGTGCCAAAAAGGTTTGCTCAGCGCTGTACATTATAGTGGGGGACAGAACATGAGACATTACAGCAACAAACAATACGAGGGGTTCGAGGGCCCTGCTCTTTCGAGTTTACAAACTAGGAGGGAGGGGATAGTGGCACAGGAGGAAGTGGCTGTGGGGGATGGAGTGGTAGGAGGAGTGGAGGAGATCGGCAGTTAGGTGAGGGTGGGGTAGGCTTCCCCGAAGAGATGGGTTTTCAGGGTGCGCCTAAAGGTAAGGAGGGAAGGCGACAGTCTGATGGATTGGGGTAGTGAGTTCCAGAGAATGGGGGAGGTCCTGGAGAAGTCCTGCAGTCGGGCGTGGGAGGTGGAGACCAGGGAGCTAGAAAGTAGGAGGTCTTGTGAGGAGCGAAGATTACGGGTTGGGTGGTATTTGGGTATCAGGTCGGTGAGGTAGTTTGGGGCAGCGTTATGAATGGCTTTGTATGTCAGTGTTAGTAGTTTGAATTTGATGTGTCGGGAGCCAATGGAGGGAATGGCAGAGGGGGGTGGCCGAAGAGGAGCGGTTGGTAAGGTGGTTGGGTCTGGCCGCTGAATTCAGGATAGATTGAAGCGGGGATAGTCTGTGATTAGGTAGGCCGGTGAGGAGGGAGTTGCAGTAGTCCAGACGTGAGAAAATAAGGGAGTGAATGAGTTGTTTAGTAGTGTGGAGATGGAGCCTGCATGAGCTTGCTAACGATTGGACATGGGGTTGGAAGGACAGGTTTGAATCTAGAGTGACACCTAGGACTTTGGCTTGTGAGGTGGGCCTGATGGTGGCGTTGTTGGTCATGATGGAGAGGGTGGGGCGGGGGCGCGGGCTGGGGGGAAAAGTAGGAGCTCGGTTTTGGAAAGGTTCAGTTTGAGGAAGTGGAGCAACATCCAGTCTGCTATGTGGTTCAGCAGGTGGGTGATACGGGTGGAGACTGAAGGGGTGAGTTGAGGGGTGGAGAAGTAAATTTGCGTGTCATCAGCGTAGAGGTGATAGTTGAAGCCATGGGAGTGTATCAGTTTGCTGAGGGAGGAGGTGTAGATGGAGAAGAGAAGGTACCCGAGGACAGAGCCTTGTGGGACCCCAACAGAGAGGGAGAGAGAGGGGGAGGTGGTAGTGTTATAGGTAACGCAGAAGGAGCGTTGGGAGAGATAGGAGAGCTAGGAGAGAGCGGAGTCTCTGATGCCGAGGGAGTGTAGTTTATCAAGGAGGAGGGGATGGTCAACTGTGTCGAAGGCCGCGGAGAGGTCAAGGAGTAAGAGGACTGAGTAGTGGCCATTAGCTTTGGCGGTTAGCAGGTCATTAGTGATTTTGAGTAGGGCGGTTTCGGTGGAGTGTAGGGGACGGAAGCCAGACTGTAGTGGATCGAGCAGGTTGTTGTCAGTGAGGTGGGCGCTTAGGCGATTGTATACCATCCTGCATCCACCCACTTCTAATGGTGGGCACACATTAGGTTATATGGTGCCACATGTGCCAGTTCCAAGATTGTACAAATGTCTAAATTGTGGCACACTTGAATAAAAATTGTCCACGTATAAGTGGTACCCCATATGGAAAAAGGATGACACCAAGTCCCAAACTATCTTGCCACTACTCCCCATGTAGTCTGGGCATCCGGGGGGCTCCATGCGAATATCTTTTCCCTAGTAAATCCGAAACATATGTATAGCCAGTTGCCCTCTCACAGATCTTTTACATCTTGACCCCATATCTGGCATGCTTGCTGGGGAGAAATTGTTTGAATGCAAGGCGGCCAGAAAAATGAATGAGGGACTCATCAACGCAGATTTTTTGCTGGGGAGCATAGACATCTGGAAATTTTTGGTTAAGGTGATTTATGAGGGGCTGAATTTTGTGGAGCCGGTCAATTTATTGTCACCTCAAGGATGACAGAGTGTATTGTCATTGAAATGCATAAAACACATTATACTCTCATATCTATGCCTGGCCATGGCAGCAGAGAACACGTGCATATCATGAATCAGGTCTGTGGACCAATACAACCGCAATTAATTTTTTTTAGTAATGCCCATGTTGAGGGTTAGGCCCCAAAAAAAATGTAAATTTGGAAACTGTAATGGGTTTCCATGCGAATGGTGTGGCAAGGTTTGAATTTGGGTCAATGGTGATAAATTGTTGTGCATATAAAATGCTTTGATCCACAATCAATGCATACAGATATTCCGTGAAAAACAGCTCCAAAAAATCAAGGGGAGTAGTTAAATTTGCTGTTTTCACCGGAATTTCAGGTTGGGCAGTGGATGAAGGAAGTACGGGTGCTGCAGAATTTGTGGGCTGCAAATCGGGATTTGTAAGCACATCTGGAAAGATACTAAGGGCTTTACGGGCCTGTGTGCAAATTCTTGCGGGACAATACTTGTGCTCGCCACCGCACCAGCTTGTACTACACTTATGGGACTCGCCACTCCACCAAGTGATACTGCAGTGCTGGTATGTGAAAGACCAGAATATACTAGGCCACTGATGCTCGCCAGTTCACCAAAAGGTAGCGTGACACTAGTACTGGCACTCTGTTGCATATGAGAGTTATCAAAATTTACCGGCAAGTTCTAACAGAGATCAGGCCTGATTCTGCCAACATTGCGGTTTTGTGTGCAATGTATCAAGTGACAGTGACCTACTGACACTGTACTTGCTGGGGGAGAAGGGGGGATAAGTGTAGGGGCTAAACGCAGGTGCTGGCAGGTGCAGGGGTTGATCCCGCTAACGCTGTGTTTTTGGGGACACTATATTAATGTGAACGCTGGTATAGTGCTGATCTGATCAAAAATATTGATCCATTCAGACACTATACTAGCAATGGAGGTTTATTGTGTATGAGCGTGTTCCTGGCAGTCAAGGGGTTAAATGTGATTACTGGTGTACGGACGGGAAATCTGACGCTATCTGGGAGGGTGTGAAAACCACGGGAGCGCAAATCAGGTATATATATATATATATATATATATATATATGTGATTTTGTACACCTGTGCCACCCTGTAGTAGCATTTCTATAAAACATGTCCAGTAAAAAATAAAAAAATCAAATTTCATCATAAATTTAGGCCAAAATGTATTCTGCGATATGTCTTTGCTAAATAAAATCCCAATATGTGTAAATTAATTGGTTTACGTGAAAGTTATAGCGTCTACAAATGGCGGTATACACACACTGGAATTTATTTTTTATACTAATAATGGCGGCGATCAGCGACTTATGGCAGCTAATATAATAAATAAGTGCAGAGCTAAAAATGAGTATTGGTAAAGTCTGTCCCAAATTGGAAATAACAATAAAATCACTATGAATATAAATAAATTCCTCAATATAAGTGACAGTCTGTGTAATAAAATGGTGTGGCATAACAACCAAATCCAGTGGCGGTGCTCCAAATAGTGTGGTAAAAATTATGCACTCACCAGATGTGTAATTTAAGTACGCAGTGTATGAATCAATGGAGGTCTCCTTAACAGATATGGGTCTGGTTTGGAACGCGAATAATCCTCCTTCAGGGTGGTGTTGTTATGAGTCCTCAGAAGAGTAAGAAGATCCAGCTGGCCAGAGGTCCCTTTAAGGGATGGATGGGTACAGGTGCCTGCTTACAGGTGCTCCCCTCTCTGGATACGGTGGATGGATGACTGGATCAAAGCGGGCTCTATAAATAAATTACTCCTCAAAGTGTGAATGGGGCCTTAATCTGAGCATCCAACTCGCTTCACTGGCTTACGTATATATACTAAGCCTTTCAGTGCAACTGCTGTGCGACTTATGGCAGGACTGCGGCGGACATTCTGACACCGGGGAGAACTGACTTGAGGTCACTGACATCCCCAGTGACATCAATACAGTGATCAGTGCAAAAAAAAAACCACTGACACTGTACTAATGGCACTGGGGAGGAAGGGGTTAACAATGAGAGGCAATCAAAGGGTTAACTGTGTGAGGGGAGTGTTTTACTAGGGGGCGGGGGGTGTGTGCTTCACAGTAACACACTGATCCAGAAAGCTCTTCTCAGCGTTCTGGACCAGTGTGCTCAAACTGACAGGGAGGAGAGCTGCAGTGTAAACACTGCAGCCGTGCTCCCTGTCAGTGATTGCCGGTAATCGCCAGGACCAGCGGTGCGGGTAGGGTGGACACGTGCATCGAGCTTGCCCCCTACCTGAAATGCAAAATCAAGTATATATACGTGATTTTGCGCAGCAGTGCCGCCCTGCCACAGTATATGTACTGTGGCTGGTCGGCAACCTGTTAATGTTAAAAATGTGTTTGTTTACAAACACGATGAAGGTGGCTGGGAAATGTCATTTAGCGACATTTGTTTTCTTTTTAAATGTAACCATTGCTTTAGTGCATCCTGCAGGCACATCACTTTTTAAGCTAGTTTAATGCAAGTTTTTTTTTTCAGGAATTTTGCTTATTAAATGTTTTACATTAAGCCTTATTAAAAAAAGCTGATCTCTGCCAAACGGTATTTATTTATTTTTTTTGGCACATGTCTCCACTTAGTGTCATCTCTCCATGCCCTTTGTATGACAATCCCTTGCTATTAGCCTTAAATAGAGAAAGAATTGATTTTCAAGATTCACTTCCCATTGACTCCTTAGAGTTTGCATTAAAGTTTGCAACTTGTGGATTTTTGCACCTGTGAATCAAATTGCCCATCACTGCTCCATACCCATGTTTTAACCTTACAGTGATTCCCATAGGATTGTTGTCAGAAAATAAAATGCTCTATATACTGTAAATGTCTTTCCCTTAATGTTCTCTTATTCATCACTTTCTATGTAGAGTAAAATGAATAATTAATAAAATGAAAAAGAAAATGAAAATACTCGCAGAACTGTTAGCTCATAAGAGCCTAGTAATTAAGAATTAGAAGTGCATAAATTTACCTAACGGGATTGTGTTAAATACAGCAATCATGAGGAAGCAACTAAATTCAATGTTATTTTCAACCTCATTTAAGCAGTTATGAAGCAACTAGTTACTATTTAGTTTTATTTAGCAAAATACAGAAGGTACTGATTTCCTATGCAGAAAAATTGCAGAATCCCTATAGAGTAAACTAATAATGAAATAGTAACAATAGAACTAAGGGTTTGAGAGAAAGCGTGCTGATGTGATTCCCACCAGATAAGGGGCCTCCTCCACGGCTATTTGTCTAGATTACCTATTGAGTTTTCCAGTATGCTTTTGAAGATAGCTCTGGGCATAATTATTTCAGCAGGTTAGACATTGTAAAGGAGATCTGAAGCAAAAACAGAAAAACAGTTACTAAATCATCTGAATACTTACTTTATCATTTGGTAGCAGAGCTTGCTAGGTTTTTGATCCCTATGTAATGCCAAAGGGCATTAGAGTATTGCTGTAGTTGTTACAATATTTCAGATTGTGTTATCTAAGTGTAGGCAGGCGTTGGGCTACAACAACATGGTGGAGGAGACATTGTCCTCTATTTGCCTCCCTCTCTCTACTGTGATATTAATATTATGCTGTACCAGTCTCTTACGGCCTGCTGGGGGAGAGCTAAAGTCAAGCAAGCCCATAGACTTTTTTTGCAGAGCACCTGGACCCTTGGGAGTTGTAGTCTGGGATGGCTGCCACTTAATGGAGCAACTGACTTTCTGAACTACAGGTTCCAATATACTCTGGATAGCAGGAGAAGCCAGAAGGGGGTTTTATTTTGTGCAGGAAAAAGCCTGCTCTCTTTGCGCTATGGGAGTCCATGCATACACAGATGCCAGTGCATTTATCTGTGAGCAGGAGACCAAGCCAGCTAGGTTGGGAGTGGAGTCACCAGAGCTTTAATAGTACCATCAGCCCTGTTGCCTTTGCTAGGTTACCACAGGGAGACCAGAGAGTTTATCTGACTCTCCACTTCAGCCAACTGAAAACGGAGTTTTCAGGACAAGAGCCTACTGCCACCTACTGGAAGTCAGTGGGAGGGTCACGGGCCCACCTTTACACTATTAGATTATACATTATACCAAAATTGAGCCACTGAGAGCAGGGCATCTAGTGCATCCAATCCACACTGTTCCTGTACCAAACTGGAACTGCACTTCCACCGAATATATATCTGTCAGGACCTGGTCTGAACCTGCAACCTCTGCTGATATGTCTTCTTGCTGAGCTACCTGAGATGCTCGGCAGCACCCTTTCTGATCCATTGGACAATCCTGCCTTGTACCTTCATTTTTTTAAGATTATTGTGCACTCTTCAGCCAATATCTCTCTCTTGTCACTTCTTCTGCTGGCTGTATCTCTGTTACCATTTTTGTTACCGACCTTTGGCTTGTCTCTCGACTATGCTTCTGCTCAATCCCAACATACGACTACATGTTACCAACCATTGGCTTGTTTACTGACTAAGTTTCTGCTTCATCCCTACTTGTTATTTCTGTGATTGGACCCAGCTTGCACATCTTCTGGTGGGGCGATTCTGAAGGCTGTGACCTGGTACTAATATACAGCAAAACAATCTCCACCATCAGGAGCTTTGTTGCACAGCGGTTAGTGCAGGGCTTGAAAAAGCAGCTCGCCCACTCTCCAAATACGAGAAGAAATTCTCTAGCGTCGAGCACAGATGATGGAGTGGCTGCGCTCCAAGCCTCATTGTGAAGCCGAGTTCTGGTTTCCGGCTTCTTCGGCACTGCCGCTGAGGGGACAGGTGCAGGAGAAGACCGCTCTCCTCCGCTGAGAGGAGACACCCTCTCCACCGCCGCGGGGGACTCAAGGAGTAAGTACTGTATACATGTCATATCACTATAATGGAGTACAGGGGAGCTGGGATATACATTACTCAGTATACATTAGGGATATACATTACTCAGGGTTGGAGGCGGACCTGGGCAAGGTTGGCTGGGGCAACTGGTGGAGCGTAAGGTTTGTGCCTGGCTAGTAGGTCTAGGCACTAAATTTTAAGCCCTGGTTAGTGCTGCTTAGACTCCCCATCTCATGTGAGCCTGTGTCATGCACCAGGGTGACTAGCTTCTGCATGTATCCATCTGGTCGATAGGATCCTATCTACTGCTATAGCTAATGGCCTCTGACTCTGACCCCTGACCATGACAATATCGCACCGTTTCCAACTCGGTGCCATGGTCACACCAAACTATGACTACCTGTGGCCCTCATCAACATCATTCTGTGTTAAAACAGTATTGCACTTTGTCACAATGCACTGCATGCAGATTTAAAAGGCTATCATTAAGTGCACCAATGCTTTTTAAAGGGCTCCGACTAGCACACTATCAGTATAGCTCTTGCATTTGGTAGATTGTTACCATCATTGCCAGTTTATGAGTATTTGTTCGGTGATCAACCTTACTGAGTTGCAATACATTAAGATTACCTTTGTTAATTTGTTTGGTGCCTGCTCTTTGGCATAGCACTACTATTGGGTATTCAGAATTACTTCCAGTGTTTCATTGTGTTTGCTTGCTGTTTTACACCCCTACCTCATTTGTCAGAGGGGCTTAGGCCTTTGAGGAAGTTGAAGCAAAAAACAGAGGACTCATCTTTATAGGCAGCTCTTGTGTGGGTAGAGCAACATAAGCAAAATGTAAATACACCCAAATCCAGGTAGGTAGCCATTATAACAATGAGTTTTAAATTTCAGTACAGGGATTTCTGGAATACAAATGAACACATTTAGTGATCTGTTATGATAGATATGGTTGATATGTTTTTAAAATAATTGCCTTTGTTCATTTTGTTACCGTAGGCTGCTTAAATGTATTACTTTAGCGCACTTCTAACTGGCAGGATCAACAATATAGTAAAAATATTTTTAGGTAGTTAATGAAAGTGAGTAGATCTAGAATTCCAATATCACACTGTGATAATTAATAATTAATAGGTTTATTTTAATGTAAAACGATACACAAAGCCAATGGATTTGGGAGGCTAAAGCAGGCCATATATGGTTTGAAATTTGACCAGTTCAACCATAAGCTTTGTTTTTGTTAGGTTTTGTATGTGATGTACAACCGCCTTGGCTTGTATGCTATTGATCTGATATATCTGTTTGTAAACATGACAGCGGTTATAATGTATACCGGAAAAATGTTTTCAATAAAAATGTAGTGAAAGAAAAAGGAAATTTGCCCAGTTCAGCAGAAACCGGCCGAGATTTGATCCATTTATGGGCAGGCTGATTGTACCCAAGTCGATCCATCAATCGACTTGGGTACAACCAGCCTATCAGATTTTTTACACGTGATTACTGCTGTCGGCTATAGCTGCTAGCAGGAATCATTGTGTTCTGCTAGCAGGGAAGGCTCCCTGAGCCCTCTTCTCCTCACTGGCAGAACATAATAGTGCTGTAGAAGGCATTCCCCCATCAACACTCACTGTGTTGATGGGGTAATCAAGCAAATGACAGAAAATCAGGAACCGAACAGGACACGTGGACTTTCTGTGTTGTTCTGTGGACCTGGGAGAGTTCTTTGTTATATTTTCTGTTAAGTCGGTCAACACAATGCTGATTGTAAAGCAAGCTGATTAATAACATAAGCAAAAAATAGCACACACATCTATTCCTAAGATGTAAAAGTGCACTATTACTACACCCACCATGAGTGTGAAAATGCAGATTCTTACAAATGCCAAGTCATGACCGGTTCCATTTAATCAGCTTCTGACAAAATCAGACAAAGAAAATGAAGAGCATGTGAAGTTGAAGTATTTTTTACATATTCTGCTGCTGGATAAACAATACAGTATATTTTGTTTGCTTGATAAGGCATGTGTTTTTGTTAAGAGTGTTGCTATCAGTGAATTATCAAGAAAGCAAAATGATTTATAGAATAACCTTTTTATTCCATCCATTATATTTTGTGTATGGTATTTATTAGTAGTTGCTGAAAATAATATGGTTAACCTGTAATAACATTGGAGAAAAAGTGCAGGTTGAGGAAAAGAAAAGACTGTTTTGTAAAGAAAAAAAACTATCTGCATGTTTCTTCGGAGCTAACATAAGGCAAGATACGGCTTGTATTGCAAGTTGAATGGCTGTGTATGAATCATGTTGCTAATTTGAAATTTACTTTCAGTGTTGTCATGATAAATGGATTTCCTTGTCTTTCAGTCACAAACGAAAAACGAAAAAATCCTACCAACCTTGCCATGAATGAGTTTTCAAATTTTCTTCAGGTTTTAAGATAAATTAAGAAGCATGAAGATAAAAATACCTTTCTACTAGGGATGAATATAGGGTTCATGGTTACCATAGGTTTGAGGGAAATCATGCTGATTTTGTATGTGAGGTACTAGTGATTTTCTGTGCAGAATTGCCCTGGATTTAACCATAATGCACTGCATGGTCTTTGAACTATGCCCATCAGGCTTAAATTGTCCGATAAGGGAGATTTTGTATAAGCTAGCCCCCTCTAAAAAGGGTATGAAAGGGTGGGTGGGGCAAAGGGTAGTGTGTATTCTAAGCTGCTGTAGGGAAAGGATAGGAAAATCTAACAGAGAGAACATTGTACTTCTGATTGCTAGCTCTTTGCACAATAAACCCATTTGCTGGGGGGGGGGGAGGTTTATCACTGGGACATTTTTGTCCTTTATTTTGTAGTTGAATTGAGGTCAGCGGTTAATTTCAGCTGTTATCTCATCCATAGCAATCATATTGCTTTGTTGCTGTTAAGTTTCACTTTTGCTTTTGCCTCAGTGGGTGGAGTTTTGAGGTTTTCATTAATTTTGGGAGTATATTGTTAATAATTATTTTTTGTTGATAAGGTCTTTAAAACAGCTCTTTTTTAACCTAAAAAGTGGGTTTTGTGTCAGGTGTGGTATTTGGGGGATTTCACTTCTTTTTTTTATTACCTTTTATTAAAAGTATATCAAAATTTGAGAATAACTGACAGCAGTGTCATGTATACAAAGTATCACAAAATAAAGTACAAATGATGAAGCTCGAATTGTACAAAAGTAATTTCTTTTCTTTTAAGTTTGAGGTGCTCAAAGCGCAAAGTTTACTTGTACTGACCATCTTTTTTGGAACTGCCTTTTGTTTTTTTTGCAGCACACCACTTGTTCTGTCTCTCCAATCTAAGCATTGAAAGTGTGATCTCTGTAACTTACAGTTGTGATGAGATAGAGATAACTCCAATCTTAGTTGAATAACACAGGCAGTGACTCGATTCAGATGACACCTTGTAGATCTTGTGAAGTTTATTCCATAAACTGAGAGAATCCTACAACAATGAACATCGGATAGGTCAAAAGATCATAATGTGATCTGCTTTTTAACATGAGGCTTGAAGCTCAAATGCATTACTGGGAAAAAGGGTGGGGCTTTCTATGGAGCATGAACTAAACCAAAGGAAAGGGAGGAGCAGAGACTAAATACGAAGAACACTTAAAGGCATATGACAGTCATGTGAAACATGACACCATTGCAAAAACAAGTACAGTGTATACCTAAACCACCTTATATTACATTGCTCACATTCATAACACCCATCCTAACCAATAGATAAAATAAAAAACTAGGCATACCAGTAAAGCCAATTTTCCTTGATTAAAACTCTTTTTCTGCTGGCCAAATTTACACTCTTGTATCATCTGTAGTGCCCTAATTCTTTTAGTGAATCCCCTTCCAGTGTTCCTTGTTTCTAGTAAAGTTGGGGTCTAGCCTTGCTATTTAAAGTTGACTTCCTACTGGAAAATTTGATATTGCTGTGCCATCTGTGGTCTCTTGTAGTACAACACCTGTCTGTACTTTTTCTTCTATATTAAAGCTCAGCCAATTATCCCACATCAAAAAATGTGCTGCTGCTGAGCATATTTGCAGTGCTGTGTCATCTTATGTCTCTTTAATTCTCATGAAAAATTTGGTAGAAAATGGCCAGCAACAGGATGGTTTTATATCAGTGACAAAAGGGGCATCCCCAGTGAATTACTGGTCAATTTCTATGTACAGATCAAAGCAGGGACATTACAGTTGAATTAATTGAAATGAACTGGTTTGAAGTGACGCTGCTGCATATAAGCCAAGTTAACTGTAAAAGAAATAACTTTTTTCCTCAGCCAAACATGCACAGCCAGATTAAACGGTCACTGAGACTGACCATGAAAATCGTACTGTTCCTTAACACCACACACAGCTTTAAGACGTAATTCAAGCATATTATTTTAAGGATTTGTGTTGAACTCAAGATACCTGGGTTTGGGGCTGATTTGCCAAACTTTAGTAAAGTTTGTGTGCTAAGCCCTATTGAAGTCAATTGGAGCCAAATGTTAAAAAGCAGCTAATGGCCATTTTCCAGGCTAATAGGCAAGAAACTGTAACACAAATGATGAAAGGCTCTGAGATCTTCCCAGGGACACATGCACCAAAGCAAGAAAATTTTAAATAAAATTCTGTTTGGTGGGAAGTAGTGATCTTAATAATGCTTAAAGGGAAATATTAAAATTTCCACTTGCCCTCCAGAGGATTTACCCCCCTTCCTGACCAGGCCATTTTTTGCAATACGGCACTGCGTTACTTTAACGGACAATTGCAACGCTGCACCCAAATGAAATTTACGTCCTTTTTTCCCACAAATAGAGCTTTCTTTGGGTGGTATTTGATCACCTGTGCATTTTGTATCTTTTATAAACAAAAAAAGACCGGCATTTTTGAGAAAATTGTCCTTCTTTTCTTAAACATGTCCAGTAAAAAAATGTTAAAAATCAAATTTCGTCATAAATTTAGGCCAAAATGTATTCTGCTACACGTCTTTGCTAAAACAAATCCCAATACATGTAAATTAACTGGTTTACGTGACAGTTATAGTGTTTACAAATGGCAGCCAACCCAAACCTTTAACTGTTCCTGCAGTACCATTACTCTAGTCAATTTCCGGGTAGTTAAAATCCCCCATTATTATCACTGTCCCAGCCCTTGCAGCCCTTTTGATCTGTGCAAGGAGCTCAGTTTCCACCCCTTCATTAACATTGGGAGGCCTATAACAAACACCAATGATTACCTTTGTAGTACGTACCCCCATGTGCAGTCCCACCCATAATGCTTCAGCCTCATCACACTCTCCATCAACTAGTTCCTCTTTCACACTCGCTCTGAGATCACATAGAGACAGACACCACCACCTTTCCTATTTACTCTGTCTCTCCGAAACAGAACATAGCCAAGAATATTAATGGCCCAGTCATATGATGAATGAAGCTAAGATTCAGCAATACCAATTACTTCATAGTTCTCTTCATGCACCAAAGCTTCCAACTCACCTTGGCAGACTTCTGGCATTGGTGAACAAACACTTCAATCCATTGATACCTTGTTCACACGTATTTTGCATATTTTTTATTTTCATACAAATGGTACCAATTCCACTTGTTGTTTGTAGCATGGGAACCTTCTTATCATCTGCAATAGCCTTCCCCCCATCTTTCCCCACTCCACCCACCAATAAGTACTGACCCCTATTTGATCTGTCTACCCCGTTATAATCTAATTCTCCCTCTCCCCTTGATCTAGTTTAAATACTCCTCCAACCTTCCCATAAACCTCTCCACTAGCACAGCAGACCCCCTTCCACGTAGGTGCGGACCATCTCTAGAATATAGGTTGCACCCCAATGAAAAGTCAGCCCAGTGCTCTAGAAACCCAAATCCTTCCCTCTTAGACCAGGTCTTCAGCCATGCATTGAGTTCTCTAATCTCCCCGTCTTTCCTGAGTTGCGCATGGCACAGGTAATATTTCAGAGAATATCACTTTGGAGGTCCTTCCCTTCAACTTGCAGCCTAGTTCTTTTTTCAACCCTGGTTTTTTAACTCCACTTATCAAATGTCTACTTGGTCAAAAGTCTGGAAAGCAAAATACAGGCAAGCTCAGAGTGAACTCTACAGCAAGTTATAAAGTTATATAGGACCTGTATCACCTGTGACTAATTAACCCCTCCCCGTAATTAGCAGAGTAAAGGAAAACAAGGAAAGGAAGAAAAAAATGCTATTTAAAAAGTGACAGAAAAAGGGATTTAAAAAAGTAAAAGCTTTTAGCAAGACCCAAAGAAGTAAATAAAACAACTACAAGCACCAGCAATCACCAACAGTCAAAACACAGTCATGTTCAAGGAAAATAAAAGATACAATATTTTTGGTTTCACATGACTGAATGATAGTAGCCAGTAAAACGTCACTTAGTTCAATACGCGAAGGGAAAATTCCCTTGCAAAGTGCAAATTCCTTTCCAAAGTGAACAGCGTGTTAGGCTGTTGTTAATGAAAGCAAACTAAGCTCCAGCCCAGCAATGGTATTCAGCATTCATCAGACACTACCCTGCTGCTCTGCTTCTCTTCTCCTTCTGTATGGGACTTTGCTGTGATTGTTGGGAAGTAGATTACTCAGCCCATGCAGTCCAGCATATCTGCTGCAGGTGCTGGAAGGCAAACAGTATTCAAGCACTTGGCTACCTGGAGACCATTCTGAAATACTATGTAATTTCTGAATTTCCCAAAAGACATTCAGCCCTGCACATACAGTATCCTCCTCTTTAGCAATGGAGTTTCCCACACACGTTCTCCACCTTAGCAACAGCCAACACATGTCCTCCTCCTTAGTGACTCCACCACACACATATTCTCCTCCATAGTAACCCCCACCTCCCAGCAACTTTACCTTCCTTTACATATGTCCTTCTTTTTAGCAATCCTCCAAGTAACCATTTTCTCTTTAATAGCCCCACTTCCTAGTACACATGTCCCCCTCCGTAGTAACCCCACTTCCCAACACACATCCTCCTCCTTAGGAAACCCATTACCCTGCACAAATGTCCTTCTTTTTTAGCAATCCTCCCAGCACATATTCTCCTTAGTAACTTCACCCCAGTACATGTGTCTACTTCCATAGCAAACTCCATCTCCCATTACAGATCCTCCTCTTTAGCAACCCCATCGCTCAGCACACAATTCGTTCTTTAAAAATCCTTCCAGTGCACATGTTCTCTTTAGTAACCACAAACCCAGCACACATGCCCCCTCCTTAGCAATCAACCCTGCACATGTATCCTCCCCTTTAGCAACCCCCACCAATCACACAAATCTTCTAACTTAGCAACACACTCTTCCCACACAAATATCCTCCTTCTCATCAACACACATGTCCTCAATAGCAACACCACTTCCCAGCACACACACATGTCCTCTACAGCAACACCAGTTCCCAGCGCACGTTGTCCTTCTTATCAACTGCATTTTACCACACACAAGTCCTTCTTAGCATTTCCCCAGCACTCATTTCCCCTTTCTTAGAATCCCAGCTTCCTAGCACACATGTCCTCCTTAGCAACCTCACTTTCCAGCACACATGTCCCCTCTTCCATAGCAACCCCACTTCCAAGCACAAATCCTCCCCTTCAGCAACCCTCTTTTTTTTGCACACATATCCTTCTCCTTAGCAATTCTCCCAGCGTACATGTTCTTCTTAGTAACCCAGTTTCCCAGTACACATGCTCTCTTCTTTAGCAACCACACTTTCACAACCCACATCCTCTTCAGCAACAACATTCCCAGCACACATATTCCCTCCTTGGTAACCCACCAAGAAAATATGTTTCCCTCATCCCTAGCAAACACACTGGCCAGCACACATGTTATTCTTTGAGCAACACCCTCTGTCCCTAACACACATGTCCTCTTCGTTAGAAACCCCACTCCAAGGACACATGTCCTCCAGATAATCATCTCACTTGCCAGCACATGTGTAATCTTCCTTGGCAATTTACCTCCCAACATACATGTCCTCCTCCCTAACAATCCTCCAGCACGTGCCCTTCTCCTTAGAAACTCCACTTTTCCCCAGCACACACTACTTCCTTAGCAACACAACTTCCCATGACAGATGTCCTCCTCCTTGGCAACCCCTGATTGCACATGTTCTTATCCCTAGCAACCCCCTAGCATATATGTCCTCTTTGTTAGCAACCTCACACCTAGGACACATGTCCTCCAGCTTATCACTCCCAATTGCCAGCACATATATCCTCTTCCATGGAAACCACACCCCCCCAGCATACATGCCCTCCTCCTTAGAAACCCACATGCATGTGTCCAACTCCTTAGCAACATTATTTCTCCCAGTAAATACTACCTCCTTAGAAACATACCTTCCCACACAGATGTCCTTCTTAGAAAACCCCT
Source organism: Staurois parvus (assembly GCF_062004578.1). Lineage (NCBI taxonomy): Eukaryota > Metazoa > Chordata > Amphibia > Anura > Ranidae > Staurois > Staurois parvus. Next base: position 304,568 of record NW_028318435.1, on the reverse strand, counting down.
CCCATCATATGTATCCTCCTCCTTGACAAGGAGGAGCATGAACATGAGGACAAGGTGCTTTGCTGGAGAGGCACTGAATGAAAGGTGCCATCTCCATGTTGCTAGCATGTGACCTGATGGGGCTTAGGAGGGGTGAAACACACTTGCCCCCTCCCCTTTCCTAATCAGCCAGGTTGTATCAAATAATAATAAATACAAGGATTTGGTGCAGATTTTGGCTGAGACCCCATATTTTTTGTTTTGTGTGTGTGGTTTCTTTTGGCAGGGGGGATTTCTTAAAATCCACACAAAACCCTAGGATAAAGGTTTGTTATGGATTTTGAGGAAAATCATGTCATTGGTTGTTATAAGGCACTATAACAATCAATGATTATGTGACCACCTGTTTGCTAGGACACAGGCGCCTAGCCAGCATAGCATTTTCAGTCACAAGCTTGCAGGTGGCTGCCAGTATCCTAACAGGACAAGGACACTTGCACCCCACACAGAAAGATGTTATCATTTGGTGGCAGTAGTAATACTGTCACTAAATGAGTAACTTTTAGCTGCAGTGATAGCCAGAAATGTGCAAGTGGAAACTGGGCAAATCCAGCCATTTAGATAGCTTATTCACTAAATCCAAAACAGGTAGACTTTTCTGCAAACCCAGCATTGTTGTGAACATGAACTTAAAATAAAACCAAATAAAATACAATTTATATTTGCCAGTCATGTTACTGATCACAAAATGTATTTTTATTATGATTCCTACACAAAAAAAAAATACTATTGTACATACATTTCAGGCTGAAGAGAATATTTTATACTCATAGCATTGTGCTATTGTGACATTGGGGATGAATTGCTCCACTGTACCTGTATCTACAGAGGTATGTAATACTTTTTTTTAAAGCTCATATCCTGCCTGTTAAGGATATGTAAATACTTAAATGACAATTGCCTGATCAAGGGTTTACATTAACCTTTGTCTGGACATGGAACCCTAAAACACCAAATCCCTACACAAAACACTAATTATTACTTAGCTCATCTTCTGCCTACTCTGCTCATCCTGGATCAGGAGCTTTCGCACTTTCCAACAAAAAAAAGACAGGATATTTACATTTTGGCTTTTTAAAAACTACTGTTATTATACAATTAATGTAGAAACACTCTTTTTCATGCAGCTGTTTTTTAGTGTGAAGGCCATTCATATTTAATCATAACAGATAAACAACACTTTGGACACTGTTTGAGATGACTGTATGTGCAATGGCTGCTTTGAATTATGCAGAGTTGTTTCTGTTTGCCCAACATGAGTTATGTGTCTAAATAGAGACAATCACTGACTTGGAGGGTATTTTGAGTAGCTGATGTCATACTATGTCAAAGTAATTTAAAAAAGGGAGAAAAGAAACTGCTAAAAGCAGAGTCAAACAGGGTGAAAGCAGGTCTAAAGAACATAGCTGATTTTATAAGCAAAAAAAATCTCAGTTCTACATCTAAAAACAAAATCCCTGGCAGAAATGTTCAGACTAATTAATGTCATAGAGTGTGTTCAAGCAATTTGAGATTTCCAAAAGCAGAATCAGCATGGAAGAAGAGTATAGATGGGGTGTATTTGTCAGCCACTGATATTTTCCCACATGGGAAAATAATAATTTATAAAGAAGAGATATGTGCAAAGTCTGACTCATCAAAGTGCCTGAACATCCCACCCATGGTTTGATTAATCAGGCCCCAAAGAAAAGCATAACACATTCTTTTATTACCCTATATAACATATCACCTATTTGATTAATATAGCTCAATCTATTGTATAGTGCTTAAAATTGATTCATATTTTAAAAGTTTTAGACATGCTAACAAAGGCATAAAGAGCTTTAATACAGAATTGACCAACTGTTGAAGGACACAGCAAAGATTAGAAGATTTTGACCACTGGATTATAGTACAACCTGCAGAAATAGGAAACTAGGTACAACACAAAAGAAAAAATAAACAGCTTAGGGTTGGCCTCTGCTGGTGTCAACTCCCTGTTTGCCAGGGCCTCAGTTTTTTTGCATCAAGGAATTAGGACTCAAGAATTTGTAGCATTCTATTTTCCCTTTTTTAACTTGAAGACATTTTTCTTCATGAACATTGGTGATTTCTTCAGTCAATAGCAGGCTGGGTAACTAGCTGGATCTGTCTTGACCTCCTGGTCACAGTGTCTCTACACAGGCACACAGCATCTTGGCCTGTCGCTGAAATCAGGACCTCCAGAGTGATGATGTTAATCAGGGGATATGCCTCTATACCACCCACACCTCCCAAGTGGTATGTACATCAATGTTGTGAGTGTCCCAGTAGAAAACACCTTCCTCCTTTTCATGCCCCATCTGGTGAATCTGACATTGCATAGAATGTACTGTATCTCTAGACATAACTGCACTGTCGGATTCCGAACCTACCTTGTGTGGTAGTAATAGGGAAGCATCCGTGTTGACCATCCTTCGGGAAAAAGAACTGGTCTCAGCCCTTATTAAGCCCCTGAGAGAAACCCTTATACCTCTGAAGAGCCCCTTTTGGTACCCAAAAACCTCGTCATTCTGCTATAAGTCACTAATTGCCACCATTACTAGCATAAAAACTAAACAAATAAAAATTCCAGTATATATACAGCCATTTTTAGACACTATAACATTCACGTAAACCAATTAATTTACACGTACTGGGATTTTCTTTAGCAAAGACATGTAGCAGAATACATTTTGGCCTAAATTTAAGAAGAATTTTGATTTTTTTAAATGTTTTTGTTGATTATGTTATATAGCAAAATGTCAAAAATATATATATATATTTTTTTAAATCGTCAGTCATTTTTTGTTTATTGTGCAAAAAATAAAAAACGCACAGGTGATCAAATACCACCAAAAAAAAGCTCTAATTATGGTAAAAAAGGACATAAATTTTATTTATATACAGCGTTGCATGAGTAACGCAGCTCCGATATTGCAAAAAAATGGCCTAATCAAGAAGGGGGGTAAATCCTCTGGAGGGCAAGTGGTTAACCTGTGAGATCTAACAAACTCTATGTCTTGCATTGTTTTTACTAATTCTGCATGTGAATTTTTAAACTTTACATTTGTAATAAAATCTTTAATGGTTTTATCTCAAACAATTGTCTAGTGTTTGAATGACCTTGCACCCATAAAGTCCTGTTTTGAAGGAGTGGGGTTCTCTCTTATTTTCTATGTAAACATTTTCACGAGGTGCTGTGGTTTTCCTTTGACTTCAATTATTGTAAAGGTTGCTGTTCACAATCTATCTGGGCAGAACTGATCCATATAAACATGGGGAATTATGAGATGGGTAAATTGTCTTTCAAATGATTGTGGTGTATGCTCTGGTAGGTTAGGAGCGTGTTCCTCTCCATGGGTTTTGTGTAAACTGTTGTTTGTAGGCAAATGCATGAGACCAGGGGCGGACTGACAAGTCATGGGGCCCCCGGGAAATAGGGGAGCATGGTACCCCTGTGACCTTGCCCAAACTCAAAAAAGCCTTTGAAAAAGGTACCAGGGGCATCTCATGGGGCCCCCTACTGACCCCAGGCCCTTGGGCAGTGCCCGAGTTTCCAAATGGTCAGTCCGCTCCTACACGAGACCAACACCCTAACATCAAAAAATAGGATGTCATTGAAAATGATGTCATCAACCATATAATTAAGGAAATGAATAAGGTCCTGGATTACTTATTTGGGACCTATCCAGATCACAAAGATGTAATTTATGTAGTGCATCCAATTGTTTATGAACAAAAACAATAACAGTGGGCGCTCACCCTTAATATAACAAATAAACAAACAAATAAATAAATAAATAAATAGTGATCATAAAGTTCAAATCATATTAAATAGAAAAGTCCCCATCCACCAAATTCTTGTGTGTAAACTCAGAAATGGAGTGACCAAATCTTAATATTCCAGAAATGTTCCAACAATGTGCTGAATTGGGCGCTCACCAGATATCCTCAACCAATAAGTGGTCAGTGTGCCTTGGATGATAGATCCTCTAATCAGCCCCAATTAGACATTTGCTTCTGATGTGGAATCTCCAAAAAAATGTTCTCACAAGAATTCATTAATAAGCCTCTTCCAGTATTACTAACCATTCTCACAGAGAAGCCAGAGAGGAAATATACATAGTGTAGTATATTTATTTAAGAAACACAATACAAACATGCACAGTATATGCACTCACATGCATCTGGTGCCAAGAGGGGCACCACCATGTACAGCTCACCACAGGGAACCTCTCCCCACACCGCCGCTAGTCATGCAGCTGGCTTGTGTTCCAACAACTTGAATTGACGAAACGGGGGGACCAGAAATGACATGTGCAGATCAGCCTCAATGCATGATGCGCATCCTCGGGAAGCTCTAAATCCACAGGGATTTATGGGGAATTATGAGATGGGTAAATTGTCTTTCAAATGATTGTGGTGTATGCTCTGGTAGGTTAGGAGTGTGTTCCTATCCACAGGTTTCGTGCAAATTGTTGTTTGTAGGCAAATGCAAGCAACCAACACCCTAACATCAAAAAATAGAATGTCATTGAAGATGATGCCATCAACCATAGAATTAAGGTCCTGGATTACTTCTTTGGGATATGTAATTTATGTAGTGCATCCAATTTTTTACATTAAAAAAAATATGAAGAAGGGAAGATATAAATTTTCTCCAAATATCCAACAAACAATTTTGAAAATGAGGGGCCATCAGAACTACCCATTGTGCCCCACCTAGCCTGTATACATGGTCTTCCAAAATAAATTGGGAGAATATAATACTATCTTTCCTGCAGTGCCATCTCAATAGCATCATGGGTCCCTGCGCAAAGTAATGCCCTGGGGCCTCTAACAGGGAGATAGTGATCTGCAGTGTGTAATGTGCTACAGGAAACAGTGCGTGTTGCTGAATTATGCTACAAAGTGGGCATGGTTTTTTAGTCTGATTAGAAATTTTTGTCTGATTTTTTGCAATTATTGAAATAATTTTTGCTAAAGTTTTGCTTTTGAGACAGAGAAAGAGACTGAGGAAAAATGTCCCCTAGTTCCTTTCTGCAGCCTAAGCTGCACTGCAGATGAATGAACAGGAGACAGAGGCTCCTGTTCATTCATAAGTTGAAGCATGGTGAACACAGTTTACTATGCTTCAGTTATGAATGAACACAGTGAGATATCAGTACTGATCACTCACTGTGTAAATTCACACAAAGACGGGTCCAGTAAATGACATATTTACTGTCCCCGTCCCCGCTCTCAATCCTGAAATGTCCTCCTGTGTTCCTGCAGTTATTGGAAGGTGAGGAGAAAATCCGGCAGCACTGGGGAGGGGGGGCACACAGGGGGGCCCAGGCAGTTGGGGGGAATCAAATATTGGACCGAAGGGGGTGAGCAGTGTGACAGGTGGGGGAAATTACTGGAACTAATCTTTATGGCTCTCACTGCAGCAGACAGAAAGTAGAGAGACAGCAGGAAGGAGAAAGAGATGTGAGCTTTCAGTTGCTGCAGAGAGCCACAGAAGATCGTTTTCAGTAATTTCCCTTACCCACCACACTGATCACCTGCTTTGTCCACATGCAATTCCCCCTGCTGGAGGGGGGACTGTAGGGGCCCCCTTTGCACCTAGGATCCCTGGGCATAGCTAAAATTAGTGGAAACAGGCAAGTTACTTCTTTTATCCTTGGTAGGCAGGAGCTGGACAGACCTGTATTTGTTTCCAAAAGCTTGGATCCTGAATCTTAACCCCACTTAACTTAATGGGAGCCAAATCTTAGAAATTAGTAATGGTTATTTTTCTGGGTTAATAGGTAAGGGATATTTTTAATATATCCTTCAGCAGTGAGAGGGTCTTTTTAGGTGGCTTTAAGGCCACCATTTAAAACCAAATACAAAAATCCTTCAAATGATATGATTAGGGGATGCCTTAAAGCTGTCCATGTTTTACAGAACATTACAATTTTCAGGGACTTCACCAGTGACATCATCTTGTAGCACTGCATACATTGCATGTGTACTGTAATATGTGTATTAATTTAATTTATTTTACATTATTCATTGGCTTACATACAGCAGCAGCAACTCAATATGGTCGATTTCCATAAAAATGTTTTTACAGGCTGTTTTTTCAAAGATGATTGTTTGGTTTAGAAATGAGGCCATAATTAATGATGAGCTGAATGTACCCAAGTTCTGCTCAACGAACATTATCAAAGTTTGGATCCGGTATCTGATCCTCATTTAAATTATGGGACCCAAACATTCCTTTTTAGTAATGTCCATTTTCTAAGCTAAAAGTCATTAGTGAAGGTATTGGCAAAGAAAAAGCATAATGAGCCAGACAGTTACCTAGGGGAGTAGCTTAAAGGGCACAATGAAGATGGGAAAAGCATACGGCTTAGCAACACAAACTGCAAGTTGGTGTGGACAGTGTACAATATAGCTGGAGACATTCTACATAAGGAAATTGTATATTAATTGAATATTTGTTTTGGAAACTGAAGATTGAAAAAGCATACATTTTTGCAACACAAGCAGATTGCACCTTACAATTTTGTTTTTGATGCAGAAGATGGAACTTTAAATTGAATTTAAAGTCCTTGGCAGTATAGCTGTTACAGCCATTTTGAAGAGATTGCTATTCCTGGAGGACAATGTGGACAGATTTATCTTTATACAATTAAATTAGACTGTATATTCATGAGGATATTATACACATATACAGATTTCAGACAGAAAATCTAACACCTATTATTAGGAGGCCAATTTGGAGACAGAGAATCAGCTTATTTCAACCTACAATTGTAAAGCAAAGTGTATTTAGGTGAACACCCATAATGGATATAGTAGCTTTTAAGAACAAAATCTAATCCTTTTTGAGAATAGGCAACTATGGAGACAGAGAGTAGGCTTATTTTAGACAGAAAATAAAACATGTATAAAACTATTTCACTGATCATACACATTAACACTTTTTTTTAGGAGAGGGAGATTTAGGATGCAGGGAGATGTTTTGTTTTAGCCAGCAACAATCAATTTGACTGTTATGTTTCTGACACATAATCTAGAAAATCATACTGATTTTCTACCCAGAATATAAATAGTTCTCATCAGAGGCAATCTGAGAAAGAGAGAGCAGGCAGGCTCCATCTGTACATTAAAAAATTACATTTTATTCTCCACACATTTCAAATCATGTTTTATAGGCCAGAATTTCAGAGGTAAAGAGTGAAACGTGGTGGTTTTTGTACAGAATCACTGCTTTAAAAAATACATCCCTACAGTCTGAGATTCTGCATGAAAAATGGCAGATCGTATTGCCATGCTTGAGATGCTGGTTGCAGAGGTGGCAAATAACAATGTTTTGGTCTGCTGCACATGTGCTGAAAATGGCCTGAACAGGTGAGCCTTGACTGGGGGATAACAGCCCCCATGGAGCTTTGCAATCTGCAATAGTGCAGCTGCTTTTTACATTACTCTGTGAGTTGCCTTTGGATGACATCATGCCTTGCTGGGGTTGTGCTTCATTACTTCACTCTGTTGTTCTGTCTGTCATGTAGTTACAGTCGAAGACTGAAGAAAACATTATGAAAAAATGGTACATATTCGCTTCAGGCTTTTGAAGCCTTTTTGATAATCTGCTATTTCAGAGAGAGAAAGTAGGCATATTTCAAGTCAATAAATAATTAAATAAATAATCAATTGTCTATTTCCTAGGGTTAAAGACAGAAATGCCAGTCTCTTTGTTTATAGGGATTTACTGGTACCCCATCCTCTATTGTGAAGACACTGAAAAAATAAATCCCTAACAAAAGAAAAACTATATAGGACTTTTAAGATCTCACACCATAATTATTAAAGTTCACATTTAAAGCTGCATATATTTTCAGTAATTGGTAATATCTGAGGTTATTATTATCAATTATTACCAAGATATGAAACTGCAGCTTTTATATTAATCACCTTTTGTGTCAAGTTTTGGGATTTTAATATCATTTAAAATATTTTGTACAAATGAAATGTGAACTTTTATAATTATGGTGTGGTATCTTTAAAGTCGTGTATATAGGTTTTCTTTTGTTAGGGTTTTTTTTTAGTGTCTATTGAAACAAGAATTGGAAACTTTGTTGAAATGGAATCATAGAGACATTCTGTTTAGGAATGCTGCTGAGGCTTAATTTGGGATCCAGGGAGTGCAACTTCAAAATTCCAAACTGGAATGCCTATTACTCAGATAACAACATACAGATCTAATCTCTACTTTTTATATTCTACTTCAAGGAGATGAGTCCCCTAAAAAATCCAATGGCCTGGGGATATTCCAGGCCCCACTGACCAAGATTGGAAAGGGTTTTTTAATTAATATTTTAAGACCTCTATATCTGCTAGAAATATCCTTATTCAGTTGAGATCTTTTTACAGAAATCACTACACACCACTTTGCTTGTTTCAGATGCCTAAGAGGATATACTCCTTTTTCACAAGTGCCAAAAAGTTAAAGGTGATTGTTTTGCATATACTATGGAACTGTGACAGGGTCAGACCATTTTCATTTCATAATATTTTGTATTTATGCAACCCAAAGTGGTGTCTCTTAGTTATATCTGAGGACTTAGATGTTAGTTCCTACAAAAAGAAATTGTTTATGTATTCTCCAATGGATACTGTACGTTCTGACTCTTAAAGTGCTACTAAACCCAGGACCCTGCATTCACTATATCTGGTCTCCCACAGTCCACACAACATGAAAATGCAATTTTTTTAGCAAATATAAACTGCTAAATACTTTTTCTCAACAGTTAGAGTAGTCTTGTGACTTCCATCAGTGTCCAGCACAGCACATGTTAAAGCTTGTAGGAGGCATTTTCATTCTGCTCTAGGAGGATGCAGAGCCCCTGACCTATGCCTGGACAGTGCTGATTGTTCCTGTCCCTAGTAATACACACCAAACTGAGCATGTGCAGAGTATAAGAGGGGGACACTGGAAGAAGGGAAGGATCAGAGAAGTCAGGATCAAACAACTTTTTTACACAATGCAGCGGATTAACCCCTTAGGTTCCACAATGAGCATAACCAGCATGCTTTACTGCATACACAGACTGATTTTACTGTTGGGGGTTTAGTAACACTTTCCTTTTTATTTATGAGGAAAATTCATCAATCACATACTACTCCAGTACAGATTAACATATGACGCTAGAGGCTGCCCTTCATAATTTGAGAAAATACGGGGAAATGGTCAAGCATTACAGATAATTGCAACTCCTCTGACCCATAATCTAAAGCAGTAGTAAACGCTTCCATAAAAAAGCATGCACATTATAATAGGATTACTTTAAACAAAGCCCTCCAGCGGTGTGCTGTCACTGCTGACAGGCCTTTCATCTTTACCCAGTCTTCCTTTTGGGTTTGCCTGCTCTGGTCATTTGAATGGCTAAGCTATGATGACATCACTCCCATGCATGCGCATAGTTGTCATGGCCATGCGCAGAGCTCTGAAGGGATGGTACTAGTATGCCGCCTTCAGAGCACATGCTTCGATGATGTCAGCGGCAGCAGAAACCGTGAATATCTCCTAAATGGTGCACGTTTAGGAAAAATTCCTTGTACTTGCAGATAAGCTTTATTATAAACTTACCTGTAGGCACAAGTGTCCAAGTGGTGTTTACTACTGCTTTGAGGCCATGGAATATGGTACAAATTTGTGTATTTTAAACAAGGCAAACTATGGTGATCCACCATAATATTCAATAAGTTTACATTGTTTGCATAAGATCACTAGGTGAGGTTTCAATGAAAAATTAAAGTTTATTGTTACTACTATTTTCAGTTTATGTCAATGTTGAAACTTCCTTGAACAATATATATATTTTTTCTCAATAAAGGAAGTTTAAAAAATGGTTGCTTTTTTTCACAGGTTAATAAATAAAAAGAGAATAAGAGGAGAGAAACAATATGAAAAATTTCAGGATATGTTTTACACCATTTTTGGACGAGCTGATAGTGTCGAGATAGAAAGCAGATAGATTGCATCTGGGAAAAAAATGTATTATTATGTATAATCTGAATAGTAAAACAGATAAATGTAGGTGATTTTGACTACACCGTTTAAGCCTTTTTTGGATAGATGGCTATTTCTAAGGAAGACAAAAGATTTAATCAATAAATATAATATTAGATCTCTATAATATTAGAATCTTTGCATAGACAAATAATAAATATTGTACTGCTGAAAAGAATATCATACCTAGTAATAGGAGAATAACTTCAAGCCAAAGACTAGGCCTATTTCAGTCAGAAATATTGCCTGAAAGTGCATTGTTTCCAACACAGGTTTTAAAAATTGCACATATTTGCAAAAAAGAATCTCATATTTTTAAATAGGAGGCACTCTTAGGCACAGAGAGTCAGCTTCTTTCAGCCAGAATATAAATAACAAATGCATTTTATAAAAAGAAACTATATGAAATTTGTATGGATTAGCTAAAAAGAATCTCATCATTTTATTGGGAAATAATCTTGGAGTCAGGGAATAGTTCTGTTTGAGCATTTAAAAAGAATGAAACTGTAATTTTGCAAAAATACTCCATATTATTTGTATGGATTCATTTAGGAATAGGACCTTAACCTTTTCCATGGAAGACAATTTGAGAGACAGGAAGTTGGCATATTTCAGCCATAAATACTAAATAAAAATGTGTTCTTTGCAAAAACATTTTAGAAAATAAATCAAATTATTTGCTGAACTGAATTTCTTTAGGATGTAATGTGGCATTCAAGGCAGAGAGTAGGCATATTTCACCTTGAAATATTAAGTGAAACATATTTTATCAAGGATTGTATATAATCATTGTACACAATTAAGGCATAGAACATCATCATATTTAATTGAATGCAATTCAGGAGGAAGGGAGTAGGGATTCATCAGGCAAACAAATGTACTGAAAATTTCATTTCTCAAATATTGTAAAAAACTTAAACTGATTTGCTCCTATTTGAACTTGCAAAGACTGTCTTTCATTACAACAATACATCCAGCAAGACTGTTTAAACACTTTTGCAGTCTTTTATTAAAGCGGGACTTTAACCGCTTGACCTTCAGAGGATTTACCCCCCTTCCTGACCAGGCCTTCTTTTGCTATTCTGCGCTGCACTGTTTCAATTGGTAATTGCGCAGTCATGCAATGCTGTACCCAAACAAAATGTATGTCCTTTTTTTCCACACAAATAAAGCTTTCTTTCGGTGGTATTTAATCATCTGTGTGCTTTTCATTTTTCATGCTATAAACAAAAAAAGACCAAAAATTTTGAAAAAAAAACATATTTTTTGCTTTCGGCTATAAAAAATATATAGTAAACTCAAAGTTAGTCATAAATTTAGGCCAAAATGTATTCAGCTACATGTTTTTGGTAAAAAAAAATCCCAATAGGTGTACATTGATTGCTGTGAAAGTTATAGCATCTACAAACTATAGTATAGATACTGCAAATTACGCCATTTTTTGCTAAACAGAGCTGCGCTAGTTTAACTGGCAATTGCGCTGTCATGCAATGCTGTACATAAATTAAATTTATGTCCTTTTATCACACAAATAGAGCTTTCTTTTGGTGGTACTGTTTCACCTCTGGATTTGTTTGTGCTATAAACAAAAAAAAAATGAAAATTAAAAAAAAAAGATATTTCTCATTTTTGCCATAAATATCCAAAAAACTCAAATTTTGTCATAAATTTAGGCTAAAATGCATTTTGCTACATGTCTTTGGTGAAAACAATCCTAAGAAATGCATATTAATTGGTTTGTGTGAAAGTTATAGCATCTACAAACTATGGTTTAGATAATGGAATTTACACAGCTTTTACTTTCTGACTGCCTATCACATTTCTTGAGGTGCTAAAATACCAGGACAGTACAAACACCCTCAAATGACCCCTTTTCGGAAAGTAGACACCGTAAGCTATCTGTTGAGAGGCATGTTGAGTCCATGGAAGATTTATTTTTTTCCACAAGTTTTTGGAAAATGACAAACTTTTTTTTTTACAAAAAGTTGTCACTTAAATAATATATTGCTCACACAAGCCATGGGTATATGTGGAATTACACCCCAACATACATTCTGCTACTTCTACCGAGTATGGGGATACCACATGTGTGAGACTTTTTGGGAGCCTAGCTACAAACAGGAGCCTGAAATCCAATGACCACTTTGAAAGCCTGAAGCCTCATTTCACTTCCTCACTACCTATTACAGTTTTTAAGGCCCTAAAATGCCTGGATAGCACCACCCCCCCCTTTTGGAAAGTAGACACCCCAAGGAATTTAAAAAGAGGCAAGTATTTTGCAGATCTCATTTTTTCTCACAAGGTTTTTAAATATAAAAAAGAAAAGAAAAAATATGTTTTTGTTTTCTTTCCTCATTTTCAAAAAACTTGTGGCAACAAACAGGATCTGCAAAATACTCACTATGCTTCTTATCAAATTCCTTGGAGTGTCTACTTTCTAAAAAGGGGTCATTTGGGGGGGGGGGTGCTATTCTGGCATTTCAGGGTCTCTGAAACTGTGATAGGTAGTCAGGAAGTGTAATGAGGAATTAAAGCCCTTTAAAAGCCTGAAGGTGTTATGTCACTTAGTACTCGCACAGCGATTTTTCAAACGCAAATATTTTGAAAAAAATACACTTTTTTACTTTTAATACACAAAATATTGGGCAATTGCTTGGTAAAATATAAAATATGATGGTATGCTGAGTAAATATCCACAGTTTTAAATTGCCATAAATTTTAGGCAAATCTCACATGTTAGTTTTTATGCAAAAATTATGAAATCATAATAAACAATTGTTCATATACACATAAGACATCATTTACAGAGACAACTCAAACAACCAATTCAAAAGCGCACCTAACTCAAGATGCATTTTCTTCTTTTTTTTTTTTTTTTACTATACTGAGCCTAGCTGGGACCTCTGCGTCTTCCTGAAGACTTCCTTTAGGATCCCGCACCAGGGGCAGAACCTGCAGGTCTTAACAGAGGTCTCCTCCTGCAGGACTGAACCCAGAAATGCTGCACTGCTGCCTCAGGCCTCAGACTACTCATCGGCTCTCTCATCACCTACTAGGCACACCTTTGTAGGGATTGACTGGAGTCCCATAAATATTCAGGCTGCCTACTCTCTTTTACCTCCCACTATAATTCTAGGGTCCCCTAGCAGACAGGGAGAAACAACAGAGCAGCAGCCTGTGAAACACTCAGCACCCCTGAAGCTAGTTAAATTTACTTAGTAGCATACACTAGGAGGTTGCTACACAACAGCTGTACAGCATATTCAAATTATTAGATATATCTTCTTCAGAAAGTCAAGGATAACAATATCATATCAGAGAAAAAAGAGACAGCTCTTGATAACACCGTAATATCTACTCCTTGGTGATGTTATGGTTTTTTTTTCGGACATGGATCATAGGACAATAACTCTGAAAATGTTCCTTGACCTCTCATTTCTGAAGCTGTCTGTTATGTCTGAGTGACCTTTTATTACCTATTTATTTAGAAGTATACCTTGGTACAGTGTTTTCTCTATTACAGCAGCGTTCATTCTCCTTATCTTTAGAACAATATTCAAGTAACACAATGTTATGAACTTTATGAAATGTTTCAGGTAATGTCTTCTTTACACTGAGTTCTAAAGAGCAGAACATTCATTCTATTGACAGAGGTATTCAAGGGAATGTTTTCCCAGACCCGTGAAACAGCCAGGAATGAGAATTGTCTTATTTACTGCATTTTAAGAACTAGAATGCAAAGAAACTAGTGCTTGTTTGTACAGAGGTTCTACAACTCTCAACATCTTTCTGACATTTTGCTGAATCTTAGTGTTCTTATCCTAGGCAATAAAATATTGTAAGGCTGTCCATATACCAGTCATTTTTTTGCATTCAACCAGAAAGAAAATAGCTCAATTACCCCATGCACACATTTGAGGTGAATGGGGGAATCCCTTCGTCTGAGCCTTTGTATTCCAAGTCCTCATGCACACTTGAAGTTTTTACAACTGCTGTTTTTGGCTTTTGACGTTTTTTTCTACAGCCAGTAAACTCCCCAGCATGTTATCCTATGTGTCCATGCAGACATAGACTGTAATCAATGTATTTTGGCTGGGATATTTTTTGGCTGGAAAAAAACCCCAGGACTAGTGGGTTTCTGGAGGAGTTTTGTATCTGTAAAAATGTTCTAACGCTGAAAAATGCTGAAAAACGCGGTAAAACACGGTGAAATGCTGAAAACCAGCTTTTTGGACTTTTTTTGAACAAAAAAATATTTTTTTTTGTAAAAAAACCTGCTAAAATGCAAATGCAGAAAAACGCTGGAAAACGCCACTAATCACGGCAAAATGCCACTAAAAGCTAATGCAAAAACGCTAAAAAAACTGAAAGACTCACATTTTTACCGTGACTTTACACAGCTAACTTTACCAGCATTATCAAAACATCCAGTGTGCATGAGGGCTAACAGGGAAGAGATTTCCCCACTTTTATAATTCATTCATCAGCACTGTGGGCTGGAGGTGCTGATCAAAAAAACATTTTCCAACAGGCTGTGCACAAACTGAGTGATAGATCAACTTGTGTACAACCAGCCTACCCATGCATGGATCCAAATTCAGCCAGTCCCAGCTGAGCTAGGTGAATTTCAATCCATGTATGGCTGGCTTAACACAGTCACAGAAGAAAGGGTTGCAGTAAAACATTGCAGTCTAAAAGTATTTTCCTTGATGCTGTGAATCTATAGTGCTACTGTTATTGCCAAGGAAACGGAAACCAAACTAGTTCAACATTATTGTTTTTTTAAATGTTACCAGCAGCACATTGCTGCCTAAACATGCAGTGTTTTTAGGCATACGGGTCCTCTCTACTGGGTCAGCAACTGGACACTATGGTGATGGTCTGAGCATACAATCTGATTAGATGGCACTGCAGCAGACTTTTCTACACAGTGTGATCCCAAAATTAAAACTGATATAAAAACAAAACTTCCATCACAATTTTTGACTATTTGCAATATGCACTCCTGAACTCTGCACTCTGCATTACACATACCTGAGCCCTGCACAATTTTGGGATACACACCTCTGAGTTCTGCGCTCCATTACACATTTCTAACCCCCACATTCTGTGCATTAAGCACCCCTGAGCCCTGCATTCTCTGCATTACACACTCCTCACCCTTGAATTTTCTGTGTTACACACTCCTGAGCCCTGCACTCTCTGCATTATGCACTCCGGCACCCTGCACATTTTGCTTAATGCACCTCTGAACCTCGCACTCTGCTTTAGTCACTTCTGGTCCCAGCACCCTATACATTACACACTCCTGACCCCTGCATTCTGCGCATTATGACACTCCTGAGCTTTGCACTCTCTACTCTACAAACTCTTGGCCCCTGAATTCTGTGTGTAAGTGTCCAATAGACTTTTACGTTTGGCACAGTATCTAAAGCATTCTTGTAGAAAAAAGGAATATGGCATTTGTGCCATACAGTAAGTAGGCTCAGGTTTTATTTCACCATGCACCTTTAAGCAACTCTCACTGTTGGAACAAGTTTATTTATACCTACAGCTACGCCTATAATAAAGCTTACCTGTAGGTACAGTAAATACCTCCAAAACGTGCAATGTTTAGGAGACATTTATTTTAGTAGCACCTTTGACATCATCGGTGCATGCACACTGCTCTCTTAAGGGACAGCATGCTTTTCATTGAAAGAGCTGCGGCACGGCCGTGACTCCCTCGCACATGTGCAGCAGTGATATCACTGCAGCTCGGCCATTCAAACTCCTGGAGCCAGCAAACCAGGAAGGTGAAGATGGAAGCCCTGTTAGCAGTGTCAGTACACCACTGTACGACTTCATTTTAAGGTAAGTCCTAAACCAAAGACAAGCACATTATTATTTTAACGACTTGAGCTCTGGAAGTTTTTACCCGCTTTATGACCAGGGCATTTTTTTGCTATTCAGCACTGTGCCACTTTAGCTGGTAATTGCGTGGTCATGCACTACTGTATGCAAATTACATTTTTATAATTTTTTTCACATAAAAATAGCTTTCTTTTGGTGGTATTTGATCATCACTGGGTTTTTTAATTTTTGAGAAAAAAAAATCGATATTTTCAATTTCTGTTATAAAAGATATCCAATAAAATCAAATTTCATAATAAATTTAAGCCAAAATGTATTCTGCTATATGTCTTTGGTAAAAAATATCCCAATAAGTGTATATTAATTTTCTTGCATCTACAAACTATGGTATATATATTTTAAAATTGATCATTTCTGAAGTACTAATGGCCTAAAAATGCTAGGAAAATACAAATTCCCCTTTTTGGAAAGTAGACAGTTTGAGGCTTACTAAGAGGCATGGTGCATTTTTTGAAGTTTTTGGTCACAATTTTTTTGAAAATGAAGAATTTTTTTGTACATACTGTCCCCAGTGCAATATAGCGCCATCATATGACTGGTGTGGTGGCGATCATGGACACCGGTGACAGTACGTTTTCATTCATTTTTAACATCTTTTTGTACTGTGACAGTGTGGAGATCTGTCACCCTGGATTCTCAACAAGGCAGGTTGAGGGGCTCCAGGGTAAAGGTTTGATATGGAGGAAAGTGGCTTTTCACTTTCCTCCTTTGTTTGTAAGGTCCATTTTGGGAGCTGGAGCCTGGAGATTTCAAAGTGATTTGGGAGGGATGAAATCTCCAATCCTGGGACCAGGTTTTGAGAATGGCCATTACACTGATTGCACAGGTGTGCACGGCTCTTTTGTAGGGTCAGGACCAGGGTTCTGGGCTCCACCCCAGCAGATAGGAGTCAGGTGGGCTTCACCTAGGGGAGGTGGAAGCCAGACTAGCTGTGTGCTAGGGGCTATAATTTGGGAAGAGTCTGCAGGAGACAGACATTGAACTGTATGTAAGCCAGGAGGTTGAATCTTTGTTTTGTTGGTGGATACCCCTGCGTGGGAAACATTATGTTTGAACTTTAATTTAAATAAAAGTGGGCTAAAAAGGCCCTGAAAAAGAAAGCGAGTAGCTGTTTGTGTTTGAAAGCTCTACCACGTTGAAGCGAGTTCCCACAGTACATACTTTCAACAGAGTAGTTCAGTATTACCATTTTAGCAATGTACTACTCTGAAGGGGTGATGAGGGATTTTTTTTTTTACCACTTTGTTTGCTGTTACAATGAAGATCAATGAAGAATGGGTTACATTCATGACAGCTGTGATCACTAGTGAGCTGTGATTGGCTACAGCTAATTACATGGTACAGGGTGCAGTGATTGGCCCAGGTACCATGTGACAGCTGGTAATCACAGCCTAGAAAACACAGCTGTTATAACTGAATTCATTTTTAACAGCTTTTTTTGACACTGTGATCATGTGATCGCATAGCAAACACATGATCACCGGGCCCAAAATAACGGGATCCACAATTGTCATGAGGGGCGGGGGGAGGGTGCAGCATGCCCCTGAACTAGACCAGAAAAATTATGTACATGTACGTAATTTTGCCTGCAAGTACTGCCCATCCACAGTATATGTACTGGGGTTGGTCAGCAAGTGGTTAACTTGCAGGAAAAGATGTTTTTTTCAGTTCACTACCACTTTAAGCAAAGCCACTAGCTCAGGACATGGGTGTGGGATGTCAGATTTCAGACTTTGTTCACTACATACTTCCATATCAATGACTCTGTTGGCTGTAAAGCTAGGATCATGTTGACAACCTTAAGCCTGCACAATTTAAATATAAACCAGTAATGACAAATCCTATAATTCTATCTTCACAGGACAGGTGGTACAGGACAGGTCGATTGGTGATGGCGACCTTACAAGAAGAGATGCAGATGATGATCATGTTGATTAAAGTGGGTGAATGACTGGAAAAATGAGTGTGGTAAATGCAAAAATTTTAGGGGGGAATAGAAAAATCCTGGCTGGGACTATATACTACAGTATATATATACACAATAAATGATTATGGGACCTTTTCTAGAGAGGTGCATGGTGAAAAAATGTGTTTAGTTTCAAATTAATTCGTTATGTCAATCGTTTTGGTTCATCATATTCATTATGTCAGAATGATTCATTTTCAGAATTAATTTAATATATTTAAATTTGTTTTATATATTTTCTGTTCCAAATCTATCCATATTTTGGAGAGAAAGTTATTTTGGAAGATTCATATTCATTCATTATGTTTATAGTGTGACTTTGCATTGCAACTTGCTTGCGACTTTGATGCATCTTGGATACCTTGTGACTTGCTTGTGATTTCAATGCAACTTGCTTGCGACTTTGATGTTTTGCAACTTTGGCTTTGGCAAATCATAACAAATCAGAGTGTGACACATGTTATTAAACTTACAAACCTAAAGTCTCAAGTGAATTAAACAAATTAATATGAATGAATTAGTTGCTTTCATTATAATTCATTTCAGATTTGTTGAAGTTAGTTTTCTCTGAGATTCAGAGATTCAGATACATCCGAATAATGAAAATTTTTTCCACATTTCAATTCATAATAAAATGAATTGCACATGGTTAACATTTTCACACCAGAAGCTTTCAAGACAAATCACAGCACTGTAGTTTGTATATAACCACTTCAGCTCCAGGCCAGTTTTTCAAAAGCAATGCATAACCCAATTTTTTGTAAAATATAAAAGATGATGTTACGGCAAGTAAATAGATACCAAACATGTCACCCTTTAAAATTGTGAACGCCTAGACAATGCCGACAAATGACCTGAATTTTACTAGTCATAGGTGATGTTTTAAAAGCCGTTACAGGTTACCACTTATAGAGGAAGTCTAGTGCTTGAATTACTGCCCATGACCTGATATTTGCTGGGATACCTCACATGATCGGATGATCGCTGTTTGCGTGCATATGGAACCGATGCATTAGTGATTTTGCGCACAAGCAAGAGAGGATGGGGACACTTTCATTTTTTTATTATTAGTATTTTTTTTTTTACACTGTCACTTTAATTTTTTTTTATCACTTTTATTTCTGTCACACGTAATGTAAACATTCCTTTGTGACAGCAATAGACACATGACAGGTACTCTTAATGGAGGGATCTGGGGTCTATAAGATACCAAATCCACTTGAAACCATTCAAAACATCAAAATTTGTGGTTTTGAATGCCTTAATTTTTTTTTCAAATGGCGCCGATAGTTTCCGAGTATACCGGAAGTGATGTCAGGTCATCGCTTCTGATTTACTATAAGATAGAGCAGATCAAAGCCAATCCTGGCTTTGTTTGGCTGTCTGGCCAGCCAGCGGATGTGCTGGCTGGTCGCTCGGGGGGGGCTCTAAAAAACGGTATCAGGGGGTGGTGCCTGCAACTACTCTCTGGTATAACCACTTGAATTCCAGTGATGTACAGATATGTCTCTGGTCCGCAAGAGATTAGGGACAATATAATGTAGGTATTAGGCAAATTTATCATGGACGTAGGCTCTGGATAAGTAGCCATAAAATCTGTGAGCAAGCATTTACATGTAGTAAATAGTACCATCAAAGCCAACAAACTATTTGCTGTGGGATCTGCTGCAGTTTTTGTCTGCTTAACTTCCATGGTTTAATCCAGGCAAATAAACAAAAGTCATCTGTAATACAGTTTTTATTGTGACTATTAAATTAATACACATAGTTTAGCCCAGCAGTTGGTTAATACACAGTTAACATAAAAATGCATGGTCCTGCAGAATGGCACACAAGGTTTTACTGATAAAACAACCTGAACCAGCATTATCAGGTGGCTATTTTAGGAATCCAGAGCTAAGGGATTCTTTAGAAGCAGAATCCCCTAATGCAGCTTTCCTTTTGCCTTTCCGGATTTCTAAAATATATATTCTGCTATATAGAACTTCTGAAAGCCCCGCTGAGAGACTTGTACCTGATAACAGTTCTTTACCAGTGTTGCCCAGAGATATGAGAGAGACTCCCACATGACACAAGAACTGCCAACCAAGTATTGAACTTGCCAAGGAAAGGTGATAAGAGTCATAGCAAAATCAGAGAATGCCTAAAGAAACATAAAAAGTGCATTAGAAGTCTGTAATAAACTCAGGGAACAATTTATGACACACACCAAGAAGTTTTCCAGCTGCCTATAGTCCAGGGAGTAAAATAGTAAAACCGAAATGATCCATTTGAGTCAATTGTTTTTTATTGCTGTAATGTATTTTTTATTTCTAAATTTTCTGCAGAAAAGTGGATAATTCTGCAGGTTTAATAATTAAAGCCAGCTTTTATTATTCTGTTGGTATTCTGGAGACGGTGATATTTTGGTCTGCAAGTTGCTAGGCTCCCCAAATTGTCATTTAGTAAAAGTGTTCGATTTGAAGGTCATATCAAATTGACCCTATAAGGTTTAGTTACTATGGAGGCCAGCAAGAAACTATGTTTGTGTTCACAGAAAATTCACTGACAACGCTGATGGTGATCAATCATTGTCTTCCAGCTTTGAAACTACTGCACTGGGTCTAATAAAGATGAGCAACATCATGTTATTAATATAAGTTACTGTTATAATAAAATGAGCCAAACTTTTATCAAATGACGATATTGATTTTGCTCTTTTACCTCCTCTGAAAGGGCCTTTTGTAACTTTAAAGTGTATCTCTGGACATAACTTTTTTGCTCATTTTTTCCTTTTGTGAAGTTTTCAATACTGCCTGTGTCCTCATTAGGAAACTCTATTTTTACATGTGGCCATTATCACCAAGAAAGAAAATGAGAAGAAATCCAATATTTTAGAGTTGTTCCCCAAACAAGAAGCAAGAAGTATTCCAACAGGAACACCTGTTCCATGGACACTGTCTAAGAGGGATATTCACATCACCTTGAGATATTTCCTACAGCTTCCTGGCAAAAATTAACCTTTCCCTGCTATATTTAAAATAAAATACATACATACAGTCTGTTGCAGAACCTTTTCGTATTGTGATTGATATATCTTCTTTCCTGCAGAGAAAATGGATACCGATTTGTCCTTTGCACAGTTCTTTGGATAAAAAGTTTATCTGCCAGATATTTATATTGTTCTAGGCCTTCCCTATATTTTGTAGAACCCTCTATATATCTAGAACCCTCTACATACTGTATTTGTTTTGTTCTCACAATGCAGATCCTAAAACTGTACTCCATATTCAAGACGTGGCTATGCTATATATGGAGGTGGTATAATACATGCACCAGTTATTTTTTTTTTTTTGTTTATAAACGTTTTTATTTTGCAAAAATAGACTGTAAAACAACAGTACAGTTTCAAATGATACTTACAGCAAAAACAAGGCACTTTTGAAAAGTACAATACATAAAATTATATTAATATAAAAGAGAGAGGAAATAGAAAAAAGTAAATTGCAAGTACATGAAATGTGTAAACGATTAAGTAGGCTGAATGTTACTTCTGTCAACAGTATTTCCCAGTCAACCTTCACTTGGGATGTTATTAAACATGCAATAAATGTCTATAATCCTTCCAAGATTCCCATTTTTTATCAAATAAGCGCATCTTATCCAATAGGGTATAATGAATATGCTCCATGAGCATCATAGCATCAATTCTATGCAAAACGGTGGTTAATGGTACAGTGTTGGACTTCCAATGTGAGGCAATCGCCCACAAAGTGGCAATACAAATAGTATGTATCAATCTCATAATGTCATTAGAGACTCCCAGGATATGGCCCCCAATAGACAGGTCTGTATACACAATTGCACTGGGATACCCACCAATGAGGTAGCCACCTCAGATAACCTGTGCCAAATCAGAGATATGATCAGGCAATCCCAAAATATATGAACCAAAGTACCTGTGAGGCCACAGCCCCGGAAACATAAAGGGGATGTTTGTGGGAACAATACATGTAGTCTTGATGTGGTACAATACCATCTGGTTAAAACCTTAAGGGCAGTCTCTCGAACAGAAAGAGATCTAGAACACTTACATATGTTATCCACCATGGAATCCCAGTCCTCATTTGAAAAAATTATACCACCATCCTCCTCCCATTTCTGTCTATATAAAGGAGGCATAGGAGAGGAACAGATCAAAAATTGGTGATAAAGATCAGAAATAAGACCCCCACCTCTAGGAGATCACGGCTGATACATTCAAAAAATGAAATCAGAGAAGAGGGTATAAATGTGACTTAAAAAAATGTCTAATCTGTCGGTAATGGTGGTACTCACAAAGAGGAACATCAAAACACGCACGTAGCACATCAAAAGTAATATAAGATCCTCTTCTTTGAAAGTCAGATAATCTAATGAAAGATTGATCATACCACCAACCAAACGCTTGAGGAGAGGAAAAAGCTACATTAAACATAGGATCACCAAAAAATGAAGCACTTGGAGGGACAGAAGAGACCAGGTTTAATTTAAATTTGTATTTGGACCAAAGTGTCAGTGAATGTGTCACTATGGAGTTATGAAAAGTAAGTGATTGAGGGGAAATTTTGGACCACAGAATACCCGGTAAATAAAATGGGCGTATAGATTGAGATTCAAATTTGATCCATGGGATCTGAGAGTTAATAGTTGCCCGTTGTGATAACTGCGCAAAGCGAGCTGAGAGATAATATAGCCAAAAATTGGGAAGGCCGAGACCTCCCGTCCGTTGCGAGTGGTACAAAACTGATGAAGTAAAACGTGGACGTTTATTACCCCAGATAAAGTTATTAATAGTCCGCTGAAAATGATCCAAAAACGTTTTCGAGACTGGGACTGGAAGTGCTCGAAAAAGATAAAGTAGTTTAGGCAAAATATTAATTTTAACCGCCGTGACTCTACCTAGAAAGTTAATAGGGTAACCATGCCAAATCATTAATAAAGTAGAGAGACGTGATATACACATGGTGGATAATTAGCAGCAAACATATCCGAGTATCTAGGGGTGAGATTGATACCCAAATAGGAAATCTGATCCGTGACCCAAGGAAATGGAAACGAACTACAGAGAGATGCACTTAGGGAATCAGGAACATTAACAGGCATAATCACCGATTTGGTAAAATTAACAGTGAGACCTGACGCTATAGCAAAGTCGTTCAGTACAGCACATAAATTAGGCAATGAAGTTAACGGGTTAGTAAGGAAAATCATAACATCATCAGCATACATGCATATTTTGAAATGTGAAACTAATAATTATTAATGGGTAGCCAGAGATATCCGAATGTGATCTAATTGCTATTGCCAAGGGTTCCAACACCAGCGCAAACAAAAGGGGTGATAGAGGACAGCCCTGACTGGTGCCTCTATCCAATGTAAAAAAATCGGAATTACAACCAGGAAGCCTTATTCTCGTTTTAGGAGAATCGTATAGGGCGTGTATACCAGCCAAAAACTCATCACTGAAGCCCATTTTCTGTAACAAAGAAAACAAATAAGGCCAAAGAACACTGTCAAAGGCCTTATTTATGTCCAGGCTCAGTAACCGAACCTCTTTGGAGTGTAAATTAGCATCTTGAATAACATTTAGTGTAAGGAGAATGTTATCAGTAATAAATCTGTCTGGAATAAAACCCGATTGGTCCGGAGAGACCAAAGAGGAGATAATAGGGGCCAACCTGTTTGCCAAAATGCGGCTACATATTTTCAAATCATTATTCATTACTGAGATTGGTCTATAGTTTTGTGGTAAATGGTGATCTCTCTGTGGTTTGGGTATTAAAGACTTTTAAGCTAACAGCATCTCCTCAGGGAACTTACCACCTCGCAAGACATCATTAAATAAAGTTATCCAATGGGGAGCCAACGCCGAGGTAAAGTGTTTATAATAACTAGCGGTGAATCCATCAGGACCCAGTGCAGTAGAACTTTTTAGCGCGCTGATTGCACAAGTTATTTCCTCTAGGGTACAAGGGGCATTAAGAGAAGCTATCTGAAAGGGCGTGAGAGCAGGGAGGGGTATAGAATCCAACCATGAATCGGAAGGCGGAACAGAATTCAACAATGGAGGAGTTAATAGGTTAGAATAAAACTTTTCAAAAATACCCAAAACCTCTTGGGGTAGAGATGAAATAGTGCCCGAGTTAGTGCGCAGCTTATAAATATGCGGTGGGCGTAGAGAATGAATAAATTTCCTTGCAAACATAGTGGATGCTGAGTTACTGTGCAACAAGAACGAGGCCTTCGACCAACGGAGAGCTTTTTCAGTATTTTGAGAAAGTAGGGTATTCAATTCTAAACGCTTTTGAGATACTAACTGTTTGTTAAGAAGCGATGGATTACCAATGTGACTTCTATAATGTGCTTCTAATTCTCGGGTAAGTTGTAGAATTTGCTGCCATCGTTTTCTATTTCTGGAAGATGCCATAGAGATAAGGCGGCCACGTAGCTACCCATAATGTGGCTGGAGATATATCAGGAGTAGAGTTAGACTGAAAATATTCCTGAATGGAAGCAACCAATTCTTGGTGAGAGTCAATATCCATAAGCATCGAGTCATTAAGTCTCCAAGAGTAGGGGGTAGGTGCCAATCCTATAAACGTGATAGATAAGGCTATAATATTGTGATCCGACCAGGGGCTTGAGGGAATGCAAGCTTTCCTAGAGTTAGCTAATAAAATAGGGGTATAATAGATATAGTCTAATCTAGCATAAGTGTCATGTGGGTAAGAATAAAATCTCTGGCTCCCGCATTACGGGCCCTCCAGGTGTCCACCAGCTGGAGGGTATCCAATTTTTTGGTAAGGGAATTTGGGAAAGCCTGGAATGATTGTGAGGAAAAGCTTCAGTCCAAAAGAGGGTTTGCTACTAGGTTAAAATCGCCTCCCACCAGTAGATGAGGGGACGAAAACCTATCCAAAACATCAAAAAATTTAGAAAAGAAGGAGGCTTGTGCTGAATTTGGTGCATAAAGATTAGCAATCGTGAGTTCACGACCCAAGAGGGTGCCTTTAGGAATGATAAACCTACTATCCGGATCACGATACACACGTTGAACCTCAAAGGGGAATGAGTTATGTAGAAAAATAGCTACTCCTCTACATTTAGAGAAATATAAGGTATAATATCCCTACTTATAGGATTTGTGAAAATATGTCGGATGTTTTGCAGCAGCAAAGTGTGTTTCCTGTAGTAAAATGATTTTAGCTCCTAGTCTTCTATATTGAAGGAAGGCTGTTTTGCGCTTATTTGGCAAGTTGAAACCCTGGACATTATGCAAAATACATTGAATTACCATAATATGCAAACATTATAGCTATCAGCATAAAAATATACATGGAAATGACATCTCCTAGGATTATTAGGCTAGACATAAGAACCTGTAAATCCATATCAGACTTAATTTTAAACAATAGTACCAATCTGGGGGACATCCAGACCCCAATATGGGTGTCGCGACATCCCCGGGCCGGCACAAAACCAACATCATGCACTAAAGTTTTGAAAAGAGAAAAGATAAGAAGTAATAGAGATGGAGCCATAATAGCTCCTACAATTAAGGGGATAGGTAAGAAAAATGGATCAGGTGGGCAATTAGCCTTACCTGAAAAAACAAAAATTTCAAACATCAAAGGGCCAAATGCCCTGTCTCCGTAAAACACCAGATTTTTATGAGAGAGCAAACATAGTTATCAGAAATATAGAAACCTCTAAACCGTGACCACAAAAATTCATATCCTAACGATGTGTGAGATACAAATGAGTGAAATCCCTGTATCTCGGTATCCGTCTCAGTTATAATATACTGAAGAGCAGATGGACTAAAAAGCTTTCTCTGAGAAAATAGAAAATTAAATTATCAAAAGGGCCAAACGGGCCCAGATCCCGCCACCCAAAAACCCAGGAAGCGGAGAAACCACCCTTCATCAAGGCGGCGACATCTCCGACCAGGCTAGATGTCAAGATAGGGTCATCTGTCAGAAACCTCCATAAACATAGGGGTGGCAAAAAAAAGGGCCCGGAGACCCGTGTCAAATTTTTTTATATGTCTAAGTAGCTAAATGTTAGATCAGAAATAATGATATACAGTATAAACATGTAACAATGTGCAGCATCTTTCAAAGAACTTATCAAAACAATGGGTGACATGCAAGTGAACAAAATCTTTTCAACCCGGTTCTTGACGGACTCTCCTTCTATCTGTTCGTGGAGATGGAGTATGTCAGATAGAGAGAGACCCGAGGGGTAGAAGGTAGACGTTAAGGAGATGGGGCATCTGCCAGGCCCAACTTGGCCAAGATTTCTCTGCCTTCAGGAAGGGATGTGGCTATATATGTGCTCCCATTATGTGGGACTATCAACTTAAAGGGGAAGCCCCATTTATAGCGGAATCGAGCCGAGAAAAGGGCAGCTGTAATTTCCTTCATTTTTCTACGTTTGTCCAACGTAGCTGGCGAGACATCCGGAAAAATGTGTAAAACTGAACCTTCGAAGGTGATCGTTGGGATATTACGAGCAGCTCTAAGTATGTCTTCTTTGGTCAGGAAATCCTTCATACATAGAATAATGTCCCTAGGCGGTTTATCATAAGGAGGTTTAGGGCGTAGGGCTCTATGGATCCGGTCATAAGTGAAGAACCCAGGGTTGCGATCCGGAAGGAGTGACTGGAATAATTTGGTTATAGCTTGTGAAAGGTCAGACACAGACTCCGGGATTCCCCTGACTCGCAAGTCATTTCTGCGATTGCGATTTTCAAGGTCCTCCACCTGTGTCTGCAATTGTGAAAAGGCCGATTGTAAATGGTTGTGATCTCTGGACAGTTCACTATAAGCCAGGCTGAGTTCATCATGTTTGGTTCCCAAGCGGTCGGTCCTGGAGCCCAATGAGGCTATTTCCTGAGATAGGACGTTAGTGCTCTTATGAAGTTCTGATTGGAATTTAGCGACCAGTTTAGTGTACATAGTTTCCAAACAAGATTCCAAGTCCCCCTTAGTGAGTTGCTGCGTATATTCACTGATCAGAGCTAATGGGTGAGCTGTGGTATCCTGTGTGGGCTCAGACGGGGATGTTCGTTCTGTATTGTCTGGAGACATGCTGCAAATCTCATGTGTTTTAAGTAGGTATGTCGTATGGGACTTTTGAGCTTGTCCCCTTTTTTTCTTGGTGGACGGCATACAGGAAGTCCCCTGGGGGTGATCAACTGAAGATTGGATAGCCAAGGAAGAAAATAACCCCAGGAGACCTATAACTCCCGAAACAGGTTTAGGGTTATAGTTACATAGATGCCATCAGGCTTATCCGCAGAAACTTTATATTGTAAAAATAATTAGTAACCGTGGAGGTGTAGAGTAGACAGGCAATGGTAGACATCAGTGATAAAACTTAGGGACTAGATGGCTTCAACTCCCACCCTCGGGTCTGAGAGGGACAAGGGCCCGTGCAGAACAAACGTCCCCTGACGGTGATCCCAAGGTCATCTAGGCCAGACAAAGGGAGCCCCGACACCCCTCCGGGGGGTGGTATATAGGCCTCAGCAGGTCTCCAAGCACAGCGGAAGCTGAGACAACAGAGGGAGGTAGCTCCTGGGACAATGAGGGGGACCCGATGGCCAGTAACCGCTCGCCCTCCTGCCTCCTGTACTCACTGCGGCCCGTTTGGGAGGAGATCCGGGACAGAGTAAGCCGCACTAGGCCGCAAGCGTCCGCTGCCACGGGGGGCGGCAATATACCGGCACTCCTCCTACCAGATCCAGGGGATGCAGAGGGCACCTCCAATGACCTCTGATGATCCACCGCCACCTGGATGGCTGCGGATG
The DNA here is from genome assembly GCF_062004578.1 of Staurois parvus. NCBI lineage: Eukaryota > Metazoa > Chordata > Amphibia > Anura > Ranidae > Staurois > Staurois parvus. Next base: position 276,773 of record NW_028318435.1, on the reverse strand, counting down.
AAGGTCCGAGGCAACGGAGCCCGGATCAAGCGGCCGCGCCAGGCCGCAGATATCCTCCGCCACTGACGGAGGCAATAGTGCCCGGAGCCCAACACCCAGACACAGGGGATGCACCATTTATTTTTATCTCCCTAGTTATATTCTAATTAATTTTATTAATTATTTAACAGGAATATTTACAACTGAGAAAACAAAAAAAAGGGGTAAGCAAGTTCTCAGTTGTACAGGTGATAATAAATTGTTTGACAATTTCAACAAAATAATAGAATGTTCAAAATTCTAAGTACTTTTTCTCAAGCTTCCATACAACGAAGCACCTGAGAAGGAAAGGAGGGGGGGGGGTAGGGGGAACAAGAGGATAAGAAGGGCATAAACACTGGGAGATAATTAACTTAATCATTATACCAGTTGAAGGGAAAATGAATACTCCATGTTGGGTGGGCTATCATACTTTAACTGTACAATTTGGATTAGGAGACCATATAGACCAAGAATGAAAAAATTTGGCATAGGAAAGGCTATTCAGGTTATCTCCCTAATTATACACCCTAAGATTTTATTTGCCTTAGCAGCCTTTGCTTGGCATTGAAGATTTCTACTAAGCTCATGGTTAACCTATATTCAGTTTGGTTTTCCTAAACCATATTCTATTAACTGATAACATTAGCTTGGGCTGGGTGCATAACCTTACTTTTATTAACATTAAATGTAGTCTATTATTTATCCATCTGTGTTGTCTTTTTGCCGAGTTCCTTATGTATTACTGTATGTCCTATGTCCCTATCTTGAATAGTTTTATTAATTCTACTTAGTTTTCAGCAAAATGGCACCATTCCATTCTACTCAAATCATTTTATTATTAGAATATTGAATAGAAAGGACCCAGAGCTTATTGCTGTAGAACACTGCCATAAACCTTGGGCCATTTCAGTATGTTTTGTTTACAGCTACCCTTTTTCTTTTGTATGTAAGTCAGTTGTTACATTGACCTATTTTGGAGTACAGTACCAAATGCTGTTATAAATTCAAAATACATTAAATAAGTAGCATTTTAATCATCCTGATTTGAACTTACCACCTCATAAAAACAAATTAAATCCATTAGACATGACCTATATTTCATGAACCTTTGCTGATCCTCTGCTATGAGATTATACTCATCTATATAGTTTTTTATTTTTTAAGTATACCTTAAAATACTTAATAACACACATTAGGCTTACTAGTATAACATCACACATAAGGCTTTTATACAATGTATTTATTGAAATTTGCAGTTCACAGGGTACAAATGGAGCCAACGCGTTTCAGGGGGAAAGCTCCTCCATTAATCTGGGGAAGTATGCAATAAACTATTAAACACATCATGAATATTTTGTGCCTGCAATAAAAGTAAAACAATGTTGATAATACAAATTAAAGGTTTGCAATAACATTCAAAAAGTTCACAATAAAATTCAGTATATCTGTGATAAAATTTCAGAGGCTATAATTGGGTGGAGCTTTTAAGGAACCTATTTTCCTGTTTGGAAAGAATTGTATAATGTGGAGATGATAGTGGTGTCTAATTTTGATGCGGGTGTCTCTGATGTGCCATATCCTAAATTTAGCAGGTGTAGAAATTTTGAACATGTGGCACAGCCGTGTTAGAGAGCTTTGCAGAGGCTATTGTTCTGTTGTGGAGATGAGAAGGGAAGCTGAATAGAGAATATAACTAACCTTAGGTGGTGGATGAATTAACAACTGGCCTGGAACTAGAGATGAGTTGTTACCAGAGCTCTTGTGAGACTGCGGGAACGCAATGTCAAGAATGGGGATTTATTCAGCTATGAGCAGATATGGCCATGGTCAAATAAAAATTATGTCAATGACCATATTTGGCAAGTGATGCCACCACATCCCTGCCCCCTTGTAAATAAACCTAATGAGGGCTCTAGAGAGCTGCTGCAGGAGTGTGTTGTGAGTGAGAAATTCAGTGAATCAATAGGTTTTTTTCTTTCAACTTCATTGGATAACATTCATTGTGATTGATGCTGGATTCACAAAACTGATTTTCTTCTTTTAGTAAATGAAAACACTTGTGTGTGTTTTTGTGAATGAGTATGTCTATGTACCCCTTACTCATTCACTTAGGGAGGGAACAGATATCTTAAAGGGGGTTTCCAGATTCCGATAAGTCTCCCCAGCACCCCTGCAACCCTTAGGCCAGGGTTGTGAGGAAGAGGCCTTTGTCTTCATCAACAAGGGCCTTCCCCCATGTTGAGAACATGTGACCTGGTATGGTTCAGGAGGGCCCCCCATCCTTTCATGGCCTGCTATGCTGCATGCTTGGATTAAGGGTTTGGCATGTACAACTATTTGAGAGGGATCCCACACCATTGTTTTTGTTTTTTTTGTACAGGATTCCCTACCAGGTAAAGTGTACTTTCTAGGTCATCCAGGGCTAGTAGCAAGATTTATTTAATAAAAATACTGGATCAGTAGCCAGGAATGTGGCCATTGGGTAATTCAAGACTAGCATCAGGAACAACACAAGCCCAGTTATGGAGAAGCAACCAGTGATGTAGTCAGCAAATCACCCAGAGCTAATAACAGAAGTCATGCACACACAGTACTGGGTAATTAGTCTTGAATGTAGTCAGTAGGTTATCCAGGGCTAACAGTAGCAACCACACAAGCAAAATACTTGATTAACAGCCAGGGACGTAGTTAGTAGGTCACTTATGGCTTGCAGCAGGAGTCATACATTTCCAACATTGGAATGATACGTCACAAAGGTAGTCATCAGGTCATCAAACGTTAGTAACTCACAAATGAACAGTACTGGATCAGCAGCCAGAGAGACAGTCATCAGGTTTCATAGAACTGCAACAGTAGCCAAAAATCTACTGGTCATAACATAAAGATTTTTGGATACATGTCTATACACTACGTTCATGCCCATGTACTGATCATTCATTGTCTAGTGCTACCCCCAGAGAAATTGTTTTGTGATTTCACTGCACATATGAAGATGACACACCTCTCTCACCTAGCATTTACTGACACACCTTGAGGTATTTCAAAGAATTTGTTAGGCCAATCAGAGCCTAAAAAAAGAGAGGATTAGCAAATGTACTTATACAAATAATCAGTAAGACAATAACGTTACTCTGGTAAATATGGTTAAACAACTGCAGTATTCTAACAGTAATTAATGGAACTGAACTGCGTTTACCTATAAACAATGTATAAAGACAGTCCTAACTTTCTATAACATTCCCTGTTTTATCCTACTTGCTAGTGAATGATAAAAAAAAAAAATTGCTGACAAAGTTGGAGCCCTTGAGAAGGCACAACAGTTCCCAGCAGACAACAGATGAACTATAATGTTAGTTTCTTACAAGAGCCAGGGCACCCTCTTCTGGGTCTCCAGACACATGTTCTGGTTCAGTTAAAATCCTCAGAGAGGGATAGGAGTTTCTGTGTTGTCTCTCTTTCAATCTTGCGAAAACAGTCCATCTTTCCTTTCCCTACAAGTGGTGAGGGTTATCTCTACTTCAATCTGATCATCCCAGACATACCAATTACACCTCACACTTTCCCAGAGAGAAAATCCCCTTCTCCGAGGCAAGGACCTGTGCGATGAGCAGTCTTTCCTGATTGTGGACAGCTATGGCAGGGTTCCATTCAGCCAGAAACAGAATTCCAGTCTTTTCTCACAACCCTGCTTGCTTTAAGACTGTCCTACCTTTTCCCCTCAACAGCATACAGACCCTCTCTCCTTTCTTTGTTGGATCCGTCAAACACCATCCTCCAGGATCGATCCAGACCCAGCCAAGATGGCTCACCCTTGCACTGAAGGCACTTCATAGACGAGCATTGCAAAGTTGTCTCCTTAAAAATGGCTTCTGCACTTCTGCAATAATGAATATTCAGATTAATCCTGTCCACATTGCAGAAGGATAATACGGCAGAAAAAAAGAAGAAGTTCTACAGCAGGTATGAGCTACAGTGGAAAACCTGCTGTCACATAGGAATCGTGTTTATTCCTGTAATATTTCAGTAACAATTTCCCATGTGCACCAGCCCTAATGGTATTCAAATATATATGATTAACTTTTCACAGGTATAGACGTATTCATTTTATGCATTACATGGTCTCAATGCTATCCATCACATTTGAGATGCAATTTCTTTTTAGCACCTACTATAAAAATATTTTACTAAAAACATTTTTATAATTGTACATTAGAAACAAAGATTTAAGATGTAAGAATAATCTTTCAACAATTACCTGTAAGGGAGACAGCATTGTAAAGCACCATCAATTATATTAATAAAATTGTGAAATCTTTATCATCTTGTAGGTGTTTCAGATACCTTAGAAACATATTTAGAGTTTAGAAAATTATTGAAAGACCTATACCCTTAATGAAATTTTTCCTTAAGAAAACACATTCTCTGAGAATGGAATACAAAAAGGCAGAGCCAAGCAAAACATTTGTACCTTTTTATGAAATATTTATAGTCATTTAACATGTGGTCCCTGCTAAAGAAATTAATGTCTAATTAGTCCCACTAAGTTTAATGTTGCAGCATTCAGATATGTGACCAACTGACAGATAGAGTATACTTCTTCATTAATTTAAATATGATTTTAGGTATTAGTACCTCAGGCCCCATTCACACTAGGGCATTTTGAATTGCGAGCAGAATCACCATGATTCTGATCACAATTTCAAAATGCTCTGCTAAAATTACAAAATGCAGAACCGCTTGTTCAGGTGCCATTCATTTAATTCATTTTACTAGAACCTGAAAATGCGGTTTGGTTCTGCCGCAATTGATGTATGCTAAAGCACGCTGCAAACCACATCGCATGACTTGCGTAACCTAAAAGAAGTTCAGAAACTTCTTTTGGCTAACGTCCCATGCGTTGTGTTTTTCCGCAACTGCAGTGCGGCTTATCACGCAATAATCATGGCAGAACCACACAGCCTTTTCAGGTGCCATTAAAATGAATGGCACCTATTTACTCAGCCATAATGGCATTGTACACTAACCCCTTAGCCCAAGTCTATGGATTCGGTATGTTGCCAACCCCATTTAATATATCTAACAGAACTCGGCAGGGATGCCCTCATTCCCCGCCTATTTTTAAATAACTGATGGAACCCATGGCTACACACTGTATATACGCACACATCCACAGATAAAGGGCCTCCTGCTAGGAAATAGGATGCACACCATTAGTCTTTTTGCAGATGATATCATAATGATGCTCACAGATGGGGAAACTTCACTGGCTTCGGTACATCTAGCATTGAAACTCTTTAATAAAGTATCTTACTATAAGGTGAATGAGACAAAATCATATGTTTTGGATTTGTGAGTACCAGCTAAAACCAAACAGGTCCTCCAATCTACTTTCCCATACATGTGGAAGGATAGAGGGTTTACCTATTTAGGTATTACCATCACTCCTAGCACTGTTGATCTTGTTAAGGAAAACTATACTCCCTTCCTAGACTCCTTTTGCCACAAATTAGATAAAATAGCCCTATGCAAAATGTCATGGTCAGGAAGGTTTGCAGCCTTCAAAATGAAGATTTACTTTACCTATCAAGAACTCTACCCATCCCCGTACATAACTCTTATTTCTCATCCCTACAGTCTATACTAAATAAATATCTCTGGCAGGACAAGAAGGCCCTCTATGCTTTCAGCAAGTTTATTAAATCTAAACAAGCAGGAGGCATGGGTCATACCTACCTGCATGACTATTATTTGGCTTCCATTCTTGCTCAACTTAAAAAGTGGTTTGCTTCTCAACCTGATACTTTATGGACAGAACTAGAACAACTTCAAGTGCCAGGAGGGAACCTGTAAAATTATTTGATATCAATATATCATATTAATCATAGAGATACCAAACTTTAGGTCACCATTGAAGCTTCAGCAGAAACATGGATTAATTTGTGCGAAGCCCCATTTATAAAAGAAAAACTCACTTCTCTAAAATTTCCAAAAACAACCCTAGCGCTCCTCAAACCAGACCTAAATCTCACAATTTTGGCAGTCTAGAGGTATTTTAACCTTGGATGATTTGTGTGCTAGCCCCGCTCTTAAAATCTTTCGGACACTACAACTGGAGTACTCTCTTCCTGCCACTGACTACTACAAATATTTACAAATTACTCACCTTGTACAGAATACTTGTACTCTGAACATCTTAATGCCATGGCAAGTAGCCCAATAGTATCAATCAATCCATACAAACTCTAAGGGCATTTCACTATTTTACTCTCTTCTCCAAGATAAAAATGAGTTTGTCGAATCCCCCCCAATAGTAGCCTGGGAAAAGGATTTTGGGAGAGAGTATTCCATCAAGCAGTGGAAGAGAGCATTGAGTTCCACATACAGTATAAGACTACTAGGAGTGTGAATCTATGGGAAAAGACACAAAAACATTGCTACGATGATACTTGACTCCATATCGGATATCTAAATTTTCTCCCGGTATGGCACTATTGGCTTTAGAAATAGAATCTATCCCTCAAATATTTAGAATTATAATATTACATATTATAGCTGATAGCAGCACGCCTTACTATCATTAGACATTGGAAGGACCTAAAGGTTCCAAACGTTGGAGAAGTTATCCAAACAACCCACACTCACAGCACTTATGACATACTCTTTGCGTCTAGCATGGGGAAGTATAGTGCTGCTCTCAAATTATGGCAACCTTAGCTGACATGTTATTTGAGGCAAACTGGTTCTCCAATAATTCCATCTCCATGGAACTGCCCCAGCCTTCCACTACACTGCCCCAGCCTGGCTCTACACTCCCCCAGCCTGTCACTACACTGCCCCAGCCTTCTACTACACTGCCCCAGCCTGCCTGTACACTGTCCCAGCCTGTCACCATACTGCCCGAGCCTGCCATTTCACTGCCCCAGCTTTCCACTACACTGCCCCAGCCTTTCACCAGACTGCCACAGCCTGTCACCACACTGCCCCAGCCTGTCACTACACTGCCCCAGCCTGCCATTACACTGTCCCAGCCTTCCACTACACTGACCCAGCCTGCCATTACACTGCCCCAGCCTGTCACTACACTGCCCCAGCCTTCCCCTACACTGCCCCAGCCTGCCATTTCACTGCCCCAGCCTGCCACTACACTGCCCCAGCCTGCCATTACACTGCCCCAGCCTGCCACTACACTGCCCCAGCCTGCCACTACACTGCCCCAGCCTGCCATTACACTGCCCCAGCCTGCCACTACACTGCCCCAGCCTGCCATTACACTGCCCCAGCCTGCCACTACACTGCCCCAGCCTGCCACTAAACTGCTCCAGCCTGCCATTACACTTCCCCAGCCTGTCACCGCACTGCCCCAGCCTGTTATCGCACTGCCCCAGCCTGCCACCACACTGCCCCAGCCTGCCACTGCACTGCCCCAGTATTCCACTGAACTGCCCCAGCCTTCCACTACACTGCCTTAGCCTGTCATTATACTGCCACAAACTGCCACTATACTGCCATTATACTGCTCTAGCCTGCCACTATGCTGAACTAGCATAACCATATCTCTCATATATATATATATATATATATATATATATATATATATATATATACATATATGTGTGTTTTTAAAGAATGGCATTAGGTTAATGATATGCTGCTTTCAAAACCACCCCTGTCTTAAGTGAATGCCTCATCCCTAATTTAAGTACATTCTTCATCTACAGTGGCTTTCTGGGTGCATAGCAAAAAAAGGTTACCCTGGAAATGTTTTTAAAATGTTGGTAACTATGCTGAACTACTTCTCCTATCTCTGCACTACACACAGCCTGGGCAAAGGAAGCAGAGCTCCTGCTCCCAACTTAGCTGAGATCAGATTCCCTTACATACAACCACAATCTGTACAGTGTGTAGCTGGCTACTATGCTGCAGTTCTGACCTGTAAAATTACATGGTCAGAATGGTAGTGCAGCTGCAGAAGCCAGCTACACACTGTGCAGATCAAGGTTCTGTATAAGGGAATACAATCTCAGCTATGTGTAATGTGTGACGGGAAAAAGATTTGCTGCCTGTGCCCAGCGTGTGTAGTGCAGGGATGGGAAAAGGAGTGCTGCTGAGTGCCCTGCCAGCAGTGACCCTAACCTCTGCTGAGTTCTCCCTACAGTGACCCCTGACCTCTGCCCTGCCAGCAGTGACCCCTGACCTCTGCCTTTTGCCTTGCCATAAGTGACTCCTAACTTCTGCCCTACCAGCAGTGACTTCTTTCATGCTGACCCCTGTTCTTTGCTCTGTGGACTCCTGTACACTGCTCTATAAGTTAACGGCCTCTGTTCCCTGCCCTACAAAGTGATGTCCCTATCCTCTGTCCGGGTGACCCCCTGTTTAACTGCCCTGCTGACCTTCCATCCTCTGCCCCCCTGACATTTGTTACTGCAACCCCACATTGGGCAGGTTAGATCCAGCCCTGTTATCATTATTTGTTTGCACTAATTGCGTTTATATGGTGTTTTAAGGTAGATATGTTTATGTTGTTGTGGACTTTCTATTTTACTAGTCTATGTTAGGGTGAGGTAAATTCACTAACAAGTGTTCAGCTTGCATTATCACATTGAGGTTTAGATTTATTCAGTCATATTTTTCATGGTTATCTGTATTAGTATATGTAGTATATGTGGTTGCGCTGATTATACATTTGGGGTTTTATGTCTAGAATGACATCTACTTTTTTCCAAAAAAGGTTACAAAATTAGTTTTTACAATTTCCTAATTTCATGTTTAGCACTAGGGTCATGTTCAATATAGTATAAGGACTGGTATAGGTTAACACGGGAGTGCAAGATAATGGTTTATTTATTCAAATACAAGCTAAGGTATAAGAATGATTGTTTTCAAGCACAACACTGCATATACAGTAAATCCACAATAGTCCATTTCTCAATTGTAAAATGAACCAAAAGTGAATATTATGAATTGGTAGTTGGATATTTTTCAGGCATAGTATCTGCCATTCTTCCATCCTGATGCACTCAGAATTTGTAGGTGTAAAAAAAAGCTTCTGTGCACTATACTCTGACTCTCTCAATTAATTTTAATTAATCATTGGTCAATAGGAATTTGTTGAGCCAGGAGGAAGCTATTTGGCCATAAGCGTGACTTTATGCCTGCAGCATTCTTCATGACAATGTAATTTTAAGTTGAACATTAACTAAAGCAACAGGAGCCATGGCCACCATTAGAAAGCATGGGGTCTTGTATAGCCTATCTGCTCTAGAACTCACTTGGATGAATGATGAAATGTTTTCAACACTTACAGTACAATTATATACAGTATAATCTAGCTAAGTTTGACTAACTACTACCAGCTATACTTCTGCTTCAATTTTAAGATGTAACCAAAATGATGCAGCGCTACCCTAATAGTAAAATAATACAATATGGCAAAAACAAAGTGACATAAATATATATATATGTGACAAAAAAATTAGTGAATTGATCCTCTCTGGGGATCTCAATATAAAGTGACATAACATATATATACGTGCCAATAAATCAGTGGATTGATCCTCTCTGGGATCTCAAGTGAAAAAGTGATCACACCTGGTATAAAAAACCAGGAACCAATACCCCCACTATCCAAAATAGGATCGTACACAAAATAAAATAAAACACAAATAAGCGTGAATCCCTAAATAGGGATCAATAAATTCATGCAAATGATGGTGAAAATGAGAGCGTGAACCCCTAACAGGGATCCATTTTATGTCACTATTAACTTTTTGGCTTAATTTAGCTATTATTTGTCACGATCTACATGATATTGTTGCTCCCTGTTAGGGGAGCCTGGCTACAACATATATTGTTGCTGATACCCAGGACGTAAAGGTGACATCATGGGTATCAGTTTACATGTTATTGGATAGCTACAACCTTGAAAAATTAAAGGATGCTGGTTGATATATTTCTAAATTGCCACTGACACCTAAGATGTTGGAGTCACATCACAGGTATCAGTTGGCATATTGGTAGATAACTCCAGCCTTGAAACATGAAATAGTGCTTTGAAAATATATTTCAATAAGTTTCACGGGACAGAGCCCGCTTCTTCAGGGAAAACGAAACACAGGTTCTAGTTGACAATACTGATGACCTCCCAAATGGCCTGTGCAAGGTATGCGGGACGTAACACTCCCACCTGGATGATAAGAGGGCCTCCAGCAGGTAATAAGGAGTAACCACCAGTCAAAAGGAGATGTGAATCCACTTACAGAAAGTAGAAATGTCATTCACAATAGATAGAGTTGAGAAGTGTTGATAACTAGCCAGTAGGTGCTCCAAGATAAGGGTACAAAAGGCTAAAGTTGTTTCCAATATATGGGGAAGGGGAGAAATATGCCTCACCCCTGTTACCCCAATGTAGTGTAGTGAGGCATGTTTATAGGAGAATAGAATACTTTTATGTTGTGCCAAAAACATACAGACAACAGGGACAGTATTGTTCAACAACAACAGCAGTAATGATATATGTTTAATGTAGTAGAATCTAGTATAGTTGTGTTGAAACGTGATTCTGATTAACTGAAACAAGGTGGTAATATCTTTTTCAGAGTGACTTAATACATGTGAAACTTTATTCTTCAGCAGGAAGAGCTCCCACAATTATCAATCGAAAGTATGTTAATATATTTTTTGTTTAAGTCGTTTTTTTAATAAGACTGTCAAATAATTTGAGGTATTTAGCAAATTAATTAGTTAGGGTGCATAAAATAATACTTAGATAATAACCATTTATCACGTCATTATATGATTTATTGATGGATTGATGGCTCAAACTATTATCTATCATATAAAATATCTTTTACAGCAGATAGTTAAATAGAAATGCTATAGTAACATAATACTTTAGAAGTACAAGGGATATAGGCTTTCTATAGCCAAAATATTATTTTCTGCCAGACCGGTAAGAGCAGCAAATTGCAGCACAAACCTGAAGTGAGTTTTAAAAGAATTGCTGTACTCTTGTGTATTATATGTTTTATGTTCTTCAAAAAAAGGCATTGTTTTATACTCTTCTAATTTGTCTTCATCCTGAATGAAATATACACTATCACTAAAGGGAATTTCTCACACTGAAGATCTGCTTCAAGTAATATTTTTAGGAAGTGTTGCTATTTGTGTACACATGATTGTATCAGTATGTATTCTATGGAGGTTATTTACTAAAAGTTCAAAGTGCAAATTCTGGTGCAGTTCTGCATAGAAGCCAAGCTTCCAGATATGGCTATTTGAACAAGCTGCCCTAGAGGCCAACACAAATGCATTGATGCTTTCAAAGCACTGCTTCTCACAATTGACTTTGAGGTCCCCAAGCAGCATGTACAGGCTGAAAACAGAAGGTCACTCATGAGTTATTGTGGTCCAGAAAAACATCAAGTCACTTTCTTTCCTGCCTGAAAACCCCTGTCAGTTCAATAATCCTTTCCTTAAGCAGTCATCTGTGGACCCTGTTCATGACAATGACAACCACCCCATTCACAACCTCTGGCTAGAGATGGTGCTGAATGCAGTTGAGAAGGCTATGGAGAAAGAAAGCAGACAATGTATGGATAGATATATAGATACATAGAGAGGAAAAAAAAAAAAATATATATATAGAGAGAGAGAGAGAGAGAGAGAGAGAGAGAGAGAGGGGGGTACATAAGATGATACTGTATAATAAAAACACAAGATAACTGATGAAGTGGCACATCTGTGCTTTCAACTTCAGAATCCTGTGGAGAGGATGATAAACATGTTGGTGTTGCGACCCTTGTGGTTGGGTTTTAGGAACCAGACACCTTCCACATTCTCCACCTCTACCTGATGTGTTGGCCAGTTTGATGTGGTACCAAAAAAGAGTAAATAGTATAAATTAGATTAAAAAAAGAAAAAAGAATTTTAAAAACTGTGTAAAAAGTAAAAAAACCCCATAAATATACTATAAAAAGTTGTTACAAAAAATATAAAAAAAATAAAAACAAACGTTTTTTTATAAAAAAATTAAGAAAAAGATAAACATGATAAAAACAAATTAATACATAAAACACTGTCCCAATTGTTTTTACGAGCAGTGGGAAGGGACATCCCCCCCTCCTGCTGCCTTCCACAGTTTTCTTGGGCTCTCCTGTCCCACAGGGGAATCTGAGAATGCAGCTCGAAGTTCTGCTGGCTGACCATAGAGCTGGTCAGAGACCAGAATGGCTCCAATCATCTCTATAGTCTAAGAAATAGGAAGCTACGAGCATTTCATCACTTCAGTTTCACAGGACATAAACAGTGGCATTTGTAAATTGGGAAAGCATCTAAACACACTGATCTTGATGAGATTAGATAATGTAAGAGTAGAGGAGATATCTAGAGTCTGATAGGCCCCAGATTTCTCAAAAAAGAATGTATGACAATGCCCACTGAAGTTATAGGGGATATTTGCATTCCCTCTGATAGCATTAAAACTGATAAAAAAAAAATATGAAAGGGACAGTGTAAAAATAATTAAAAAAATCAAAAAGCACCCTTGCCCCCCTGCACGTGCGCAACTTCCTGCGCAAGCTTTTACCCTGTGCCGGTATGTAAACAGCGGTTGCTCCATGCATGTGAGGTATCACCACAAACGTCAGATCGAGGGCAGTAATTCTAACTCTAGACCTCCTGTAAATATAAATTGGTGACCTCTAAAGGATTTTAAAGCATCTCCTATCGATAATAAAAATGTTTGTACTTTGTTGCTATTGCACTGGCATGCGCAATTTTAAAGCATGTCATGTTTGGTATTTATTTACTCAGCGTAACATCATATTTTATATTTTATCAAACAATTGCCAATATTATGTGTTTTTGTGCATTAAAATTCTAAAAAGTGTATTTTTTCCACAAGATTTCTGTTTGAAAAATCGCTGCGCAAATCCTGTGTGATGTAAAATATTTCAACACCCATAGTTTTTTTCTCTAGGGCCTCTTCTTTAAAAAAATATATTATGTTTCAGGGTCAAAGTAAAACCCATCATCCCTGAGAGATTTAGAGTAACCTACCATAGGGCCCCCAATTTGAAAAATAGCATTGCTCCCAGCTAACTCAAAACTTCCATTCCAAAACTTACCCAATCTTGTTTAATCTCATTAACCAGAATGTATCAATGCCAGAAAACATTGTGCAAGACCTGTCAATTTGTACAACACGGAAAAAGGAGTTCTCCACAAAGGTCAAAACCCTCTAAATTAGACAATTTATACAATTGTTCCACAGACTTCGTAGTCTATTAACTATCCTGCCCCTGTGGACAATTGTATGTAGGCCGAACCCTCCAAAAAATTCAGAGAACATCAACAAGTAATAGAAGAGAGCAAAGATAAAAACACACCCCCATTGCCTTTTAGAATTCCATCATAATTCTAATGTAAGACTACAGGTCTGGATTGTCGAGCAGGTGTCCAAATTGCTCCCTGAGCAGTTCTACAAGCTGTGCAAAAGAGAGACATTCTGGATATACACACTGGACACCCTCCTGATGGGGTGGTTCTACTAAAAAAATAGTTTGCCACTATGTTGTAATATTCAAATGCCTCCCCCTCCCTTTTCTTCTTTTTTCCCTCCCCCTTTTTTACCCCTTCCCCCCACCAAAAAAAAATTCCAGATTGACAACAATAGATACTTATCCACTTGACCTTCAGAAGATTTACCCCGATTCATGACCTGGCCATTTTTTGCTATACAGCACTGTGTTACTTTAACTGGCAATTGTGCGGCCATGCAATGCTGTACATAAATTACATTTATGTTATTTTTTTTCCCCACAAACAGATCTTTCTTTTAGAGGTATTTGATCACCACTAGCTTTTTTTATGCTATAAACAAAAAAAGACCCACAATTTTGAAAAAAAAACAAAACAAAACAAAACAAAACAATATTTTATGCTTTCTGCTATAAAACATACCCAATAAAAAAAATGTAATTAAAAATCTAATTTCTTTATAAATTAAGGATTGGTTGGTTTGCCCAAAAGTTACAGCTTCTACAAACTATGGTATATGTACTGGTTATGTACTAGTAATTATTATTATTATTATACAGTATTTATAAGGCGCCAATAGTTCGCTCAGCGCTGTACATTACAAAGGGGGACAGAACATGTGACAGAACAATACCAATACAATGCAAAACATGAGGGGATTGAGGGCCCTGCTCTTTCGAGCTTACAAACTAGGAGGGAGGGGATGGTGGCACAGGAGGAGATAGCTGTGGGGGATGGAGTGGTAGGAAGAGTGGAGGAGATCGGCAAGTTAGCAGGGGGTGGGGTAGGCTTCCCTGAAGAGATGGGTTTTCAGGGTGCACCTAAAGGAGAGGAGAGTAGGTGATAATCTGATGGGTTGGGGCATGGAGTTCCAGAGGATGGGTGACACCCTGGAGAAGTCCTTGAGGCGGGCATGGGAGGAAGAGACCAGGGAACTAGAGAGAAGGAGGTCTTGTGAGGAGCGGAGTGTGTGTGCTAGGCGGTACTTGGATATTAGGTCAGTGATGTAGTTCAGGGCAGTATGGTGGACAGCTTTGTACGTCAGCGTTAGGATTTTGAATTTGATCCGTTGCGCAATCGGAAGCCAGTGGAGGGATTGGCAGAGGCGGGGTGGCGGAGACAGAGCAGTTGGAAAGGTGAATGAGTCTGGCAGCCGTATTCAGGATCGACTGAAGCGGGGATAGCCAGCGACGAGGCAGGCCAGTGAGGAGGGAGTTGCAGTAGTTGAGTCGTGATATGATGAGGGAGTGGATGAGCTGTTTAGTGGTTTCTGGAGTTAGGAACGTGCGGATTTTGGGGATGTTGCGGAGGTGGAGTCTGCACGAGTTTGTTAAAGATTGGACTTGGGGCTGGAAGGATAGGTTGGAGTCCAGAATGACACCAAGTACCCTGGCCTGCGGGGCGGGTTTGATGGTAGCGTTGTTCGATGTGATAGAGAAGTCAATGGGGGGTGGTGTCCGGGCTGGGGGGAAGACAAGAAACTCGGTTTAAGAGAGGTTCAGTTTAAGGAAGTAAAGCGACATCCAGTCTGATATGTCGCTCAGCAGGTGTGTGATTCGGGTGGAGACTGAGGGGGTGAGGTGGGGGGTTGAGAGATAGATTTGTGTGTCGTCGGCATAGAGGTGGTAGTTGAAGCCATGAGAATGTATGAGTTGGCCAAGGGAAGAGGTGTAGATGGAGAAGAGAAGGGGCCCGAGGACAGAGCCTTGAGGGACCCCAACAGAGAGGGGGAGTGAGAGAGAGGTGGTAGCATTATAGGTAATGCTGAAAGAGCATTGTGACAGGTAGGATGAGAGCCAGGAGAGAGCAGAATCTCTGAGGCCGAGGGAGTGTAGTGTTTTGAGGAGGAGGGGGTGGTCGACTGTGTCGAAGGCCGCAGAGAGGTCAAAGAGTAGGAGCACTGAATAGTGGCCATTAGCTTTGGTGGTTAGCAGGTCATTGGAGAGTTTGAGCAAGGCAGTTTCGGTGGAGTGTAGGGGACGGAAGCCGGACTGTAGGGGATCGAGGAGGTTGTTGTCGTTGAGGTGAGAGCATAGATGTGTGTAGACTAGGCGCTCGAGGAGTTTAGATGTAAATGAGAGCAGGGAGATGGTTCTGAGGTTGTTCGGGTCATTGGGGTCCAGGGAGGGCTTTTTAAGTATGGGGGTGATGTGTGCATGTTTTAGAGGGAAGGGGAAAGTGCCGGAGAGGGAGAGATTAAAGATGTGGGTGAGGGAGCGTAGGATGGAGGGGGAGGGAGGTCGTAGGAGTTGTAAGGGGATAGGGTCGAGGGGGCAGGTGGTGAGGCGGGCATCAGAGAGGATCTTGGAGACTTCCTCGATGGTAGTAAGGTCAAAGGTGCGGAGTGTTGGGGGAGCTTCAGTATGAGGAATGTAGGGTGGGGTGGAAGAGGAGGTCAGAGCAGTGGTGGGGCCGTGGGAGAGGGGTGATGAGGGGGTAGCTGAGTGAGGGGGAAGGGGGTTGGAGGGAGTTTGAGCAGCGACGAAGTCCCTGCGGGTTATGTCGAGGGGGAGGGGGGATGAGGGGGTAGCTGTGTGAGAGGGGACGGGTTGAAAGGGCGTGTGAGTTGCAGCGATGTCCTTGCGAATTGTGTCAATCTTGTTTTTGAAGTGATTGGCAATCTCAAGGGCAGTGAGTGAGGTGCTGGGTGGAGGTGGGGGTGGCGAGAGTAGAGAGTTGAAGGTGGAGAAGAGTCGGAGGATTGGAGGAGAGGGCCTTGATGAGGGTCAGGAAGTAGGCTTGTTTGGCAGCATGGAGGGAAGAGGTGTACAGTTGCAAGAAAAAGTATGTGAACCCCTTGGGATTACGTGGAGTTTTGCATGAATTGGGCATAAAATGTGCTCTGAATGTCATCTAAGTCACAACAATAGAAGAACACAGTCTGCTGAACATAATACTACACAAACATTAGATGTTGCCATGGTTTAATTGCACATAACATGTAAACATTCACAGTGCAGGGAGGAAAAAGTATGTGAGGCCCTAGCTTAATGACTTCTCCCAGAGCTAATTGGAGTCAGGAGTGAGACAACCTTGACTCCAATCAGTGTGATGATATTGGATGTGTTGCTGACAGCTGTCCTGCCCTTAAAAAACACACACCTGTTTTGGGTTTACTGGTTTCAAGAAGCACTGTCTGATGTGAACCATGCCTCGCAGAAAAGAGCTCTCAGAAGACCTACGATCAAGAATTGTTGACTTGCATGAAGCTGGAAAGGGTTACAAAAGTATCTCCAAAAGCCTTGATGTTCATGTGTCCACGGTAAGACAGACTACAAATGGAGAAAGTTTAGCACTGTTGCTACTCTCCCTAGGCGTGGTCGTCCTGTAAAAATGACTGCAAGAGTACAGCGCAGAATGCTGCATGAGGTAAAGAAGAATCCCAGAGTGTCAGCTAAAGACCTACAGAAATCTCTGGCACAAGCTAACATTTTTGTTGACACATCTACAATAAGGAAAACATTAAACAAGAATGGAATACATGGGAGGACACCACGGAGGAAGCCATTGCTGTCCAAAAAGAATATTGCAGCACGTTTGAAGTTTGCAAAAGAGCACCTGGATGTTCCACAGCACTGCTGGCAAAATATACTGTGGACAGATGAAACCAAGATTGAGTTGTTTGGGAAGAACACACAACACTATGTGTGGAGAAAAAAAGGCACAGCACACCAACATCAAAACCTCATCCCCACTGTAAAACATGGCGGAGGGAGCATCGTGGTTTGGGGCTGCTTTGCTGCCTCAGGGCCTGGACAGATTGTTGTTTTTGATGGGAAAATGAATTCTAGAGTTTATCAAGACATTTTGCAGGAAAACATACGACCATCTGTCCGCCAACTGAAGCTCCGCAGAGGATGGGTGATGCAACAGGACAATGACCCAAAGCATACAAGTAATTCAACAAAACAATGGCTGCAACAGCACAGAATATGCCTTCTGGAGTGGCCCAGTCAGAGTCCTGACCTCAACCCAATTCAAATGCTGTGGCATGACCTTAAGAGAGCGATTCACACCAGACATCCCAAGAATATTGCTACACTGAAACAGTTTTGTGAAGAGGAGTGGTCCAAAATTACTCCAGATCGTTGTGCAGGTCTGATCTGCAACTACAGGAAATGTTTGTTTGAGGTTATTGCTGCCAAAGGAGGGTCAACCAGTTATTAAGTCCAAAGGTTCACATACTTTTTCCTCCCTGCACTGTGAATGTTTACATGTTATGTGCAATTAAACCATGGCAACATCTAATGTTTGTGTAGTATTATGTTCAGCAGACTGTGTTCTTCTATTGTTGTGACTTAGATGACGTTCAGAGGACATTTTATGCCCAATTCATGCAAAACTCCACGAAATCCCAAGGGGTTCACATACTATTTCTTGCAACTGTAGGTGTGGAAGGCAGATTTGTAGTGGGTGAAGGCTTGTTGGGATTTGGTTTTGCACCATAGTCGCTCCAGGGCACGACTGTGTCGTTTGAGGGTTTTGGTGTGATCAGTCTGCCAGGGCTGGAGCGGTCGGGGTCTGATGTTGCGTGTGGTTAAAGGCGCTAGTGAGTCAAGGGCTGTTGAGAGCGCGTTGTTATAGGCGGTCATAGCCAAGTCGGGGCAGGACAGGGGAGGCTGCTGTCGTGGAGTTGATCAGCTGCAGAGTGGAGGGGGGCAGGGTTAAGGTTGCGGAAATTACGGCTGGTAGTAGTGTGACATTTGGAGGGGTAGGCGTTGGAGGACGAGGAGATAGAGAAGGTAATCAGGTTGTGGTCAGAGAGAGGGAAGGGGGTGTTAGTGAGGTTGTGGGGAGTGCAGTGGTTGGAGAAGACAAGATCAAGGATATTACCGTCAGAGTGGGTGGTGGATTGTATGCACTGTGCAAGTGCAAAGCAGGAGGTTAAGTGGAGGAGACGGGCTGTGTCCGGGTTGTCGAGGTTGACAGGGATGTTGAAATCCCCAAGGATGATGGTGGGTAGCTCAGAGGAGAGGAAGAAGGGTAGCCAGGAGGAGAAGTCATCCAGGAAGCGGGGTATGGATCCAGGAGGCCGGTATATCACAGCAATCTTCAGTGGGGTTGGGGAGAATAGTCGGACGCAGTGGGCCTCGAAGGAGGAGGAGGATAGGGATGGGGGGTTTGGGAGGACTCGGAAGGTGCTCTGCGGTGACAGGAGCAGACCAACCCCACCACCTTTACGACCGTTAGGCCTGGGTTAATGGGTCCAGGTGAGACCTCCGTAGGAGAGTGCAGCAGGGGAGGTAGAGTCAGTGGCCTGGATCCAGGTTTCCATAATCGCCAGGAGGTTGAGGGAGCGGGAAACAAAGAGGTCGTGGATGGCGGTAAGCTTGTTGCACACCGATCAGGCATTCAGGAGTGCACATGAAAACGGGGGGGAGATTTTAGGGAGCAGGGGGACAGATACTAAGTTACGGGGGTTGCGGTGGGACGTGGAGGCGGGAGGGTGTTGTGCGGGTGAGGGAGGTGGTGGAGGGCCAGGATTCGGGGAGATGTCCCCCGCGGTTATGAGGAGGAGAAGGGTGAGAAAGGTGGCATGGGAGCGGGATGTGCAGGAGCATGAGAAACTACTAGTGGAGGTGTTCGGGTCAGTGGGAGAGTGGAGTAATAGGAGGAGGTGGTGGGTGCCGTAGAGGGGCGAAGGAAGCAGTGAGGACACAATATACAAATGTTTGGGAGGAGCAGAGGGATATAGTGAATGGATTTTGGGAACGGAGGAGAGGAAAATGAGAAGGAGGAGTGGAATGGCAGGGATCAACGACTTACACCAACATTGCAATATTGCGGCGGACAATATGACACTAAATGACACCCTACATCGTGCTCCACAAGCTTGCCAGTTTTCGCTCTTAGATCCTCTCCATCTTGCGGCTGCCTTCCTGGAACTAATTAAGTAGGACTGTGCTGAGAGACGACATACTTTGAAATCTATGAAGATCAGCAGCTGGGATGGCCATAGGCAGAGTGGAAAAGTAATATAAAATTTGGGGTAACAATACCATCTTAACTGAAGCAATCTTGCCCATCCAGGACAAAGGAGTAAAAGAAGACCACATCTCCACTTCCCGTAACAGCTGTGTAAATAAATTAGCTTTATAAAGAGATGCTATAGAAAGAGTTAATTTAATCTTCCAGTACGGCAGCCAGGTGAATCCATTTTGTTGTGTTAAGCTCTGTAGGGTACCCTCATCCAAATTGATGTTAAGGGTTTCCGATTTCGCCCAGTTAACTTCTAGATCTGAGATACGGGATGTGTGTGGGGAGGTGAGGAAAAGAAGTAAGTCATCAGAGATTAGTGCGCACTTGTGCTGCTGTCCTCCACTCTCCACGCTGAGCACATCAGGATGCATCTGGACAGCTTAGGCCGGGATCTCTATGGCAAAATGGACAATAGAGGGGAAAGGGGAAAGCCCTGGTGAGTGCTGGATGGGATCCCATGAAAATGGGATCAGATGTGTAACCCCTCACTTGTATTTGGGCCGAGGGATTGCTATGTAAAGTCTGAAGAAAAGAGAGAAACTTAGGACCGAAGTGCCACTTAGAAAGAATCCTGAAAAGATAGGTCCAGAATATAGTGTTGAATTCTTTACGTATATCTAAAGAAATCAGTATCCCTTTCCATGACCTGCCTCCATCCTAGGAAGAGTGAAGTATTGACAGTTTCCCAGGGATATCAGTTGGTGATAGAATTTAGCATTGGTCCATCTAAGATATTTTTCTTCCTATGTCATGAAACAGAGATTGAGTTCTGTACATAATGCATCTATTTTGCTTCATAAATCGAGATGCGGTTACTCTTTATGTTCTTTCAGTAGAGCTGTCAGCTCAGATTCTTTTTGGCAAATAAGGGCCTCGGAGTGTTTTTTTATATCTATTAGCCAATTTGATGAGGATACCTCTAACTGAGGCTCTATTAGATGACCAATTAGTCTGTGGGGAAGACTGTGCTGGATCGTTGGTAGCAAAGAAGTCCTTCAAGTGCAACGCAACATCAAAACAGATGGAAGGATTGCTAAGTTGGGATTCATTCAGTATCCACGAAAAAGCCGAGCTAACCTTACGAATGGAGGAAACTTGCACAATTAAAGATGATTGGCCTTACCAAGGCACCTTTAAGATTTTAGAAGAAAGAAACAGGGGCACATCATGGGAGGGAGTGAAGATGTGGTCGATCCTGGAGTAAGTCAGTTGCACATGTGGATAATAAGATAAATCTCACCTGCACTGATTAAATTCTTTCCATATCATTCAATCTAATCAATTTGATGGAGTAATTTTGCAACAGACGTTGAATCCAGGACCCGGGGGGCTTAGACTTGTCTAAAACAGAATTCAAAGCTAAATTTGAGACCCCTCCTTGAAATATGTATCCAACAAAATGCATACCGCCATATCCCACATTTTGTCGGATGCATTAGCCTTTAAAAATTTGGCATGCTGTTCTTGAAGAAAAAGGTTAGCATGAGGAGGGGAAGTGGGTCTCTTGTAAAAACACAACCTCTGCTCCCGGTGAGCAGGAATCAGTCATAACAAAGATACAGGAAATAAAAGCCTACCCCTGGAGGCTGTGTATCTTCCATCAGAGGTTCCTTGGCATTGGCAGCAAGGCAGGCGGGCATGGTGAGAGGAGAGAAAAAAAGAAGAGAGAAACAACCATTCCACTGACTTGAGGAGAGTGGAAACTTCCTATAGGATATAAAACAAAACAAATGAGAATCAATAAACAGTGACATAGAAGCTGGGAAGCCTAAAGCAGGCATGTGGCAAGAACTTCCAAAACTCCAAACAATCGAGAAAAGGTGTGTCTCCATAAAAGAAGAGAACAGTTTGGGTCCACATCAGCTGAAACAACAAACCAGCAGAGATGGACTCAGAGTGGGGTTCCATGCATACACCAAGGCCCCTGCTGAATATCAACAAACATGGTACATTTCAATGGAGTAACAGTCCTCAAACTGAGACTAAAACATAACAGGACGCTAAACTAAATTAAAAATAAATAAATCCCAGAGGACTGGGTAGAGCCAGAGGATGTATTCCAGCTGTATCAAAGCATGAGTCGTACAATATGAATAGATGGGGACTCATAGTGCTTTAGAGAATATGAACGTAACAGTGCAAATACCCACAAAAGTTTCTACAAGGGTAGTCTAGCTGGTTGCTTGGAGCAACTTCCGGTATTGCACCATAGAGGGAAAAGAGGAGCAGCAGCAACTGATTAACACCTGTCTTCAGATCATGGAGAGTGATGACAAGGCAACATTGAAGGGATGGTTGAGATCCGACCCAGTTGGCTTAAGAGGGATTCTTCTTCAGGAAAGGGTGAAAAAAGAGTTTTCCCACTATAAGTAAATAGAATTTGAAAAGGGAACTGCAAACGATATTTAATCCCCTTCTCTTGCAGAAGTTGCTGTAAGGGTTTGAATGCTCATCTTTTCTGAGCCATGGTCAGTGACATATCAGCAAGTATCTGAACATCGTGGCCCCCAATTTGGAGACCCCCCTGGCCTTTTGCATGATCCTTTCTTTGATCCCATAACCAAAGATCAAAGGCTTGACAATGATGTCCCTGGGGGGCTGATTAGGAAGGGGACCCATCAGGGCCCTTGTGGTCAGACTCATTAGGCAGTGGAAGCCGCATAAATTCCATAACAGCAGCCTGCGTATCATCGCTAAGGCTTCTTCCAGTTGTGCGTAAATTTGGTCAGTGTTCTGATTCGTTCTGGAGACCATAGTATGCAATTTGGTTTCTATGGCATTTATCAATCACTCAGATCCTTAAATTCCTGCTTACTTTCTGAGGTAGTTTGTCTGCTGGTTTTTTCCAGGGCCTGTTCCAATAATTCAGAGACTCTGGCCAATATAATAGGATCACCAGAGTATTCAGGTTTAGGGGGTTGGGACGTTAGTGTGGGGAGCAATGAGGCTACACTGGCTGGTAACAATTTCCCTCATAAATCTGTCCAGAGAATAATCAGTGGACTGCTGAGGGTCACAGCTAGGAAAGGCACACCCAAAAACTGATTTGGCCTGAGTTAGAATAGAGACCTGCTAACCCAATCCCCTAGGAGAAACCCCTGTAGGAGCAGCCTTGTGGTTGGCATCCTGCAGCAAGGCTGACATGCTGAGTGGATCTGTGGTGGCCATGTTTTAATTTTCTGGATCTGGATTCTGCTCCCGGGATGTGAGAGAGCTGGCAGGTGCTGATATTGAAATTAAGATATAAAACGAGCGCTGGATATGAGTAGAGAAATCGGCTAGCATGAAAGGCAAAACCCCTAAACCCCCTAAAAAAACATATAAAATATATAAATATATATATTTGGGGGCTGTTCGGGAAGACGCAGGAGAAGCCACTTAAGGACCTGGTCAATGAGTGGTCAAATTCGTAAAGAAATGCATATTATTGACAGACAGAAACGAGTTATGAGCCTTCCTTTCTAAAGAGACCCTTGATGACTTCACACTGCGAGTGTTGGCTCCCTCTGGTGTTCACATGATTGTACTTCTGATACCTGGAGGCCCTTGGTGCGCTGTAGATCCTGCTGATGCCCACCAGATGACCCGACGTTCCAGATGCTTAGATGCGGATGACCAGGAGTTGGTTTAATTACTCAAATGCGCATTATTATGCGCTATCTGGTTAGTGCAATCTACATTTGTTCACCTTATCACCATTATCACAGATGTCCACTGATTATCAATGATTGATTTTCACTTCACTACATGCACTTTTGAAAAGTCCAGTGTGGCCATTTCTTATTAGACTTATCCACAAAACGCTATATTTCATTTTTGAGTTAGTCTACCTAACCATAGAGGTTACCATTCATCTGTGAACCATTATCAATATCATACTGAGAGATTTAGATTTTTTCCTATATGGACTTTATTATTGTTGCTTTTAGTGCTGCATGTTGATTTTATAGGTGCTGATACTGGCTCGCTGGGTCCCCTTGTATGGCCAATATCAGCAGGAAATGGCCTTGTGTTTGGTGGAGTGTTTGGTGGTGTTTGGCATACACGTTTGCCATGTACCGCTTCCTCCCCCCCCTCCACAATCTTCTTACTCCAATTCCATTATCATCTGAGAATCATGTGCTCCAAAACATATGTCTTCTTATACGTATATGTGTTGCAAATCCATATTTCATGATAACCGTGCATCCATTCCTTCTGATAGTGACTAGTCTGAAGTGATAATCCCAAACTGCTTCCATCGTCTGGACTTAAATTAGTTTATATGAGCTATGTCAGATGTGCGTGCGCTTCTTTGTTGATCAAAGTAAATCACATCTGGTCTGCTCAACTTCCTGTAAATTGACAATCAGAAGCAAGGAAATACAAATGATAATAAACACAAACTAGCAAGTAAAGTTCACTATAATCCATGCAACAGCTCAGCAGAAAAAAACCAAGTTGAGCATTTCTGTGGGAGCAGTCTGATAGCTCCTTTCATTACCCTAATTACCCTAAGCGGAGTGGAACTTCTGGGTTTGGGTTTGTGCAACGTTAGTTAACTGGATTAAGCATACTGAAGTTAACTGACAATCACTTAACCTGGAAGAAAGAGCAGAAGTGAGTCTTCTGCATGCTTATTTTACAGGTTGCCTGTGCATGTCAGTGCAGGAGGCATCATCAAGTTCAAATTCTGGAAGTGTGCACAATAGGGAGGATGCATAGGACACTGGGAGAGAAAGGAGTCACCCTCAAACTGGAAAGTAGGGTAAGTGAGGAGAGGGCAATATAGAACTTGGATAGAGACAGATTTTGATACAGGAAACAGAATCATATCAAGTCTTTAATTTGGAAGTAAACTTACTTAAAAAAGGGAGCCATCATTATCACTTTAAAGGGGATAGAAGTTAGGCATAGCTTTGCCCCAGTTAGGTATCCGGTAACATTAAATCAGAAAGGTACACCATAGTTTTTCTGGATAACAATGTTTATTAGGCAAATACTTTTCCTGCTACTAGGCAGCATTTTTACATTTAACTTTTTTAAATGGCTGACAGATTCACTTTAATGATGATCAGGGATTAAAAAATTAATCCCAAGATAGCAGTGGAGCAGCATTTATCGCCTTACTATGGTAATTTGGCATTCCCCATCATAGCATATTTTAAACACATTGCAATTTCTCAAACACACTCAGTTCCAAATGTGTTTTCCTTGCCACTATATTATATTTGTGTGCATAATGTTTTTCATTTCTGAACATATTATCATCCACATGTAAGAAGGATTTCACTTTCAAAAACTAGTACATTTCATAAAAACAAGAACAAATTAGCTTCTTCTATGTCTCAGTAGATAAATAAATGCTATGTTTAATTAGTTGGGGATATTGTGCCACTGTAAAATAAATAAAAAAACACTAGAGCCATTACTTGGCATAACTATGCTGTTGCTGAGGGTGCCATCTGGTGAGGAGGAAACCACATAGGTTTGCCAGGTCTGAAGCTTCCTACGCAGCCATTGCTACCAAACAAGAACCCCCATCCCTTGCTATGCCTGCTGTCTATAAAAAAGTTTCTCAAAGTTTTTTTTAATTTTCAAATTAGTTGTGCAATATTATTTTATGTGATGATATAAACTATTGATCTATATTATATCTGTAGGTAATCTCTTCTTATTAACCTACAATTATTTCCTTTGAATTAGACATGTGGACTTGCAAAAAAAAAACAAAAAAAATGCATACTCACCTCCATGCTGCAGAACCTTTCTGGTGCTGCAGCTGTCCCCTTCTGGCTCTACACCCAAGAACTGAGTGACCACATGACCACTGATCACTTAGTTCTCTGTCAGCTCTGGGCAGAGAGTGGAGACTGTCAGTCACCGCTCTCTGCTCTGCTCCTCAAATGCTCACTGGAGAGCCAGGCTGGGCTCTGGTACTCAGCTTACGCTGAGAGGCCAATCCAGTTGCCAATCAGGCATCTGTGGAAATTTCAACAGTCAGGATACTCCCAGAACCTGGTGACCTTGGTGACCTTTGTGATGTCAGCCAACAGCAGGCTTTAGCCTGCTGTTGGCTGATTCTGGATCACAGAAAAGCACAAGTAAGTGCACCTCTGTGACCCACAAGAGAAGTATGGCCAAAAAGCTTTTAAAGTTCACTGTATGTCTCTAATAAAGATATTAAAACTGAAAAGTCCCCAAAACAACAAATCTCATATACCATATCAATTCGGTTGTGCAAGTAGGGAAAACATGAAAGCTGGGAACTACTAGATTGAGCCTTATAAAGCAGGTCACAGCCCATCTATGTCTAACAATACTTGAAAGGCTAAGCAGAAACCATCACTTCCAATAGCACAGCACACCATACGGGCAGACAAGAACCCAGATATAACTCACCACCATCTGATAGGCAGAACAGAGCCTGCCACGAGATGAGCAAAACCTAGTGGTTAAAAGGGTTGTAAAGGCTCAAGGCTTTTTACCTTCATGTATTCTATGCAGGAACGTAAAAAGCCTTCTGTGTGCAGCAGCCCCCTCAGCCCCCCAATACTCAGCTGAGTCCCATTACAATCCAGTGATGTGCACGAGAGCCTCGGTTCTACGGAGACTCTCCCTCGCCATTGGCTTCTGCTGCTGTCAATCACAGCCAGCGAGCCAGAGAGTAGCGAGAGGGGGCAGGGCTGAGCCACAGAGAGCACATGCAGAGCAACGGCTTGGGAGCAAGCCTACTTGGGTGCCCCCATAGCAAGCTGCTTGCTCTGGGGGCACTTTGCAGGAGGAAGGGGCCAGGAGCTCCAGCGGGGATCCAAGAAGAGGAGGATTGGTGCTGCTCTGTGCAAAACCATTGCACAGAACAGGTGTCAGGGATTGCGGGGCTCGCCATGGCGCAATGGTCTGCGCATGCGCAGATTGCCTAGGTGCACCAATGTGCAGACACTAGGACCTGGGCACCCGCGCCAGCAATTGCGGCCGTGCATGCGGACTCGCGCACGCGGGCACGCGCCTGGCACCAATGACGGCGCAGGGCACGCTATTTAAACTAGCCAAGCAGTGATCAGATTGCCGCAAGGCCTAGTTCCTGTGTATCTGTTTCTGAAGTGAAGTTCCTAGTTGCCGACCCTGCCTGTCCTGATTCCTGTTGACCGTCTCCTGCTCGGATCCCTGGCTCCTCCCTGACTACTCCTCTGCCTACCCCTATGTTGTTGGACCTCCTGTTGCTGAACCTTGGCTCGTGACCCATTTACTCTTCACCTACTGCTCTGTACCGATCTGCCTCCACCATTACTGACCCAGCTTGCCTGACCACTCATACTCCTGACTGTCATCCATCTATCCTGCACGGGTCCAGGACCTGTCAGCCTCTTCATGTAAGGCTCACCCCTGGCACATACCCTAAGCGGGACACCTCTACCACAGTTGGGTGCACTCAGGGACCTGGTCTCAGTCTTGCGCCAAGTCCATCCCCAACATCAGGGGCTCTGGTGAAAAGGCAGACTGGGGCTTAGACTCCGCGTCCTGGGGAATCCCGTTCTGTGGGTCACTAGAGATCCCGTCGGGCGGTGCATAACAGCAGGTAAGTATGACATATTTGTTATTTAAAAAAAGATGCCTTTAATATCATCACTTTAAGTAGAATTTATTAGATTCGATAAATGATAAAGTTTGTAGGTTACTTTTATCATTAAAAGGAAATCCATTTAGTCTCTGTACTTCCATCCTTCCTTCCTTCCTTCCTTCCTTCCTTCCTTCCTTCCTTTCTTCCTTCCTTTCTTTTTTCCTTCACATCTTTTTAAATTAGGTAATAAATTGAAGAGCAGCTGTTAAGCTAAGGATAGATTATAACAGACTTATGTAAGATTTTAATTGGTGTTTGTGCCACCATTTGGGGACTTCATCCTACTACCTTTCCCAGAGATGAATGAATTAAAAGAAAATCCTCAAAGAGTGAGCACAAATATAATCTTTGACAGTTTTCACTAGAATAGATGTTCCCATTGGTAGATTTCCCCTCTACCCCAGTTCCTGCAATAGGTTTTACATTGCCCCTAATTTCTGTTCTGGTGACATTGACCAGAATGTGAGAGTAAGTCCCCCAATGGGCAGAGAAAGCAATGAAGGCCAAAGGTTCCAACCAATCCCTGTTTTATACAAAGTTAGGTGCAAAGTTTAATTTTTACAAGTGAATTACCAGAGGCTGCATATAAATAATACAAGCTAAAGGATATGGGTGCATGATGTAATAAATTTATTCACAAGGAAAAGGTTTTATACAAATAAATAAAGAAAGATATAAAAAAAAGTTTTTAAACGTGTCTAAACTGTATTCTATGATCATGAAATTTTGCCACTTATGTGTATCAGAGAAATCTGGTAGATACTATTCCTCAATAAAATCCTACTTTATTTGTGGCTTTTCTAAGCTTTTTTTGTGGAGGAGATGGGAGCGGCTGGCTCAGGCTCTCAGCGGCTTGCAGGCACAGGCATCTGGGTGGATCCTGAAATCACTCAGGATCTCTCCAGAGTCTGGACCGGCTAAGTGATATCAGACGAAAATGGATTTTAGCCAGCTGTCGCCTATATATGGATCACAGGAGTGTAAAACATAGTGCACTCTGATGACCCACAGGAGAAGTTGGACCAAAAGAGCTTTGGCCCTACTTCTCCTTTAAAAGTTGGAGTTCAGCTTTAAGGTTATTTCAAAGTATTAATTCCTTTGAAAATAGAATGATGGTACAATTTTACGTTCACTAAACTATACAAAGACCCACATTTATTGATGTTTTTGTGGTGTTCACTCAGGTTCTTATTTCAAAATCTTTTAATATTATTGCAGGTTATAGGATTGTTATCCACACACAGAGGAATCAGCTGAAGTGTGTCCTTTAAATTGTGTGTGGGAAAACATGTTGTCTCCATTTCCAGCCTCTTACATTTCAGCCACTCAGGATACGAGGGTAAAATGAGATACCATAATCAATTTTTCTTCATATCCATTTTTAACAATTGGTTTCCAATTGTGACAGGTAGTAGGATTAAATGAAAACACCACACACAATAGCATGCAGTCTGATGTAATGTATTGGCAGACACGTGAATAGAATAAAGAGTAATCCAATGTTCCATCACGCTTACCAAGTTCTTTAATGGCCCTGCAATGGCTTACTTCAATGGCCTTTGAGCCCTGGTAAGGGCACTTTTAATCCTGATTGCTGGAAGCTATCATAGTGAAATTGAAAAGAAGTGGAAAAATGAATTTGCCACAGCTACGGTAGTTGATGCAATTTTGTTTTTTGTCTTGTGTACACTGAAGTGTACACTGAAAGTGTTTTGTTGGCTTGCCTTTTTCTCTGCATGAGAAAAATATGTCACAATATGATTTTGGTTAACATGGGAAAAATTTATTTTTAAACTATCAAAACAGCACTGCAGTCCTCTTCTAAGCACCATTTGTAAATTTAATCACCAAATATAGTCATACTACTATACTTTCTGTAAAATAAACTAAAATAAATTCTCTTTTGGCCATAATTCTCTTCTGGGTCCAAGGAGTCCACTTACTTTTGTTCTCCTGTGACCCAGAGTCAGCCTATAAGGGGCAGCAGAGTCACTCCAGGCTCTGTAAGGATCTCGACCATAATGTTGAGATCCACCCAGCTGCCTGATTGTCAGGCTGAGAGCTGAAGTCCCCTCTTCAGGCTGGTGCTCCATTGAGCACTGGAGGGGCAGAGAAGAGAGCAGTGACTAATAGCCACTGCTCACCACTCCAACCTGACCGAAAACTAGTGATCAGTGGTCATGTGATTGTTCAGTTCTCAGACTTAGAGCGGGCATTGGACAACATCAGATGATGCAGCATAAAGATTCATGTGGATTTCTTTTTTTTATACCCCAAACTTCTTTACCTTTATGCCATCCCATTTTTCTATCTACCAGTAAGATAACTTAGCATTTAGTTCATATGCACACATCTCCCCCTCCTGAGCCAAGAAAAAGTTAAACTTTCATTTTGCACGTTGTCAGTGAGAAAAATAATTTCAAAGGGTGTCAGGAGACAGACTTAAAATTTACTTCTCTCCCAATGCAACAAAAGAAAATAACTTAACTAGAGGATAAAAACACAGGTAATGAGACATCAGGCAATATTCCCTGGGAAATGTATGCAAATAATTCTCTATAAAATTGCTTGCTTGTTGAAAAATAATGTTCTTTAGCAAGGAACATACATTCTACATTAATAATTATGCTACCAAAATTAATGTGTGCTGTAAATTGCCTCCAGCATTGTTCCTGTTTCTTCTTGCTGGAGGCTGCAATTTTGCTGAAGCTCAGAGCCCCTGAGCAGCAGTAAATCTTTAGGCTGATTGGCCTATACATTTTCGGCAGTGCCAAAAAAAGAGAGCAACTGAGCAAGTGCAGAGCAGGGTGAGACAGTTTATTACTGGATTTTAAAAAGTATAGGCACCTAATTTTGTTTGACAAAGGTATACTTGCAAAAGGGGCCAGCCTGAAGTGATCTAGCACCTTAATTCTCTGACTAAAGTTCCACTTTAATACTTTGATATATATATATATATATATATACACTATATTGCCAAAAGTATTGGGGAACCCCTCAACCCCTCAAAATAATTGGATTCATGTGTTCCAATCGCCTCCATGTCCACAGGTGTATAAAATCAAGCACCTAGGCATGTAGACTGCTTCTATAAACATTTGTGAGAGAATGGGTTGCTCTCAGGAGCTCAGTGAATTCAAGTGTGGTACCGTGATAAGTTGTCACCTGTGCAATAAGTCCATCCGTGAATTTTCCTTGCTACTAAACATTCCACAGTCAACTGTTAGTGGTATTATAACAAAGTGGAAGCAACTGGGAACAACAGCAACTCAGCCACGAAGTGGTAGGCCACGTAAAATGTCAGAGCATGCTGAACCTCACGGTGCGCAAAAGTCACAAACTGTCTGCAGAGTCAATAGCTAAAGACCTCCAAACGTCATTTGGCTTTCAGATTAGCACAACAAAAGTGCGTATAGAGCTTCATAAAATGGGTTTCCATAGCCAAGCAACTGCATCCAAGCGTTACATCACCAAGTACAATGCAAAGCGTCGGATGCAGTGGTGTAAAGCATGCAGCCACTGGACTATAGATCAGTGGAGAAGTGTTCTCTGAAGTGATGAATTACACTTCTTTGTCTGGCAATCTGATGGATGTGCCTTGGTTTGGTGGTTACCAGAAGAACGGTACTTGCCTGACTGCATTGTGCCAAGTGTAAAGTTTGGTGGACGTGTGGGTTTGTTTTTCAGGGGTTGGGCTTGCCCCCTTAGTTCCAGTGAAGCAAACTCTTAAAATGTCAGCATATCAAGACATTTTGGATAATTTCATGCTCCCAACTTTGTGGGAAAAATTTGGGGATGGCCCCTTCCTGTTCCAACATGACTGTCTACCAGTGCACAAAGCAAGGTCCATAAAGACATGGATGAGCAAGTTTGGGGTGGAGGAACTTGACTGGCCTGCACAGACTCCTGACCTCAACCCGATAGAACACCTTTGGGATGAATTAGAGCGGAGACTGCGAGCCAGGGCTTCCTGTCCGACATCAGTGTCTCATTTCACAAATGCGCTTCTGGAAGACTGGTCAAGAACTCCCATAGACACGGTCTTAAACCTTGTGGACAGCCTTCCCAGAAGAGTTGAAGCTGTTATATGCCACTAAAGTTCATATGCGTGTAAGTATATATATATACAGTATATATACACACTCACCGGCCACTTCATTAGGTACACCATGCTAGTACCAGGTTGGACTCCCTTTTGCCTTCAGAACTGCCTTAATTCTTCATGGCATAGATTCAACAAAGTGGGGGAAACATTCCTCAGAGATTTTGATCCATATTGACATAGGTTACTGTTGCCTTTATATCATCTTGAACCAGTCTGCCCATTCTCCTCTGACCTCTGACATCAACAAGGCATTGTCGTCCACACAACTGCCGCTCACTGGATATCTTCTCTTTTTTGGACCTTTCTCTGTGAACCCTAGAGATGGTTGTGCATTAAAATCCCAGTAGATCAGCAGTTTTTTTTTAAAATACTCAGACCAGGCTGTCTGGCATCAACAACCATGCCATGTTCAAAGTCATTTAAATCCCCTTCCTTCCCCATTCTGATGCTCAGTTGGAACTTCAGCAAATCATCTTCAACATGTCTAGATGCCTAAATGCATTAATTTGCTGCCATATGATTGGTTGATTAGCAATTTGTGTTACCAAGCAATTGAACAGATGTACCTAATTAAGAAGCCAGTGAGTGTATATATACTGTATATATAATGCTCCGTTCTGTTTTGCCCTTTCATTTCCATTGTAGCATATTCGCCTCATGGATGCTGATTAGCTAAGTATTATTGTCTTGTATGCATACAGAAACGCATAACAAAGTATAACCAAATACAAAACTTAAAAGTGTCTGTACGACTGTTAGGGAGAATTATCCTCTCTATTTGTCCTGTTTTCTGTTATTACTGAGAGCATAAAGGGAACAAAACCCCACATTTTTAGTTGTCACTAAAACAGAATTCAAGGGGAAATCTTCCAGTGGGAACACTAGTTCTGATGACAACCAAGGATTCCCTCATTTTGGAGGTATGTCTACTCACTTCTTGTTTTGGATATGGGATAGGGGAAAATCTTCTTAATGGAACACAGATGGAAAAAACTGACAGGTGTTATACCCTTACTCCCTTACATAATCAAAAATGGAAAAAAAAACGTTTTGCCTTTAGATCTACTTTAAAATAACCTTATTATTTTTCTACATCCATAAAAGGTAACTTATTCTTTACAGTGCAGTCCCAGGAAGCAGAAGGAGTTTACATTTCTTCCTTGGTTTCTTCTACTACACTACAATCATTGCATGCTCCTCTCTAGTTATTTGAGGCTGCCTTTGCTTGTTTTTTTTCTGGCTATGCTTAACTGTACCATGATAAACTC
This sequence comes from Staurois parvus, assembly GCF_062004578.1. Lineage (NCBI taxonomy): Eukaryota > Metazoa > Chordata > Amphibia > Anura > Ranidae > Staurois > Staurois parvus. Next base: position 244,264 of record NW_028318435.1, on the reverse strand, counting down.
TTCACTGTAGATTCATAGAGCTCTCAAACCTGTGATTAAAGTTGGTGGTTGAGCTCAAGCAACTGGTCTGTCATTGAAGAGCTTCATTACAACAGTGGTGGGTCATCAGGGCCAGCAAGGCCTTCTCTGCTTTACTAAACACTGCCTATGCTATCAAAATCACTGACTTACTTTTTAATATAGTTTTTATATGAATGTGTTATTCCCAATGTGTTATTCTCTTCATTTCATAGCCTTTCTCTTGGTTTCACTGCTTCCAGTAGTGTATGTTTATGTCAGAGCTTTTATCCAATCAGGTTTCAGCCATGATAGCCATCATGTGTTGCCTGAGTCAAAGAAATCTGCCTTGAGGCCTTCAGAATCAACAGCACTGGTTCCTGTAACTAAACGTAAATGGCAATTAAATTGTAGATTTAGCCAATCAGATTTTTGTGTTGGTAACATTGAGGCCATCTAGCAGGTATACAATGCTCAATTTTTGATGTTACAGACAAATGTTGCTGGATTAATTCAGGTAGGACATCACTGAATGCCTAGGTATGGAATGCTTGGACTGCCACTACTGCAGAGTAGGAAGAGCAAGAATGTTATTGTTTGATACAGGTCACATTCATCTTTAAAATCACATCACACTGTTCGCTTATTCAGATAATGTCAAAGGACTCAGGATTAAACACATGATCAGTGTAAAGCTGACTTTTATACAACCAGCCTGTCAGATAAATGATGCTTGACGCACCGCAGGCTATAGCTGGCAATGCTGATCATTGAATTCCGATGGCGGGGAAGTCTCCCCTCCGTCAGAACACAATCGCTCAGTGGGAGTGTTTCCCCCATCCACCTTGAATGTGTGGATAGGTTAATCCTATCATTTTTGTACTGCGTTAGATATTGATTAGAGCAGAAAGTTTGAAGTTTAAGTGATACTTTTTTTTTTTTTAAACAATTGGCTTTTATTCAGAAAGAAAAAGCAGAATATATGAACAAGAATGAGCTACAAGAAAGCATAGCATATTATATCATGTAGTACACAGTTTACAAATTAGTTTCGGAGCAAACTCAGTAGTATAATAAAAACATTAGAAAGCATTCACATAGTAAAGCGTGTCACAATTTGCAGGTACAATCATTGAGTCCGATAGAAAGAAAAGGAAGAACAGAGGAAAATGAAGATCTAGGAAAGAAATCAAGAAAATAGCATAAGTAAGGACAGATCCATCTCTGCAAGAGATGCCCAGAATTCACTAGCATGACCCACACGTCCAAAAGAGAAAAAGAGCTATTTGCCCATCAGCCCTTTATATCTTTCTAAAAAAGTGAAAGCATAACAACTGGACCACAATTTGTGAAATCTGGGAACCATTTCATCAGTCATAGTCAGTGTCCGTTCCAATTCCTGAATAATATTAACCTCTCTTATCCAGTCTTGAATCCAGGGGGTGTGAGTGGTCTTCCAATGTCTGGGAAAAAAGGTGTCGAACCAGGGATCTCTTATACAATTTTAATGAGCACTCAGAAATATGGAGGAGGCAACATTCAGAAGTTAAGATGGCGCACCGTCCTAGTGCAGTACCTTAAAAACTGTTTAATAAGAGATAAAAATAGGTATTGTACTCACAAACGACAGTAAAGTCAAAGGCACATCATGAAAGAACAGCTTTTACAAAACCTCGCTGCGTAACTGTCCGCAATAGGGAGTGTAGACATCCAATAGTCTAACGCTTTTCGAGGACTTGCCTCTTTCTCAGGACTCTGATTCAGGAGTTAAGCACAATGCAGTCTCCGTAATAGAGTAGATCAACTTTCAAACTTTATCCCAGAATGGCTTAAGCCATGGACATTGCCACCAAACATGGAACAAGGAGCCCTCAGCTGACTCACAGCACCAACATAAGCCTGACGTCTGGGGAAACCACCTCTTTAGCCTGTCCGGCATAGCGTACCAACACCTTAACAAGTCCTGGTGGTGATGGAGCATTTGTGAGCAAAAATGCAGGATTTTCTCCATTGGTCATCGGAGAACTCTGCCTGAAAGGCTGATCCCAACCTAGCTGAAACTTGTTGTGGGTCACAGATTGTTTTGAAGCCAAGAATCTGCCAAAGAGGTGGTTTTGTCAATGGGCTTCCCTTTCAGACATAGCATTTCTAGAGTCGTAAGATGTCTGGAGAAGGTTGCCTTCCGTCTGTGGTTAGTCAAGTAATTATGTACTTGAAAATAAGTCCAGTATGAGATAGAAGCCTGACCACTTATCTCCTGAGGATCTCCTTTGGACCTAACTCCCCCTCACTTTAAACAATGATTCGCTAATAAAGATAGACCAGACTCGTGCACCAGAATCAATCAAAGGGGGAAGCTTGGGATTATCAGCAATGGGGGTGAGGGGACCTAGAGCGCTAGCAAAAAATCTAAAGTTGCACCAATTAAGGGATGAGCCATCAGATGCTTCGAGTAGGTAGACTTTGACAACCATGGTGAAATTCTTAAAGGAGTTGAAGAGCATGATCTTTAAAGGGAACCCCAGTGTTTATCTATGGAATGACAATTCCAGTCTATGACTCTGGTAATGTGAGTAGCATAATAATGCTGTTTAAAGTCTGGCAACCCCATACCACCGGAATTTTAAGCGCACGTGATTAGTTGAAATCGAATCCTTGTGTTTTTATTGGCCCACACAAAGGCTCTCTGAGCCTGTTGTTATTGCTTAAAAAAGCTGGAGGGGAGCCAGGTAGGGAGAGCATTCATACAGTACAGTATCCGAGGAAGAATATTAATTTTGATGATCACGGCTCTGCCAAACCAAGAGAAGGTTTTCGCGTGCCAGATTTTAAGATCGTTTTGAATCTTGCGTAATAAGGTGAAAAAGTTTTTCTTGTACAGATTTGGAGTAAGCCACATGCCTAAATATTTGAGGGCTAGAGGGACCCATTTGAAAGAGCAATTTCACTTAATGAGGGCTAGGGAGGAAGAGCTGAGTTAAATTCAAGACCTCTGACTTAGTTTAGTTAATTTTCAAATTCGAGAGGAAATGGTAGCTGTCAAATAAGCTCAAAAGGTTAGGCACGGATATGTGGGGTTGAGATATGAAAAGTAACAGGTCATCCGCTTATGCCGTCATTTTGTAAGTCTCATTGTTAATGCAAAATCCATGAATCGCCTCATTTTGCTTAACCAGCCAAATGAAGGGTTCAAGAGTGAGGATGAACAGAAGGGGAGACAGAGGGCAACCCTGTGTCTTTCCATTCTTAATAGTGATTGTGTCAGAGAGAATGCCATTGACCTTGATCTGAGCCATGGGGTTTTGATACAGAGCAGAGATCCAATTCAGCATGTTAGGTGCCAGTCCGATATGAGTACACGTAGCAAACATGAAGTCCCAGGACACACGATCAAAGGCCTTCTCCTCATCAGTAGAGAGGAGAAGGCCCTTGAGGCCCTCAAAATGCTCCCCATAGATTAGGTTAGGGGCCTTGACAATATTGTTGTATGCTTCCCTACCTGGCATGATACCGACTTGTCCCGAACCGATGATATCAGAGAGATAAGGCCTAAGCCGGTTAGCCAGTATTTTTGCAAGCAGTTTTATATCAGTGTTGAGTAGGGAAATAGGTCTGTAGCTCATGCATTCAGCAGGGTCTTTATTTTTTTTAGGGATAACAGTAATATGTGCAAGAGAAAAAGAAGAGGGTATTGGCTGAGACGTAGTCAGAGAGTTAAAGGTCTGAAGTAGAGGCATAGAGAGCAGAGAACTAAAGGTCTTATAATACTGTGACGTCAACCTGTGTGGGCCTGGGGTTTTCCCCGGTGTTAAGCTTTTGATAGCATTAGCCAGTTTCACCTCCCCAATGGGACATTCTAGCAATTTAACATCTGAGCGGTTTAGGGAGGGCAGTTTGCTTTTCCTAAGAAAATCCTCAATTAAGTCAAGTTTTTCACCTTCAAGATCTTTGGGGGTGTGAGTGGGGGACAAATTATACAGGTTGGTGTAATATTGATGGAAAAACGAAGCAATCACTTTACTACCATATTCCAGGGTACCTTTTGAGCTCCTGACCCCATGGATATTTTCATTTAGCTTAGACTCATGCAAGGCCCTAGCCAAGAAATGCCCAACTTTATTTGCTCCCTCATAATAAACTAGTTTTTTGAAGAATAAGGAATGCTTGTAATTAGTGTCTAGAATGGCCTGTAATTCCAACCGCGCCTTCTGAAGTGCAGCCGCCTTAGAATTAGCAAGAGATAGTTTATGCTGGGATTCAAGTTTTGCAATGTTTGCGGAAATTTCTGCAATTCTTCTGGTCTGTTCCCGCTTTCGCCCAGCACCCCACTTAATAAGCACTCTGTAAACAACGCATTTGTGTGCCTCCCAAATGTTAATAGGCAAAGTGTTCGTCGCCTTGATGGGGTCAAAATAATGCTTATTGGTAGTGGTGATATTGGCCAGAATTTCCATATCAGTCAACAAGGCAGGGTCAAGTCTCCAGTTAAACTTAGTTACCCAGCCGGGGAGAGTCAAACTAAGCATTATTGGGGCATGGTTTGACAAACAGCAGAGGGAGGTCTCTCTGTGAGATAAAAAGATAATCAATCCTAGCATAACGATTGTGTGGTGGAGAGTAGCAAGTGTAATTACGGCCAGTGGGGTTAAGTGATCTTCAAATCTTAATCAGCTGCAAAGATCTCAGGAGTAGCTTGATCTCTTTAAGATTTTTATATGCAATGCAAGTTGTCCCAGTAGATGTGTCTAAAGCAGGGTCAAGAGGAATGTTAAAGTCTCCCCCTAGAATTAATCAACCAGATGGGAACCCTTTAAGCTCATCAACAATTTGCTGTCAAAAGGAGACGTGGACTGAGTTGGGGAAGTAGACATTGGCCAAAATGATCGGCGTACCCACCCATGAGCCTTTTAAGAAGACATATCTACCCTTGGGTTCAATTGATTGGACTGTGATCAAAATCTGTGCCTCCTTACTGAGCAATATGGTGACCCCCTTAGTCTTAGCCAAGGCAGTAGTAGAATGGTATGCTTTCATAAAGTATTTACTTAACAACTTCGGTATCTGTCCAGTTTTAAAATGCGTTTCCTGCAGAAACACTATGGAAGGCTTGACTTTGTCATGTTCATGTAACAGTTGGGATTGCTTCTCAGGAACATTTAAGCTCCTAACATTGTGAGAGATAAGCAGGAGCTTGTTTCCTATACTTGAGTAGGCCATGTGGGTGAGAGAATAGAGCAGAAGAAAAGAAAAAAAAAGGGGGGGGGGGAGAGATTCCGGAAGAGGACAGAAAGGACTTCAAAAGAGAAGAGAGGACAAAGATTGACTAAGCACAGTCAGGTATCATCAAAATCCTCTCTAGCTCTGTGCTGTTTGGACTTCGGAGAGGACAAACTGGAGCCCGGACCGGCCTGCTTCTGGTGTCTGGTCTTCCTGAACTGTACTTTGGAAGGGATTTGCGGAGGTGTGCGTGCAGTGACAGGCATTGCTGATGGAAGTCGAAATTCCTCATACCATTCAGGAAGTTCCACATGCGGAAGTTGAAGATCATCACAGAAACCCCAAAGGTCAGCAGGCAGTCTGAGCAGATACTGTTTGCCATTCAGGGTTGCTTGTAAAGCAAAAGGAAACCACCATCTGTAAGGAATCCCCTTCTACTGCATAACGGTCAGTAGGGGGCATAATGCTCTTCTATTTTCCAGCGTAATAGGGGATAGATCGTGAAAGAGGGCAAGTTCATCTCCGTTAAAAGTAATGAGCTAATTTTGCAGGGCTTTTTTAAGGATTTCTTCTTTCAGTGTGAAATTGGCAATACAGCAAATAATGTCTCTGGGAGGGAAGCCATCCATCCCCCTTGGGGATGACAGTGTCCACAGGCCGCTCTAAAAGATTATTGAAGATGGATTGTAAGGCTGACATGAGCTGTTCAGCAGACACAGATTCAGGGATGCCTCTGACTCTAATGTTATGTTGTCTCCCTCTGTTATCTAGATCTTCTAGGAGGCGGTTCACATTAATCAGGTGTGTGGCATGTCTTTCAGAAAATTTCTCCAGCCTAGAGATCACCCTGTCCCTGTAAGTACCAGTCTTCTGCACAGTACTCAATTGCTCAGATAGAGATAGGAGATTTTCCTTCAGATCAATAATGCAAGCTGTGAATGTTCTCTTCAGATCTGCAGTGGTCTGCGTCATCTCAGAATATGTGAGTGGTGGATCGGGGCGAGTGTCCTCTCTTACCCTATCCTCAGATGCTGGCAGAGACTCCTCACTGTGAACCTCCTCATGCTGTATAGGCACCATCTTGCTCCCAGCAGGGCTGCACCTCTGTGTACCTCTATTCTGGAAAAGATTCTGGATCTGTTGTGCTGAAGACCCTGAATGCGACTGGTGTGGACGATTGTGTGGAGTGGGCTTAACGATCTTGCGCATGCTCGTCCTGCTGTGTACCCCTAAAATGGCTCAAAAGCTGAATTCTCCATAGAGCTCACTCACTTGAGTTATTAACTGCTTGCTGACTGTAGTTTGACTGCTGTAGTGCGGGCCAGCTACACAAAATCACGTATATATTCATGATTGTTTATTTACATGAAGAAGGTGCATGATCATGTCCACCTACATGGCTGCGCTCTCACTGGCTCCCTCAGATGCCAATTAGCAGGCCAATTAATAAAGGCCGGGACCAGCCAATTGGCTGAGCAGATGACAGGAGAGAGATTGGTGTTCTTAAACAACACAAATCTCTCTACTGACAGTGGGGATGTGTCGCATAAAAGCCGTCATATCCCCTAGTAAAAAAAGTACACAATTAACCCTTTGATGGTCCCAGATATTAACCCCTTCCTACCCAGGGTAATTAGCACAGTGACAGTACATATTATTAGCACTGAACATTGTATTACTATCACTAGTGATGTCAGTGTCAGTTAGTCAGTTCCCACTCAGTGTCAGTTAGTGTCAGATTGCTCACTGATCACAGTCACTGATTGCCATTACTAGCAAAAAAAAAAAAATCCAGTATATATACCATCATTTGTAGATGCTATTACACTTATTGGGATTTTTTTTTTACTAAAGACATTTAGCAGAATACATTTTTGTCTAAATTTATGAAGAAATTAAATTTTTTATTGGATATGTTTTATAGCAAAAAGTAAATTTTTTCGGTATTTTTCATTTATATCGCAAAAAATAAAAAACCCAGTGGTGATAAAAAAAACACCAAATGAAAACTCTATTTGTGTGAAAAATATATATATAAATTTCATTTGAGTACAGTGTTGCATAGCCACACAATTGTCAGTTAAGTAACGTAGTACCGAATAGTAAAAAATGCTCTTGTAATGAAGGGGGTAAAATCTTCCGGAGGTCAAGTAGTTAATGATTCAATATGTATTCCTTCTTTAGGCTTTATATGACACGAAATTCTATTCACATATGGATTCTTAGATTTAAAAAAAGTACCTTCTACTGCTCTCAGCCTCATCAAAATCTCCAAATTCCTTTCTTTGCTTCTATTATGCAATTTCCTGTTACAGGGTGGCTTTGTTCATTCTCCATGGTCACACTGTTTGTAGGAACATAGCCACCCTATCTTGATCCCTCATGGGATGGTCTAGGAACTATGGAATTTGTAGTGTGGATAGAGTAGTGCACACAACCGCAACTAACATGCACTGCTCATTCCAAACAAATGGAAGTTAAGAGGGAAAACAAGAGATCTGGGAGCTCATGGAAGACATTACAGGGAGACAGAAAAACACAGTGAACAATTTCATGAAAAATAGATTACAGAGCCATTAAGCATTTGATAAGTATGGATTATTTTTAGAGAATAAGGACGTAGTTTAGTGTCAGTTTGGGGTTTATTTACTAAAGCTGGAGAGTCCAAAATCAGACTCCCTTCTGCATAGAAACCAATCAGCTTCTAACCTCAGCTTGTTCAATGAAGCTTTGGCAATGAAACCTGGAAGCTGATTGGTTTCTAAGCAGAAGGGAGTCTGATTTTGGACTCTCCAGCTTTAGTAAATAAACCCCTTTAAGTCTAAGTTATCCCAAAAACTTGCATCTATAAGAACTTAAGTTAGACAATAAAGGGTATCACTTAAATGTCAAACTTTCTTCATTTGTAAGTCTTTTTTTGTAATACATTTACATTTAAGTGTAGTAGACCAACATGTTTTTATGCATGATTACTAAAAATATATCTCCTAAAAGTAAAAAAATATATATGTTAATAAAGTAAACTAAATAGATTTGGAAGATAAAATAATGGTAGTATACCTTTAAAAATATGAAGACTCAGGGTGCATTCAGCTGTTTAATCAATCTTTTTGCTTTTGTTATATAATCACTGTTCCTGCTAGTTTCTGGTTTAGACAATTATAATGCTTTCAGCTGTATATTTCAGAAATATTACATAGGAGTTGTTCATACAGGTAGAGTGCTCTTCTAGCCCTGGCAGGATTTTCAGTGAACTGACAGAAGCCAAGATGTACTTTTCCAAATCCTTCAATGCTGGTTGCAGAAAAGAGAATGAGTGACCTAGTTGTTGGAAGTTTTACTTTCTGTCTGATTAGACAGAAGAAAAAAAACAGCACAGAAGATGTTGTTATCTCAGCAGCTCCCTAAACATTGATTATAAAATAAGCAATAGTATGTATTACTGTTCAGAATAGACTCTAACTATTCCAACCTTACAGGGGGTATTCAGTAGGTTTTGAGTAAGTGGAACAGCAAATGTACTTTTTTTTTAAAAACTGTGATTTGTTTCAGAAAAAAACATTTAAATAAACTAATTACATACTATTGTATGCATTACGTAAAACAATATAATAAGGATAATGCATTCATATATTCATAGGAAAAGAAAATGTATCAATTCAGCTTACATTTTAATCCTAGTTTGTATTTTCCATTTTTATATTCCATAAACATACAAGTCTTGTTTATGGTAATGTAATATGAAAAATGATGGCAACTTTTGCTAACAGGTAAAGTGATTGGAAAGCTTTTTTTTCAAAGGCATGGCTCGTTCCGTCCCCTGCTCCCTACCACAGGATTTGGAGTCAGTAAGAAGTCAATGACTCCTTCTGCTATTACTATACCCCATGAGGAGAAGAAGAGAGAGCAGTGCTGCTGCACTCAGGCACAGTGTTGGAGCAACATAGAACCCAGGTAACTATTAGGAGAGGTTAAGGGGGATATAACTAATGAGACATTTTTTAATCTTAATGCAGGGAATGCATTAAGGTAAAAAAAAGTCCTACCTTTAGAACCACTTTAATAGGGTTTATTTTTAATTCAGGATTCACAGTTCATCTTTTTTTGAATATTTATTGCCAAAAATAAATATTTTAAATAAACATATGTGAAACAGTCCCTATAAGGTGTATAGAACAGTCCCCTTATTCTGTGATGAGTAATGGCAAATTTTCATTCCAATATGTATAAGTAGGTAATAGAGCGCTGGGAACATATAAGCGAAGCAGCTAGCATAAAAGGTAACCTTGGGACCCAAATACAAACATAAAAATAAAATATGCAGCGCTTATAAAATAAATATGAACAAGCAGAAAATCAGAACATAAACAGCATAACTGCATGAAAAACTCAGTCCATATTGCATGGTGCGATAAAGTGATAGGTGCAATTGTCCTAATAATCCATGTTCAGAGAAATTCGTGACTCTTGTGATCTCGTGATTGTACAAATAATGCACTAACCAGATAGCGCAATAAATGCGCATGGAGCAATTAAGACCCGCTCCTGGTGCTCTGGACTTGTAATATTAGGAGGATGTCATCTGCAGGTTGGCCACCAGATGTCATCAATCCAGGTATATTGGTAAGTCATCCACCAGAAAGATCATCAGCGGGGGAGGGGGTGATCATGCATCATTCCCAAATAAACGTAACCTTCAAAAACGGGCTCCCATACAATAGATGAGACCCAGAGAAGCCTCTAATAGTGTAGTATGTCTTTAATAGGTAAAACTTACACCAAGTACAATTGAAGGATAAACTTACATCAAAACAAAGTCTGGCCACCAGGGTGTCAGTCAGGATGGCCTTGTGGTATGGATACACAGGTCAGGGGCACCTCCCTAACGCGTTTCGTGTGAAAACACTTCCTCAGAGGGAGTGTGCCCATGGTGAATGATAATGCTTTTATAGAGGGGTAATTTGGCGCGCATTTGTGTGATCCTGTGACGCCGATTCCGGTTCGCGCATGCGCACTGGCGACTTGGCGGCCATTTTACCAGTGATTATAGTATATGGACGGAAAACGGACTTTCGCGCATGCGCAGTGAGCGCTCGCGGCCATTTTCCAAGAGTTCCTAAATAGGGAAGGCATTCGCGCATGCGCTGTGAGCGTTCGCGGATGCCATTTTGTTGGTGCCACAGTGTGTACATACCAGAAAACCTCCTTAACAGACGCCCAGCATCAGAGGCATCAAAGATTCTCTTAACTTACTAATAATCAGCTCATAATGTATTTTATTGACGGTGAGCTTAGGACATGAGAGACATATCATATAGAAATGAAAGTGTATAAAAATACAAAGTGTATGTTTAAAACTATGAATAAAAATTATGAACATAGTCCCATGGAGATTATATGGATAGTGACATCTTGTGGGTGGTTAGGGTATTACGTCCAACACACCACTCAACCTATATCACTCAATAGTACACAGGAGTGATGATCAGCTGGCATTGATGTGTGATATATATTGGAGAGGCACACATAAGAGAAGAGCCGTTTCAATGTTAGAAACCAAGTGGATTTTTCTGTTACACACCCAAGCACCACAAGGGTTAAACGTAGAGCTAGATGTAAACTGCTTTATTGATACCAGCTGATTTATTTTTATTTTTATTTTTATTCTTATTATTATCTAAGCGGTGGCTTTCATTCATTTGGTCACTATACCAGCCGACAGTTCATATACGAACTATCGCAGTAGGGGACAGGCTTTTTGGATTGCTATCAGTCGTTGAAATCTTTTCTTTTAATAAATAATTTATGAATCCATTTTCATATGGATTTTCACTTTTATTTAATGAGAATTTTTTCCTACCTCTTTAGCCTTAAATGAGGTTGTTTTATCATATGTATATAAGGTTGTTTTATCATATAAATCTATTTAACCATCTGCACCCATTCGTTTGGGGAGATGTGAAACGTTAATCCCATATGGCTCATAGTACTATTGTTTAAGGACCAGTATTAATCTATTTATCTGCTATGGATTGCTCGGATTAATTATCAAATCCTATTTCAGATTTCATTATGAATTTCTGGTGTGCTGACCGTTTCATACATGTATATCACACATCAATGCCAGCTGATCATCACTCCTGTGTACTATTGAGTGATATAGGTTGAGTGGTGTGTTGGACGTAATACCCTAACCACCCACAAGATGTCACTATCCATATAATCTCCATGGGACTATGTTCATAATTTTTATTCATAGTTTTAAACATACACTTTGTATTTTTATACACTTTCATTTCTATATGATATGTCTCTCATGTCCTAAGCTCACCGTCAATAAAATACATTATGAGCTGATTATTAGTAAGTTAAGAGAATCTTTGATGCCTCTGATGCTGGGCGTCTGTTAAGGAGGTTTTCTGGTATGTACACACTGTGGCACCAACAAAATGGCATCCGCGAACGCTCACAGCGCATGCGCGAATGCCTTCCCTATTTAGGAACTCTTGGAAAATGGCCGCGAGCGCTCACTGCGCATGCGCGAAAGTCCGTTTTCCGTCCATATACTATAATCACTGGTAAAATGGCCGCCAAGTCGCCAGTGCGCATGCGCGAACCGGAATCGGCGTCGCAGGATCACACAAATGCGCGCCAAATTACCCCTCTATAAAAGCATTATCATTCACCATGGGCACACTCCCTCTGAGGAAGTGTTTTCACACGAAACGCGTTAGGGAGGTGCCCCTGACCTGTGTATCCATACCACAAGGCCATCCTGACTGACACCCTGGTGGCCAGACTTTGTTTTGATGTAAGTTTATCCTTCAATTGTACTTGGTGTAAGTTTTACCTATTAAAGACATACTACACTATCAGAGGCTTCTCTGGGTCTCATCTATTGTATGGGAGCCCGTTTTTGAAGGTTACGTTTATTTGGGAATGATGCATGATCACCCCCTCCCCCGCTGATGATCTTTCTGGTGGATGACTTACCAATATACCTGGATTGATGACATCTGGTGGCCAACCTGCAGATGACATCCTCCTAATATTACAAGTCCAGAGCACCAGGAGCGGGTCTTAATTGCTCCATGCGCATTTATTGCGCTATCTGGTTAGTGCATTATTTGTACAATCACGAGATCACAAGAGTCACGAATTTCTCTGAACATGGATTATTGGGACAATTGCACCTATCACTTTATCGCACCATGCAATATGGACTGAGTTTTTCATGCAGTTATGCTGTTTATGTTCTGATTTTCTGCTTGTTCATATTTATTTTATAAGCGCTGCATATTTTATTTTCATTCCAATATAACCACCAGCATGAGATTTCACCACCGTGATATCAAATGGAGGCTTACCAGATCCTTTGACCCCTTAATAATACGGGGTCAATACACACCCGATATATATAATTCCGTACAGGCTCATGTGCCTCAGGTCAGATCACGTGCACAACTCGAGGCTCCTCAAGCCGCCCCGGTGTTACGGGGTTGACGTGTACTCATATGCAATAAAGAGGTGCCTCTCATAGTGCAGTAGGTTAACTGCCTCCCGGCCGCCATATAAGGTAATGACGGAAGGGCGGCGGTTCTCTCGTACTGGGAGGACGTCATATGACATCATTCCACTCTAACCGCACGTCGATCGGTGGTGTGCTGTGTCCCTGGGACACAGCGGATCACCGATCAGCATAAAGAGCCAATTACGTTGTCTCTGTCATGTGATCAGCTGTGTCCAATCACAGCTAATCGTATGTAAATAAGGAAATGCCGGTTGTCGGCATTCCTCAGAGGAGACATGTGCCCTGATTATCAGTGTAGCCCCATCAGTGCCACCTGTCAGTGTCCATCAATGCCACATGCCAGTGCTCATCAGCACCACATCAATGCCATATATCAGTGCCTACCAGTGCACATCAATGCCACATATCAGTACCCATCTGAGCTGCCGTTCAGTGCCACCTATCAGTGCCCACCAGTGCCGCCTTATAGTGCCAGTCAGTGCCACCTATCAGTGTCAGTCAGTGCTGCTTGTCAGTGCCAGTCAGTGCTGCCAATTAGTGCCACCTACTAGTGCCTCTTCATCAATGCCCATCTCGTCACCTATCAGTGCCCATCAGTGCAGCCTATCAGTGCCCATCACTGCAGCCTCATTAGCGTGCACATCAGTGAAGGAGAAAAATTACTTATTTACAAAAATGTTATAACAGAAACTAAGAAAAAACATTTTTTTTTTAATTTTCAGTTTTTGGTTTGTTTAGCAAAAAATAAAAAACCCAGAGGTGATTAAATACCACCAAAAGAAAGCTCTATCTGTCTAAAAAAATGATAAAAGTTTAATATGAGTACAGTGTTGCATGACCGCGCAATTGTCATTCAAAGTCCTCTTATTCTGTGTTGAGTAATGGAAAATCTTCATTCCAATATAACCACCAATGTGAGATTGCATCAACATGATATCAAATTGGAGGCTTACAAGATCCTTTAATTATAAAGGATCCTTTAATTATAATTGGAGGCTTACTAGATCCATAATTATTGGGGGTCAATACACGCCTGACAGCTGAAAATTGGCCTGGGCAGGCAGGGGGTGAAAGTGCCCAGTAGGCAAGTGGTTAAAGGCGTCTGACATCATCGTGTAAGGATCACCATTTTACAGTTTGTTTCTGCTCATTAATGCTTTTCAATCTACTATGCTTGTAAGTGCATTTCCGTTAATCTAATAAATTAGTCATTAACCTACTGCACTATGAAAGGCACCACTTTATTTCATGAGTACATGTTGACCCCATAACACCGAGACGGCTTGAGGAGCCTCGGGTGGTGTACGTGATTTGATCTGAGACACATGAGCTTAGACGGAATTATATAAATCAGGCATGTATTGACCCTGTATATTTAAGGGGTCAAAGGATCTTGTAAGCCTGCAATTTGATATCATGGTGGTGCAATCTCACGTTGGTGGTTATTGTGTTGCCTTCACAGGCTAATTGAATTAAAGTTACTTATGTGGGATATGTAGTGTACCACTGCCATCTCGTGGCAAACATGAATGGCAGTTTTCCTCTGGATATGTACATTCTCAGACAGGAAATGACTCTTGGTTTAGGAAGTTCGTCAGCCATTTTAGATTTCTATTAACTATGGATGCAGTGTGCTTGCTTCTCTCCCAAGAGGCTTGAGACATCATCACCTGTAAGTGCCTTTCTTCTGTGTCATCTGTCATTTATGTTACACTAGTTATTCTATGTATACTGATATGCTGTCATTGTATTGTGTTTCAGTTTCACCTATAAAATAAAGTTGGATTCTTTGGTAGACAACACAAGCAGTGGGCTTCTGTTTGCTGGAGATTCTGACAACGGTTTAGCTGTCCGTTTAGAGCCACACATAGTCAGTGTTTTGAGAACGGAACAGTTATATTGGAATGAATATTTTCCATTACTCATCACAGAATAAGGGGACTGTTCTATACACCTTAAAAGGACTACTTCACATATGTTTATTTACAATATTTATTTTTGGTAATGGTTCACTCTTGAGCACTTTTTGTTTATCCTTTATTGGACATATATTATTTGTATATCTATTCATTGTTTGATGTATGCAAATTTCCCTTAGCGCAACATGGGCTATTTATTTGATTTGTGATTTAGAGGGGATATCCTCTTGGTGTGTTTGCTGCTTTGTACACGATTAGGGTTGGGTATTTACACGGTTTAACTATTTAATATGTTCCAGAATATGCCTTGCTGGACCTTGGGAACTTTATGAACAGTTGTGCAATTCACCTAAATCTGTTCGATATATATATATACAGTGGGGATCGAAAGTTTGGGCACCCCAGCTAAAAAATTGTATTAATGTGCGTAAAGAAGCCAAGGAAAGATGGAAAAATCTCCAAAAGGCATCAAATTACAGATTAGACATTCTTATAATATGTCAACAAAAGTTAGATTTTATTTCCATCATTTACACTTTCAAAATAACAGAAAACAAAACAATGGCGTCTGCAAAAGTTTGGGCACCCTGCAGAGTTAATATCTTGTACTGCCCCCTTTGGCAAGTATCACAGCTTGTAAACGCTTTTTGTAGCCAGCCAAGAGTCTTTCAATGCTTGTTTGAGGTATCTTTGCCCATTCTTCCTTACAAAAGTCTTCCAGTTCTTTGAGATTTCTGGGCTGTCTGTCACGCACTGCTCTTTTAAGGTCTATCCATAGATTTTTCAATTATGTTGAGGTCAGGAGATTGTGAAGGCCATGGCAAAACCTTCAGTTTACGCCTCTTGATGTAATCCCTCATGGATTTCAAGCTGTGTTTAGGATCATTATCCATTTGTAGAAGCCATCCTCTCTTTAACTTCAGCTTTTTCACAGATGGCATCAAGTTACCATCCAAAATTTGCTGAAATTTTATTGAATCCATTTTTCCTTCTACTCATGAGATGTTCCCTGTGCCACTGGCTGCAACACAACCCCAAAGCATGATTGATCCAACCCCATGCTTAACAGTTGGACAGAGGTTCTTTTCATTAAATTCTGTGCCCCTTCTTCTCCAAACGTACCTTTGCTCATTCCGGCCAAAAAGTTCAATTTTAACCTCATCGGTCCACAGAACTTGTTTCCAAAATGCATTAGGCTTGTCTATATGTTCATTTGCAAAGTTCAAACGATGATTTTTGTGGTGAGGACATAGAAGAGGTTTTCTTCTGATGACTCTTCCATGAAGACCATATTTGTACAAGTATCTCTTTATAGTGGAATAGTGTACCACAACTCCAGTGTCTGCCAGATCTTTCTGGAGGGATCATGCAGTCAAACGTGGGTTTTGAATTGTTTTTCTCACAATCCTGCGAGCTGTTCTGTCTGATATTTTTCTTGGTCTTCCAGATCTTGCTTTAACTTCCACTGTTCCTGATGACTGCCATTTCTTAATTACATTCCGAACAGAGGATACTGACATCTGAAAACGCTTTGCTATCTTCTTATAGCCTTCTCCAGCTTTGTGAGCGTCAACTATTTTCAGTTTCAGTTTTCTCGACAACTGCTTAGAAGAACCCATGGTTCTGATTGTTGGGGCAAGGTCAGATGAGTCTGGGCATTTAAAACCTTTGAGATTGACATCACCTGGTCTTCCCAGACGATGACTGAGAACAATCCATGACACTGGCAGGTCTCAGTTTGGCAAAGGGGGCAGTGCATGCTATAAATTCTGCAGGGTGCTCAAACTTTTGCAGACGCCATTTTTTTGTTTTCTGTTATTTTGAAAGTGTAAATGATGGAAATAAAATCTAACTTTTGTTGACATATTATAAGAATGTCTAATCTGTAATTTGATGCCTTTTGGAGATTTTTTACATCTTTCCTTGGCTTCTTTATGCACATTAAGACAAATTTTTAGCTGGGGTGCCCAAACTTTCGATCCCCACTGTATATATACACACACACACACACTATATTGGCAAAAGTATTGGGACACCTGCCTTTACATGCACATGAACTTTAATGGCATCCCAGTCTTAGTCCGTAGGGCTCAATATTGAGTTGGCCCACCCTTTGTAGCTATAACAGCTTCAACTCTTCTGGGAAGGCTGCCCAAAGGTTTAGGGATGTGTCTATGGTGTGTTTGACCATTCTTCCAGAAGCGCAATTGTGAGGTCAGGCACTGATGTCGGACAAGAAGTCCTGGCTCTCAGTCTCTGCTCTAATTCATCCCAAAGGTGTTCTGTGGGGTTGGGGTAAGGACTCTGTGTAGCCCAGTCAAGTTCCTCCACCCCAAACTCACTCATTCATGTCTTTATGGACCTTGCTTTGGGTACTGGTGCAAAGTCATGTTGGAACAGGAAGGGTCCATCCCCAAACTGTTCAAACAAAGTTGGAGCATGAAATTGTCCAAAATGTCTTGGTATGCTGACACCTTAAGAGTTCCCTTCACTGGAACTAAGGAGTCAAGCCTAACCCCTGAAAAACTAGCCCACACCATAATCCCCCCTCCACCAAACTTTACACTTGGCACAATGCAGTCAGGCAAGTACCGTTCTCCTGGCAACTGCCAAACCCAGACATGTCCATCGGATTGCCAGACAGAAAAGTGTGATTTGTCACTCCAGGGAACACATCTGCTCTAAAGTCCAGCTGTGGCTTGCTTTATACTACTGCATCCAATGTGTTGCATTCAGGGGCGGACTGACAATTCATGGGGCCCCTGGGCACTAGGGGATCATGGGGCCCCTGTGTCCTTGCCCAAACTCAAAAAAGCCTATGAAAAAGGTACCAGGGGCATCTCATGGGGCCCCCTACTGACCCCGGGCCCAGTTTCCAAATGGTCAGTCCGCCCCTGTTTGCATTGCAGTTGGTGATGTAAGACTTGGATGCAGCCACTCGGCCACGGAAACCCATTCCATGAAGTTCCCTACGCACTGTTTTTGTCGACTTCTGCGCACCGTTAGCTTCAGAATGTACTGACCCCGCTCTGTCATTTTACGTGGCCTACAACTTGGTGGCTGAGTTTCTGTTGTTCCCAGTTGCTTCCATTTGGTTATAATACCACTAACAGTTGAGTGTGGAATATTTAGTAGCAAGGAGATTTCACGGATGGACTTTTTGCACAGGTGGAAACCTATCACAGTACCAGGCTTGAATTCACTGAGCTCCTGAGAACGACCCAAATGTTTATAGAAGCAGTCTGCATGCCTCGGTGCTTGATTTTATACACATGCGGCCATGGAAGTGATTGGAACACCTGTATCCAATGATTTGGAGGGGTGTCCCAATACTTTAGGCAATATAGTGTGTGTATATATATATATATATATATATATATATATATATATGTATAGTATATTACACACAAGTAAGGATTGAGGCATTCATAGGTCTTGCAGCAGAAGAAATACAGCAAACGCTTTATTGTGTCTGACATTTCAGTGGGGCTTAGCCCATCTTTTCATGCCATTTTCATACATGTTGTGCTTTAAAGCGGACCTACACTGCATCTGAGCACCATAAACCAAAACATTATTTAACTCATGTTTAAGATTCAAAGCAAACTCACCTATTCATCCATGTCTCTATATTTTATTTTGCTGAGAAATCACTTTGAAAAACAACCCCTAGCATTTCTGGCTGTGACTATCTTGAGTAAGAGCAGAAGATTTGTGTAGCATTTATGTCCTGGAATCCATCTGTTCTTAACTCAGGTGTGCAGGCAGGAGGGTGTGCTGAGGTAACCCCTCCTCCCCTCCTGAAGACTCCTGGGATGTATGACATCATTTGCCTAGGCCTGGAAACCGGGAAGTAACTGCAGAAATGCAAAATTAAGTGTAAAACAAGTAATTACGATACAGTATACATTTTTACCTATTTACTGATGCTAGCAGCATAAGGATTAAAAATAGTCAGTGTTGATTGAGAGAGTGAATTCAGCCGTGCAATTATTTTTGAAAACCTGGTAGCCCATAAGATATGCAAGTAGCTCATCAGGATTGCATACCCTTCTATAGAACTTATTTACCTAAAATGTACATAAGAGGAGGATTGACTGGAGAATACTAGGTATATTACAACTGAACTGGGATCTCCAATTTTCTAAATTCCTACCATGAATGTCATACCTTATGCAGCAAGTTGCATAGCAATTTTGAAATGTTATGCATAGTTTCACAAATGATAAATATTATTTACAATTGTGGAGGGGGGATTATGGAAAACAGGTACTACAAACGGTACAACCAGCCTTCTGGATTTTAATGGGATTATTGCTAGTGGCTGTTACAGCCTCTAGCAATAATCATTGTGTTCTCCCGGTGGAAATGGCTTATCCCCCCCTCCCCACCGGGAGAACACAATGGCTCCGCAGAAGAAATTCCCCTGTCAACGCT
The DNA here is from genome assembly GCF_062004578.1 of Staurois parvus. Lineage (NCBI taxonomy): Eukaryota > Metazoa > Chordata > Amphibia > Anura > Ranidae > Staurois > Staurois parvus. The sequence continues at coordinate 225,163 of NW_028318435.1, read as the reverse complement.
GTGTTCATGGGGGAATAGAACCTGTGGTTGCAGAAAAGATATTTGCTCCATATATGGCAAGCCTTAGGGACATTAAAATAGATATAAAAAAGGGTGTAACGAGCGCTGGATAGTTTTAGAACAAAGATATGCAAGCTGCTAGCATGAAAGGCAAGCCTCCAAAACGCCTCGTGGGATAACAGTCACAAATAAAAAACATGCAGCGCTAGAGTAGAAAGGTCTGTCTCACGGTGAAGTGTGACCACCTAGATAGATATAAACGCAGCTAGCATAAAAGTAATGGTCTAAGCAACCAATACTACAACATTCTCCTGGTTAGCAAGGTGTAAATAGTGACCTAGGTGCCAAAGTCAATATATCATTGGAGTGACAAAAATAAATCTGTGACATCTGTGGTAGGAAGTATGGCTGTAGAATGCACTAACCAGATAGCGCAGATAGTAGCGCATTGGAGTAAAATGACCTACTCCTGGTCAATGGATCAGGAAACCTGCCGGAGTGGTGGTCGTCTCTGCTGTGGTCACCAGAAACATCTGCGTCCTCTCCAGTTGTGGCATTACCAGGTATCCAGTGGAATAAACGCTCATCCAGTGTGTAGTGGAATCCTTTTGTGTCAGCGACCTCCAGGGGTGTGGTATGCGCTCAAGGAACAGGAATCACCTTCAGGGCTCAGAAATAAACCCAAAAGAGAGGCTTCCGATAGTGTAATAACTTTTATTAAGGAGTAATAAACAAATGAAGCACTTACAATAAACAATTCCAAAGATGGCCGCCCGTATCAAGGTGTGGACCATATGGGTAGTAGTGGTAGGTGAAGTAGCATCTCCCTAACGCGTTTCGTGGCAAGTGCACGTTGTCAAAGGGAGTGGGCTACTGTCAGAGGCCACCTATTTATGGTATGAGGCCTAAAATGTCTAAGGACGCTAATCGCGTCAAATTACCGCTACTGCGCATGCGCGGTCCGACGCTATTGCGTCATCGCTAATCATCCACGCATGAGCAGATCGCGCTCGGCGGCCATTTTCCTGGAGTCCCAGTCTCTGTTTCCTGCCTCTGAAGACAGAACTAGCAGTGGGAGAATTCAATCTGTGGTTGCTGTCTCGGATGACAGACCAACCAAGGAAGAAATTTCAGTGGGGTAAACAAAGCTGTTGTTGGTGGTAGCCACCGATTATTGATATGCTCAGGGAATGACAGAATTTAAAAGGGTTAAACAGAGCACAGACCCTATTGATATCAAGGGCATAGTCATCCTGTGGTGAAAATTTAGTGGGACTGCAAGTACCAGGACAGATTGCTCGATTGGAGCCATTCATCAAAAAAGTCCATGTTGGAAAAATATTAATACAGGCAGATTATAATAAACTGCACATATATATATAGAAATAGAATAATATGGTAAAAAATTTATAAAAATGCATAATATATATCAAAATTATAAATATACACAATATATATATATATAGGAATATAAGCGTCACCTGGCATTAATATATAGTTTATTTATTGAGAATCGGACCTCGAATTATTGAAAAAAACGATCTTCATGAGTACTTATCTTGGCCCCCCGTGTAATTCTTATATAGGTGACACCACGTGTAATTCTTATATAGGTGACCATATAAAAATATATATATACATAAATATATATAAAAATATAAAAATATATATAAAATATGTAAAAACATATGAAGCAACATCACATGCATGAAATATATATGCAATTAAAAATGTAAAATATAAGTAATAATGCTGGTGTGAATATACATTCCATTCGTCAGAAAAATTCCCCCTTCCTTTTCCGGACTGAGTCGTCATGGACAAAAGTCATTATCTTGCACTAGTGCAAAATATCCTAAATGATACCAATACATATATGGAATTACCCAACAACCCTCTGATCCCTTACAAGAAAGCATTAAAAGTAATACCCAATAAAGGTTTTGAGTTGGGGATCCTTAACAAAAAAGAAAAGGATTACCTTTGCCCGACTGTCCCCAAATTACCGGTGATCTACTGTTTACCGAAGGTACATAAAGATCCACTCAATCCACCTGGCCGTCCCATTATAAGTGGAATAGGCTCCCTTTGCTCCCGAGTGGGAGAATATATTGATTTCTTTCTTCAGCCTCTTGTTTGTGAAACTCCATCCTTTCTTAAGGACGCAAAACAAGTGCTGGTAGACATTAAACGAATCACTCTGAAACAGCCCACTTTTCTCGTTACGGCGGACGTCGCTGCCCTATATAGTAACATCAAACATGAGGATGGCTTTGCGGCTGCTGAATATTACTTGAACACAGCAAAAGATATACCAGACTCACAAAAAATCTTCATATTGGAACTTCTGACATTTGCTATGAATCACAATTTTTTCTGGTTCGATAATAAATATTATTTGCAAACCACCGGCGTTGCCATGGGCGCGAAGTTTGCACCGAGTTTAGCTAATCTATTTATGGCACGCTGGGAGGAGGACCTTATTTATTCAAGAGACTGGCCACAACTGTTGTTTTACCGCAGATACATAGACGATATCTTACTGTTATGGGAAGGGGACGAGTTCACACTGGATAACTTTTTTACTACTCTCAATTTTAATAATATTAATATTAAGCTCACCTTTCAGCACAGTCTACAAGAGATAAACTTTTTAGACCTCACTTTGTATCTTGATGGCCCAAGTATTTTATCTAAAAGTTATTTTAAAGCTACTGACCGCAACAGTTTTATCCCTAAAGACAGTTTCCATCATCCTAAATGGCTAAGTAATATCCCTAGGGGACAATTTCTCCGGATTTTCAGAAATTGTGACAAGAAAGAAGATTACTTGTCCAATCTGAAATCCTTAAACAGAGATTTATTGATAAAGGCTACAATGCCAATACCCTCGATGAGGAAAGGCTTGTTGTGGGAGACAGCAACAGAGCCAATCTACTTACCACTAGGCCAAAGACCCAGACTGAGAAATTTTGCCCTTTCGTCACCAACTTCTCCACCCAACATAGGGACATAGCCAAGATCATTAAGAGAAACTGGTCTATTCTCAAGAATGACCCCATTATAGGGAAACACTTACCCGAAATCCCCGACATTACTTACCGCAAGGCACCCCCTTTGAGAAACAGGCTGGCTCCAAATATAGTTAACCCACCTAAGCAGCTATCTTTCTTTTTTGATCGGAAAGGGTTTTTCCCTTGTAATAGGTGTATGGTATGTACTCACAATGGTATCCATAAAAACCCAATCAAGACTTTCCGTTCCAACACCACAGGGAGAACATATGACATCCAATCCACTATTACCTGCAACAGCATGCATGTTGTATACCTCTTAGAATGTGCATGCGGCAAACAGTATGTCGGTAGAACGACTAGAAGACTTCGGGACAGATTACGGGAGCATTTAAAAAATATAAAAAAGGGATTTAGAGAACACTCACTTTCCATGCATTTTCGCCAAACGCATAACAATAATCCACACTCCCTGAAATTTATAGGAATTGACATGATTCAAAGACACTGGAGAGGAACACATAAACGCAGGGCAGTCTCAACGATAGAAACCAAATGGATTTTTTTACTCAAAACATTTCCCCCACAAGGGTTAAACGTGGATTTGGATCTTAATTGTTTTTTAGACACTAGTTAATTGTTATTGATTTTACGGTATTTTAGTGTATGTTGAGTGTTTATTGTGTTGCCACCCTTCGGCCACATTATCTGTATATTCACACCAGCATTATTACTTATATTTTACATTTTTAATTGCATATATATTTCATGCATGTGATGTTGCTTCATATGTTTTTACATATTTTATATATATTTTTATATATATTTATGTATATATATATATTTTTATATGGTCACCTGTATAAGAATTACACGTGGTGTCACCTATATAAGAATTACACGGGGGGCCAAGATAAGTACTCGTGAAGATCGTTTTTTTCAATAATTCGAGGTCCGATTCTCAATAAATAAACTATATATTAATGCCAGGTGATGCTTATATTCCTATATATCAGTGTTTCTCAATTCCAGTCCTCATGGACCCCCAACAGGTCATGTTTTCAGGATTTCCCTCAGATGAAACAGCTGTGGTAATTACTAAGGCAGTGAAACTGATCAAATCACCTGTGCAAAATAATGGAAATCCTGAAAACATGACCTGTTGGGGGTCCATGAGGACTAGAATTGAGAAACACTGCTATATATATATATATTGTGTATATTTATAATTTTGATATATATTATGCATTTTTATAAATTTTTTACCATATTATTCTATTTCTATATATATATGTGCAGTTTATTATAATCTGCCTGTATTAATATGTTTCCAACATGGACTTTTTTGATGAATGGCTCCAATCGAGCAATCTGTCCTGGTACTTGCAGTCCCACTAAATTTTCACCACAGGATGACTATGCCCTTGATATCAATAGGGTCTGTGCTCTGTTTAACCCTTTTAAATTCTGTCATTCCCTGAGCATATCAATAATCGGTGGCTACCACCAACAACAGCTTCGTTTACCCCACTGAATTTTCTTCCTTGGTTGGTCTGTCATCCGAGACAGCAACCACAGATTGAATTCTCCCACTGCTAGTTCTGTCTTCAGAGGCAGGAAACAGAGACTGGGACTCCAGGAAAATGGCCGCCGAGCGTGATCTGCGCATGCGTGGATGATTAGCGATGACGCGTTAGCGTCGGACTGCGCATGCGTGCGCCACTCGATCCGCGCATGCGCAGTAGCGGTAATTTGACGCGATTAGCGTCCTTAGACATTTTAGGCCTCATACCATAAATAGGTGGCCTCTGACAGTAGCCCACTCCCTTTGACAACGTGCACTTGCCACGTTAGGGAGATGCTACTTCACCTACCACTACTACCCATATGGTCCACACCTTGATAAGGGCGGCCATCTTTGGAATTGTTTATTGTAAGTGCTTCATTTGTTTATTACTCCTTAATAAAAGTTATTACACTATCGGAAGCCTCTTTTATGGGTTTATTTCTGAGCCCTGAAGGTGATTCCTGTTCCTTGAGCACATACCGCACCCCTGGAGGTCGCTGACAAAAAAGGATTCCACTACACACTGGATGAGCGTTTATTCCACTGGATACCTGGTAATGCCACAACTGGAGAGGACGCAGATGTTTCTGGTGACCACAGCAGAGACCTTAGGGACATTAGATTGTAAGCTCCTTGAGAACAGGGACTGATGTGAAGTACATGTAAAGCATTGCGTAAATTGTCAGTGCTATATATAAATACGTGTAATATTAATTGAAGTTGAAAGGTAGCATGGAATAAAAGCACATTGCAATTTGGCGTCTTGTGTTAAAGAATTTAAAACAAAATAAACATTACAATTTAAATGCTCATAACTTTTTTAAAATACAAATAACACAAGACAAATGTCTGCCATGAAGCATACATTCCGATTATGCAAGGATTCAAAACTGCTGCTGCTAAAATTTTTACTATTCCGGGAACATAGACTTGTACTCTTTTGAATGGATTTTAATGAAATACTGAAGGACAACCAGCTGAAAGGTGTTCAATCTCCCTAAGATACAATTAAAAGAAAGGTGAGAAACGTATTATTAATTACAAAGATGAAAGCCTCTACTCTGCTAGAGTGGAGAGGAATACAAATACCATTTCTGTGCAGTCAGAGCTGGGGCATATTCTTATTTAATCCTTTTATCCTTTCATTAAAGCACACTCAAGTTATTAGTGCTGATTCTTGCTTTCAAGATTACATGATTTGATCAACTTTGTTCTGCAAATGGACAGAGTAAATCAAATAATCTTGTGGCATATGCTAAAACACAAATGAAGGAACTGTTAAAAGAAAGAATGGTTGGGAGATTATATTTTAGATATGCTTCCAAAGTTGCAAATGCACAGCTGAATAATACTGAAGAATCCTGCTGTCAATATATTGACATGAAAATATACAAATATGAGGGGCATTCTAGTCAAACGTGGCCTTAATTTTACAGGTATAAAAAGGGATGCTAACATGGTGGTACTACACAGAGTAGTAAGTGGCAAGTGTGTCTTAATACTGATAGGTGGCGCATATGTCGCGGGCCAGTCCAGAGACTGTTAATCAAGATGGCAGACAACAGTGTAAGTGAATGCATAGAACAGCGTGTGATGATGAACTAAGGCACGAAACCCATGGATCTCTACAGAAGACTCAATAATAGCACAGTGATGAGACACTCAGCAGCAGTAAGACAGTTGAATGGTGTAAACGTATCAAAGTTGAACATCCGTCTGTCCATGATGATCCCAACCATGGTGGTTCCCAGCCCACAGCAGTCATTCCTGTGACCATTCAGCACATGGAAAGGCTGATCCTGGATAATCAACGCATAACCTGTTGTGAAATTGCACAAAAGAAAAATCTTTCTGTGGGAACAGTGAACACCATCATTGACCAACATTAAAGAAAATGTGTTAATCTGTAGGGGCTGGGTCTTTGTTGGTAGCAGATAACCACATCTTTTGAGGATGCTTGATGCAGGCACACTGGTGCTTGTGTTTGTAGTAATAAAATCAGAAGCCAAGTTAAGAAACCAAGAGTACTATGCAGGTAAGCACAAGCAAGGTCAGCATTTAAAATCAATCCAAAACGCAAACTAGAGTTGAAATCACAAACTAACGTTTCGTTCACATGGGCATACATAATCGTACACTCTTGTGAGGGCAGGTGTCCAATACATCCATGTGCAGGATGCAGGTAAGTGTCCCCAAACACAGATAGCGTGAGTTTAGGGACACGAACCTGCATAGATGTGTCTTTGCAGCCGCTGCATCTCAATTTTCATGAATGAGGCTGCCTGCACAGGAATGCGCGGAGCATCTGTACATCCCTGTGCAGGCAAAGCACAGCCTGTATGTTTAAGTATGTCCATGTGAACAAGGCCTGGGCAACTTGTGTCATATAAGTAAGTGAAATCTTGAGCACGCTTTAAAAATGAGCTGTGAACATAAAGTGAAAATCTCATATGAGAAAAAACACTAAAATACTGAATAAAAGATATGCTGCACTAATATGATAAAACATAAATCAAAGAACTTTAAAACCCAAATAAAATAACCACTGTAAAAGTGCAAATAACACAATTAAGTAGAGACAGTGCTTAAAATAAAAACACAAAGTGTCTTTGTGATGTGAATATAAGGTGCTATGTATTTGAACATGGTTAGCAACCACATAAGGATTCCATCACACAAGTGTCCATAAAGCAATGCTATCAAATATTATAACATGAAAATGTTCCCCTGACGTTGATGATGACGAAATGCGTAGGATAAAGCAAAAGGATGATGCAGTAGAGAGGAGTAACAGACATTTTTTATTATAAGGTCAATAAGATAAGGTGAGAGTGTGTCTATGGGGATTGGTGGCTGCTCCCACCAGGACACAGCATAGAGCATTTTCTCACTTGTGGAAGATTGGATGGATTAAGAATTTTGGACAATTTACTATTTCAGGCTATATACTATGTTTGTTACTGCTTTCTGGACACTTGTTTGATGGAACCATTTTAAGATTGCCAACCATTTTCAGATACATAGTGCCTTATATTGCAGCTTTGGGTGAGCAGTATCTTCACAAGGACACTTTCTGTGTTTTCTTATATTAAGCACTGTGTTCATGTCATTGTGTCATTTGCATGGTTACAGTGGATATTAGGTTTATTGGTTTATGTTTTATGATATTAGTGCAGCCTGTGGTTTTTAGCCCAAAAGCAAAAAATATATTTTGAAGCTTTTCAGCTTGATGTGGTAGCTGCATTAGTTTCCTTATTCAAACTGTTTTTCAAAATTACTTTTACCTGGCAATCTGACCAGTAAGAGGTAATATTCAACTTCCAGTTAATGTTGAGACAAATAATTTAACACTGAAGGGATGGTTACAATGGTCACCTTTTATTTAAATATTTAAAACTTTATCCCAAAAGGAAAAAATAATATTGCTGTGTCTGCTTAAACAGTGTTGTCTGGAGTTCAGCTTTAATTTGAATCTAAGTAGATCTAATTCTGCTAGGGCATCTAACACTACCCTCTCCCCAGATTCACAATGCTGCTGTCCAAAGATGTCTCTGTTTTTTCTTGCAGTAGAGTGGAGACACCCTAACACAAGACGTGTGCTACTGGCTGGATCAACTGGTGAATATAGGGAAAAAAGCCTAAAAGAAAGAAACCTAGTGCAGCCACCACATTTAAGGACTGGTAAGCTGCAATATATTAAATCTTTGTTTTTGAGTTTAATATACCTTTAAGCAGGAAGTTGGACCAATCACGATATAGGTGCATAGGATACCTGAGACTTAAAAAATAAGACTGAATTGGGGCATGTGAACTCTAAAAATAGGTATGTAGTGTGGGAGGACCCAGCAGAGGAAGCAAAAGAGGAATGAGACCCAGGAACTACATCAGAAAAAATGTGAGCATAGTTTGCTGAATAAAATGTATCCTTAAACCTTTCATCTTTAATATGTATACACAGTATGTTGAGGTTTCAAAGTGGTATACCGGGGGTTATGGCTTCAGCTGTCATTTCTTATTCCTATATTCCTATCACAAGGGGTGTTTATATTCCTTGTGATACGAATAAAAGTGAAAATAAATAATTAAAACAAATTGAAAAAATTAAAGTGCCCCTATCCCTCCATGCTTGCGTGCAGAAGAGAACTCACACATAGGTCGTGCATGTGTATGTAAACGGTATTCACACCACACAGGTGAGGTTTCATAGTGAATGTTATTGCAAAAGCAATAATTCTAGCACTAGACCTCCTCCGTAACTCTAATCTGGTAACCTGTAAAAAATTTTAAAGCATTGCCTATAATCAATTTTAAGTACTGGCAGTTTGTCAGTATTCCATGAGGTATCGATTTACTCGGTGTAACATCATCTTTTATATTTTACAAAAAAAATGGATTATATGTTGTGTTTTTTAAAATTCATTCTTGTGTAGTTTTTCCATAAAAATTGCGCTTGATAAACCACTGCACAAATACCATGTGACATAAAAAAAATGCAGGAATCATCATTTTATTCTCTAGGGTCTCTGTTAAAAATATATATAATGTTTGGGGGTTCTAAGTAATTTTCCAGCAAAAAATAATGATTTTTTAAATGTAAACAAAAAGTGTTAGAATTCAGAATAGAATGAGCCAGTGAAGGCTAAGTGTAAAGTGAATGCACCCTAGCTGCCTGACAGCCCTATTTGTTTGCATCTGTCATTAATATACACAACCCTCTCATAGGGTCTGCTTTTATGTAGTATTGATAAAGGAGCTTTACAGCCATCATTACAATGATGTTCGTTGTGTTGTATGGAAAGCTTGATCTGAAAGACCCAAAAAGTGTTGCATAACACAAGGAACCACTGCACCAACATATACACTTGTGTTTTCTCATCTTTTATGTCTTCCTGACAGTTGAAAAATTTCTTTCACTATTTCTAAACTGGAGATGCAGCTATCTACATCAGCCAAAACACAAAAGAGAAAAGAAGAGGGAACTCCACAGGAACAGGAACTGTAAGCGGGGGCTTGGGCCAGTGAGACTCTGGCACTTGGAAGAACAGGCAACATGTTCATGTTGTAGGGTATGTATCTATTCTAAGGCTAATGTGGGACAGTTGAATAGTAGTACTGAAATGACTATACTGTCATAGTACATTTTTTATATACTATATCTGCGTTGCATTGCATTGAATGCAGCCACCAAATATGAAAAAAATGGTGTAAGATTGGGGTAATCGGACACCTTAATTTGGCAGGGAGGTGCGCCTGCACATGACGATATCCACGCTGGTCTAGCGGCCATTTTTCAGTACATCGATGCCATCCACTACATGGAGTCCAAGGAGTCCTGAGGAGACCAGCAGTGAGATACAGCTTGCAGCTGGCTCGAGGTTGCACCTCCACCTCCTAGCACTGGGAATCACTGGAACCTGGATCAGCCCAAGTAAAACTTCACCGAGCTCTGCCTCCTTCTCAAGCCCCTGCTGACTGGATTGCGGGTATGCCCATCTGCCTGCCTACTGCCCACCGGCCGGAGGCTCTGTAGCATGGTGAAGAGCCAGTAGCAAATGCTTCAAGGATTTTCCAGGATTGGGTCAAAAGCCCACCAGACACTCTGCTGGAAGGGGATAGAAGTGTATGCTTTCTAAACAGGTGAACCGTGCAGAGAACCCCAAAGGAGTCCCACACTATGTAGTAGAATCCCACTGCAGGTGTGGGGGTTGCCTTAGTAGTTCCTCTACTGAAAGTTTAGATCATTGTTTAATGATCAACCAGGGTTCCCCTAGAAGTTGTTAAAGGTCCTCTGAGTAATGAGCAATTTTTGCCTCTCAAATAAGTTCCTGCTGACACAATTGATCTTTTTAGCTATCTGTAAGGGTTAATTCTTCCCAATGACCACAAGTTTAACGAGCATTCTTCCCATTAAACATCACACTAATGTATCATGAGTTGTACATATAATAATATTTAGCAGAAATTCCCTAAAACTGGAAAGCTATTTCAAGGGATCTTCTGTGTTGAAAAGGTCGAGAAAGGCTGGTTTAGATAAATATATAACCTTTTACAGAATGCAGATTGATAATAGCATTGCAAAAACCGAGTTGCTATTATATTACTCTACCATCAGATCCTAATTTTCATCATTTATCCGCAACTCTGTACTGATACAGGCTAATATCATCAATACTTTAAAATTACATTTGACAAGGTTGAGTAGTTTGATTTAATGGAAATTTAGTCCAGGAAGCTGCTTATTTCATCTAGATCCAATTCTTTACTAGTCCAGCACATTTAGCTGCAGTGAGACAAGCATCATTTTTCAACATATAAAGAAACTTGTCAGGCCTGCATGTGTCGTTCTCCACACACCTTATTTCAGGTCTCAGTCTCCCAGCAAATGCACGGAAATGTGACAGCCTGATCTGGGCAGATGCACCAAGTCTCACCTGAGCAAAAAACCTTTGTTATTGTATGCCATTGCATTACAGAACCAATTTATATTACTTGTCTCGAGGGTGACCTTACACATTTTCTTATCAGAAGTTGTCATGAGGTTAACACACAAAAAAATGACCTTTTGGGCTTAATAAGAATTAATGGCAGCAAGCTCTCTTCTATTTAGCATTTTCCCTACAGACCAAAAATGCATTATATGATGAAATTGTCTTATACAACTTTAAATGTTTACCATTCTCGTAAATAGGATTTCAAAAATACTATAAGAGTACATTTAAATTTAAAATATTTCAATGTTCCTTGCTTTAAAAATCTGTCTCATTTTAAAATTTGGAATGGTGGAAAAAAATAAATGGTAAATAAATGCATACATAAAATGAATAACAAGCAGAAAACATCATCCGGTGTTACCATCAGGTTAAAATGGCAAAATAAAAAGAAATAAACTATAGCAACCAATCTGAGCTTATGTTGTGCTAAATTAATGCTGAATTCCAGACACACAGCTAAAGACACAGTTGAAATACATACCGTACAGTGTGTGTGAGCTGTTTTACCTACCAAAAGGTATTGTAATCCTTTTTGGCCAGTTTTGTGATCCAGGGACCCTTACTAGACAGCAGATGCAGCATGTTAGTGACTCCCCCTTTTTCTGTCACATTTAAGCAGTACCTCTTGATCACCAACCTACCACTTTCCTGAGATTAGACAATAAAGGATCATTATCACAATAATGAGCACATCACTCATTTCTCACCCTTTCAGTAAACTCTAGACTCCCAGCACTTTGAAATTCAATAGAACCTGACTGACTCAGAGGGCTGACCCTCCTTCCTTAAAGCTTACAGGGTCTGGGATGCTGCCCTGGAATCTGTTCCAGTGATTTCTCTTTCTCCCTCTCATAAATTGTCTCAATTGTTTATTCTCCATCGAACGAATAGGACCCCTGTGCAACTGTACCAATGGGGCAGGTGTGATTCACCTGATTGTCCGAGGTGTAGGGTTCAACAGGGTGATATCATTCATATGCTCTGGCTCTGCCCCAAGTTTCATAAATATTGGAGTGAGGTTCTCCCGTTTATGTCTCTCCTATCGCAATATACTGTTCCCCAGGATCCCTTGCAATGTCTGCTGGGGGAACTGGACCAAGAACAGTTCCAACCAGGAGTGTATATTATGGTATCTAGACTTTTATATCTGGCTAGGAAGTTTATAGCAAGGGACTGGTTATCGTCGGCTTCGCAGACTAGTAAGCAATGGATGGATTCTGTTAATTTGTTACTCCCATGGGAAAAACTCACGTATCAACATTGCAATGCTTATCGTAAGTTTCAGCGGGTACGGCAGGGTTGACTGGATACACCTGGGCTTGCCCCTCCTCAGTTGATAGTGGACCAACTTTTGCGGGTGTGACATTTTATATCAAGTGTGTGGCTCCACTCCTCCCCTTAGGGGAGATCATGTGCATCCCCCATTTTTTCTGATGTGATGTCTCCGGTGAACCAGATGTTGTTGTTGATATGGTTATTTTTATTGTTTGAAGGCATGTTTTTGGATTTGTTCCTTTCCCCCATTTATGTTTACAGCTGGATGGGGAGGAATAAAAGGTAAAAAGAGAAAAAAAAAGGTATTATCAAGAAGGCTTTGGATCCTTGTGGTTTCTATTTTGTTTGATTACTATTTCTGTTATTCTGTCCATTACGGGATCTGCATATCCACGTTGTTCTATTTATGTGTAATCCTGCTGATGCAGTAATGTCATTGAGAATTCTGTAAGTACTGTTCCATTTTCTTAATTATCTTGAAAATAAAAGTTGTTTGGATTAAAAAAAAAAAAACCTTGCAGGAGATTACAGAAAGTGACAATAAAGCCCAATACATTTAATGATTTCTAAAGAAGTTTGTACGTGGATTAAATGGTTGGCTTTTATGTAAACTATGATTTTATCTTTAGAGTACATTTGAATCCCAATTGAATGACATTTTGATTGCTCAGTGATTGCATATTATAAATGACTGCTATAGTTTTTTTTTTTTATAAAATTATGTGTTCACATTTTATTATTCATTGTAGCACTTCAGTGCTACTGCTTTAGTGCAGCTTCTTTTAGCCATGTCATGTTTACATGCATGCACTAAAGAGGTGTCTGCATGCCATTAGGGATAAGCTATCGGTTCAGTCTGAACCTAGGTTTCCAGTTTGGCCTACAGTTCAATAGCAATAGCAAATAGCATACTGCTTCTATATATGAAAGTTTCCCACTGTCGATGGTTCCTAAGAAAGTAGTGGGTGCTGGCACCCACTGCATCCCTAGCAACTGGCACAGTCTTAGGCACATTGCCTTACATGGCCAGGAATTCCAGTTTATATACGTAAAGGGCAGGAATAGCAGTGACATTATGGCCCAAATATGGTCTCTGGCCATATTATTATTGTTATATGGCCAGAGACAACTGGTAATTAGAGACTGCAGTCCAAACTGGAATCAATATAGATCAATCAATATAGACATAGGGTACATAACTCACTGATGAATGAGCAGGTTGACATGAAGATGGAATGAGGTAAGTAGAGATGAGCGAATCGAAGTAGGCGAAGTGGAATTCGTTTCGAATATTAGGAAAATTTCGATTCGCGTCGAATCCGAAAATAAGCAGATTTTTCCTAAAATGGCGGCGACATGTGCGGCGACGGAGCGGGGATGTCTGGGAAGGCGCGCAGACAAGGCGCGCTGACCCATAATGCATTCATTCATGACATGTGATCGCATTAGCCAATCAGCAGCCAGCCAGCCAGCACAGTGTAATGGTCGAGCTATAAATGGCGGCCATTTTAGAATTCTCCATTTGCCTCCAGTCATTCAACAGAGGCAGACCTGGCTGTATTCAGGGAGAGATTTAGGGACAGAGAAACTTTACTTAGGGACACAGAAACGTTAGTTAGGGCCACAGAATTGTTACTTAGGGCCATAGAAACGTTACATAGGGCCACAGAAACGTTACTTAGGGCCACAGAATCGTTAGTTAGGACCACAGAAACGTTACTTAGGGACACAGAATTGTTACTCAGGGACAGACAGAATTGTTACTGAGGGATACAGAATTGTTACTGAGGGCCACAGAATCGTTACTTAGGGCCACAGAAACGTTACTTAGGGCCACAGAATTGTTACTTAGGGACAGACACAGAATTGTTACTGAGGGACACAGATTTGTTACTGAGGGCCACAGAATCGTTACTTAGGGCCACAGAATTGTTACTTAGGGACAGACACAGAATTGTTACTGAGGGACACAGATTTGTTACTGAGGGCCACAGAATCGTAACTTAGGGCCACAGAAACGTTACTTAGGGCCACAGAATTGTTACTTAGGGACAGACACAGAATTGTTATTGAGGGAAACAGAATTGTTACTGAGGGCCACAGAACCGTTACTTAGGGCCACAGAAACGTTACTTAGGGCCACAGAATTGTTACTTAGGGACAGACACAGAATCGTTACTTAGGGCCACAGAATTGTTACTTAGGGACAGACACAGAATTGTTACTGAGGGACACAGATTTGTTACTGAGGGCCACAGAATCGTTACTTAGGGCCACAGAAACGTTACTTAGGGCCACAGAATTGTTACTTAGGGACAGACACAGAATTGTTATTGAGGGACACAGAATTGTTACTGAGGGCCACAGAACCGTTACTTAGGGCCACAGAAACGTTACTTAGGGCCACAGAATTGTTACTTAGGGACAGACACAGAATTGTTACTGAGGGACACAGATTTGTTACTGAGGGCCACAGAAACGTTACTTAGGGCCACAGAAACGTTACTTAGGGCCACAGAATCGTTAGTTAGGGCCACAGAAACGTTACTTAGGGACACAGAATTGTTACTCAGGGACAGACACAGAATTGTTACTGAGGGATACAGAATTGTTACTGAGGGCCACAGAATCGTTACTTAGGGCCACAGAAACGTTACTTAGGGCCACAGAAACGTTACTTAGGGCCACAGAATTGTTACTTAGGGACAGACACAGAATTGTTATTGAGGGACACAGAATTGTTACTGAGGGCCACAGAACCGTTACTTAGGGCCACAGAAACGTTACTTAGGGCCACAGAATTGTTACTTAGGGACAGACACAGAATTGTTACTGAGGGACACAGATTTGTTACTGAGGGCCACAGAAACGTTACTTAGGGCCACAGAAACGTTACTTAGGGCCACAGAATCGTTACTTAGGGCCACAGAAACATTACTTAGGGCCACAGAAACGTTACTTAGGGCCACAGAATTGTTACTCAGGGACAGACACAGAATTGTTACTGAGGGATACAGAATTGTTACTGAGGGCCACAGAACCGTTACTTAGGGCCACAGATTTGTTACTTAGGGCCACAGAATTGTTACTTAGGGACAGACACAGAATTGTTACTGAGGGACACAGATTTGTTACTGAGGGCCACAGAAACGTTACTTAGGGCCACAGAAACGTTACTTAGGGCCACAGAATCGTTACTTAGGGCCACAGAAACGTTACTTAGGGCCACAGAAACTTTACTTAGGGCCACAGAATTGTTACTTAGGGACAGACACAGAATTGTTACTGAGGGACACAGAATTGTTACTGAGGGCCACAGAACCGTTACTTAGGGCCACAGAAACGTTACTTAGGGACACAGAATTGTTACTCAGGGACAGACACAGAATTGTTACTGAGGGATACAGAATTGTTACTGAGGGACACAGAAACGTTACTTTGGGTCACAGAAACGTTACTTAGGGCCACAGAAACTTTACTTAGGGCCACAGAATTGTTACTTAGGGACAGACACAGAATTGTTACTGAGGGACACAGAATTGTTACTGAGGGCCACAGAACCGTTACTTAGGGCTACAGAAACGTTACTTAGGGCCACAGAATCGTTACTTAGGGCCACAGAATCGTTACTTAGGGCCACAGAAACGTTACTTAGGGACACAGAAACGTTACTTAGGGACACAGAATTGTTACTCAGGGACAGACACAGAATTGTTACTGAGGGACACAGAATTGTTACTGAGGGCCACAGAACTGTTACTGAGGGCCACAGAAACGTTACTTAGGGACACAGAATTGTTACTCAGGGACACAGAATTGTTACTCAGGGACACAGAATTGTTACTCAGGGACACAGAATTGTTACTGAGGGACACAGAATTGTTACTGAGGGACACAGAATTGTTACTCAGGGACACAGAATTGTTACTCAGGGACAGACACAGAATTGTTACTCATGGACAGACACAGAATTGTTACTGAGGGACACAGAATTGTTACTGAGGGCCACAGAACTGTTACTTAGGGCCAGAGAAACGTTACTCAGGGACACAGAATTGTTACTCAGGGACAGACACAGAATTGTTACTGAGGGATACAGAATTGTTACTGAGGGCCACAGAATCGTTACTTAGGGCCACAGAAACGTTACTTAGGGCCACAGAAACGTTACTTAGGGCCACAGAATTGTTACTTAGGGACAGACACAGAATTGTTATTGAGGGACACAGAATTGTTACTGAGGGCCACAGAACCGTTACTTAGGGCCACAGAAACGTTACTTAGGGCCACAGAATTGTTACTTAGGGTCAGACACAGAATTGTTACTGAGGGACACAGATTTGTTACTGAGGGCCACAGAAACGTTACTTAGGGCCACAGAAACGTTACTTAGGGCCACAGAATCGTTACTTAGGGCCACAGAAACATTACTTAGGGCCACAGAAACGTTACTTAGGGCCACAGAATTGTTACTCAGGGACAGACACAGAATTGTTACTGAGGGATACAGAATTGTTACTGAGGGCCACAGAACCGTTACTTAGGGCCACAGATTTGTTACTTAGGGCCACAGAATTGTTACTTAGGGACAGACACAGAATTGTTACTGAGGGACACAGATTTGTTACTGAGGGCCACAGAAACGTTACTTAGGGCCACAGAAACGTTACTTAGGGCCACAGAATCGTTACTTAGGGCCACAGAAACGTTACTTAGGGCCACAGAAACTTTACTTAGGGCCACAGAATTGTTACTTAGGGACAGACACAGAATTGTTACTGAGGGACACAGAATTGTTACTGAGGGCCACAGAACCGTTACTTAGGGCCACAGAAACGTTACTTAGGGACACAGAATTGTTACTCAGGGACAGACACAGAATTGTTACTGAGGGATACAGAATTGTTACTGAGGGACACAGAAACGTTACTTTGGGTCACAGAAACGTTACTTAGGGCCACAGAAACTTTACTTAGGGCCACAGAATTGTTACTTAGGGACAGACACAGAATTGTTACTGAGGGACACAGAATTGTTACTGAGGGCCACAGAACCGTTACTTAGGGCTACAGAAACGTTACTTAGGGCCACAGAATCGTTACTTAGGGCCACAGAATCGTTACTTAGGGCCACAGAAACGTTACTTAGGGACACAGAAACGTTACTTAGGGACACAGAATTGTTACTCAGGGACAGACACAGAATTGTTACTGAGGGACACAGAATTGTTACTGAGGGCCACAGAACTGTTACTGAGGGCCACAGAACTGTTACTTAGGGCCACAGAAACGTTACTTAGGGCCACAGAAACGTTACTTAGGGCTACAGAAACGTTACTTAGGGCCACAGAATCGTTACTTAGGGCCACAGAAACGTTACTTAGGGCCACAGAAACGTTACTTAGGGACACAGAATTGTTACTCAGGGACAGACACAGAATTGTTACTGAGGGACACAGATTTGTTACTGAGGGCCACAGAACCGTTACTTAGGGCCACAGAAACGTTACTTAGGGACACAGAATTGTTACTCAGGGACACAGAATTGTTACTCAGGGACACAGAATTGTTACTGAGGGACACAGAATTGTTACTGAGGGACACAGAATTGTTACTCAGGGACACAGAATTGTTACTCAGGGACAGACACAGAATTGTTACTCATGGACAGACACAGAATTGTTACTGAGGGACACAGAATTGTTACTGAGGGCCACAGAACTGTTACTTAGGGCCAGAGAAACGTTACTCAGGGACACAGAATTGTTACTCAGGGACAGACACAGAATTGTTACTCAGGGACAGACACAGAATTGTTACTGAGGGACACAGAATTGTTACTGAGGGACACAGAATTGTTACTGAGGGCCACAGAACTGTTACTTAGGGCAACAGAAACGTTACTCAGGGACACAGAATTGTTACTCAGGGACAGACACAGAATTGATACTCAGGGACACAGAATCGTTTAATTAAAGAGTATGTCAGACAACATGCAGAGGAGTGGCAGAGGAGGCAATGTTTTAGGAGCGAGCAGACGTGGCAGCAGAGGAAGGGGTCGAGGCAGCACTATTCGCAGCCAGAGGCCAGTGCTCCCGGTGTCATCCAGCGGTCGTGTCTCCACCGACAACCCTGCCGTCATCGATTGGTTGGCTCGGTCGTCTTCCTCTTCCCAGGTCACCTCTGACACCTACAGCCAACGGTCGGTGGGTACGTCAGACACAACCGTTAGTTGGCATGGCCCGGGAGCAAGCCCACTGAAATCACGTGTCCTCTACCTGCCCCTGTCCTTTGGTGTTCCCTCACCAAGCGAAGTATCGCATGCTGTGGGCTCAGCCCCACTGTACAGTGAGGAAGAGCTAACAGAGGGCGGTCAGGAACGGGGGGAGACATCCGCCTCTTCAGCAGCCAGGCGAAGAAGTAGTGGCGAGGAGAGTGGCTCGGTAGCCGGTCTAGAGACAGGTCTGTCTCCTGACCCACACGCAGCCGAGGGGGCTAGTAGTGAGGCGGAGACCCTAATTGATGATGATGAGGCTGATCGCACTTGGCAGCCTCGTCGTCATCAGGCTATTGCTTCCGCATCATCAGGAGAAGAGGGTGGCAGCTTGGCAGCGAGCAAAACAGTTGGTGGGTTGCCCAGGAGGCAGCAGGGTCGCAGCAGTGTCAGTGGAGGCAAACGGCCACGGAGTACAGCACCAGCTCCACTGCAGCCTACCACCACGGCCAGTAGTGGTGCCGGTGTGCACGGAGGAAGCAGCAGTCAGCCAGTGAGGAGTATCGGGGGCAAAGTTTCCTACTCGGCGGTGTGGCAATTTTTTGTCAAGCCGCCCGAGGAAGTAAACGTAGCCGTATGTCGACTATGTGGCCAGAAAGTCAAGCGTGGCCAGGGGGCCCATGTTGGGACTACAGCGTTGCGGCAGCATATGCAGCGTCGCCATTTGGTGGCCTGGGAAAACCGTGGGCCCGCCCCAGCCCCCGCTCCATCACCCACTCCGTTACTTGCTCTGTCACCCGACGTCAATCGCCCTCTATCAGCCAGTCAAGGCTCCAACACCTCTGCTGAGGGGAGTTGTCGCTCGTTGGCATCTTCCGCTCGTTCAGATGCTCCTTCTCCTGCTACTCCTCTTCACGGATTCCGTCAGCAGTCTTTCTTGGAATCCGTTTCCAAGAGACAACAGTTTGCAAGCACGCACCCGACGGTGCAAAAGCTGAACGTCCTCCTGTCCAAGTTGCTGGTGCTGCAGTCCCTCCCTTTCCAAGTGGTGGACTCAGCACCTTTCCGAGAAATGATGGCTTGTGCCGCGCCGCGGTGGAGAGTGCCAAGCCGTCATTTCTTCGCCAAAAAGGCAGTGCCAGCCCTGCATTCACATGTAGAAGAGATGGTGGGCCAGTCTTTGAGCATGTCGGTCTCTGCCAAAGTGCACGGCAGCGCCGAGGTGTGGAGCTGTAACTACGGTCAGGGACAGTACATGTCATTTACGGCCCACTGGGTGAACGTGGTGCCGTCACAGCCGCACCAGCAACTTGGACAGGTCACGCCGCTTTTGCCTCCACATTTGCACGTCCTTGGTCCACAAAAGATGTCCGCCTTTACCACCTCTTCTTCCTTCGTGTCCTCAGCCGCCACCCCCGTGCCAAGTCCCATTACCCGACCGGCATATCACATGTGCAGGGCGCAACGGTGTCACGCTGTGCTGCACCTGGTATACCTTGCCGAACGTAGTCACACAGGGGAGGAACTTCTCAGTGTAATGAACAGAGAAATCGACAGATGGCTGTCTCCGCGCAAACTGAAAATCGGAACCATGTTGACCGACAACGGAAAGAACATGGTGTCTGCTCTGCGTCAAGGAAGGTTGTGCCATGCGCCATGCATGGCTCACGTGTTCAATCTGGTTGTCAAGCGGTTCCTAAAATCCACAATCCCACTGCAAGACATCCTTAAAATGTCACGTAAACTTTGCATGCATTTCAGCCATTCCTACACCGCAAAGCACACCCTCCTTGAGCTGCAGCGGCAGAACGGAATTGCACAGCATCGCCTGATCTGCGACGTTGCAACAAGGTGGAATTCAACCCTACACATGTTAGACCGCCTTTACGAACAGCGAAAGGCCATCACCGATTTCCTGATGTTACAAGCGGATAAAGGTACTCCCCTGTGTAACTTCGATGTCAGCCATTGGCAGCTCATGCGTGACACTTGCCGCTTGCTCAGGCCCTTTGAGGAGGCCACGCTATTCGTGAGTCGGCAGGACTATGGGATGAATGACGTCATTCCTCTGTTGCACGTCCTGGAACAAATGCTGTTAACAATGGCTGGTCAGGGTGCGGTAGACGTGGCGCACAGATCTCAACGCCACATGACCCCTGTGGGGGCAGGACAGGAAGAAGAGGAGGAGGTAGAGGAGGACATTTGTGCTCAGGAATTATTGAGTGAAATGGGTGGTTTTTCCACTCAGCGGACAGGAGTGGAGGAGCAGGAGCATCTGGTAGAGGAGGAGGAGACAGAGGACCCAGACGCACCGTGGCAGTATGCTGTGGAGATGGAGGCAGGGAGTCCCTCGCATTCCTTGGCACAAATGGCCCATAGCATGCTCGCTTGCTTGCGTAGCGACAGCCGAATAATAACCATCAGACAGAGGGATGACTTTTGGCTGTCCACCTTGTTGGACCCTCGCTACCGTTCAAAAATGGTGGCCTTTTTCACACCTGCTGAGAGGGAGGCCAAAATAACGTACTATAAAAACCACCTATGTAGTCAGTTGGTCTCTGCCTTTCTGCGCCAACGTCCATCCTCAGACACTGTGGGCCCTGTGCGCTCGCGTTCCGCTGCCATGGCAGCAGGGGAGGGGTGGGGTGGGAGGAGCAGTGGTAGCTCCACCAGCAGCGGCTGCCTCAGTCTGCAGTCGATGATGAGTAGCTTTCTTCACCAGCGCAGTGAGGAAACTACTAACCAGCCGCAGCAGCATCAGGTGGACCTGGAGAAGGACCTCAAACAACAGGCTTAGGCCTACTTGGACAGCACCCTGCCAACCGAGGTAGACAATCCCCTTGACTACTGGGCAACGAAACTTGACCTTTGGCCCCAACTAGCTGAATTTGCCCTTGAAAGGCTGTCATGCTCGGCCAGTAGCGTGGCATCGGAGCGCGTGTTTAGTGTGGCAGGAGGTATTGTAACTCCGCGGAGGACACGACTGTCCACCCAAAGTGTGGAGAGACTCACGTTTGTGAAAATGAATCAGGCGTGGATTAGTCTGGATTTCAAACCACCAGTTCCTGACACAACTGACTAAATCCGCCATGAATCATGCCCCTGCCATGTGCCACTTTCAGGTCTCCTCACACTGCTGGTGTGTTCCATTTTTTGTCATAGGGTGCTGGCAGATTACGGGCCTCCCATAGCTGCTTCCAGGACCATAATCTGCCATGGGCCCCTGTATCGCCTCCTCATGCTGCTGCCAGGTCCAGAGTCTGTCATGGGTCCCTGTACGGCCTCCCATTGCTGCTGTCTCCATCGCCACACTCTGCCATGTGCCACTTTCAGGTCTCCTCACACACTGCTGGTGTGTTCAATTTTTTGTCATAGGGTGCTGGCAGATTACGGGTCTCCCATAGCTGCTGCCAGGCCCCTAATCTGCCATGGGCCCCTGTACCGCCTCCTCATGCTGCTGCCAGGTCCACAGTGTTTCATGCCATGTGCCACTTTCAGGTCTCCTCACACTGCTGGTGTGTTCCATTTTTTGTCAAAGGGTGCTGGCAGATTACGGGCCTCCTATAGCTGCTGCCAGGCCCCTAATCTGCCATGGGCCCCTATACCGCCTCCTCATGCTGCTGCCAGGTCCACAGTCTCTCATGGGTCCCTGTACGGCCTCCCATTGCTGCTGTCTCCATCGCCACACTCTGCCATGTGCCACTTTCAGGTCTCCTCACACACTGCTGGTGTGTTCAATTTTTTGACATAGGGTGCTGGCAGATTACGGGCCTCCCATAGCTGCTGCCAGGCCCCTAATCTGCCATGGGCCCCTGTACCGCCTCCTCATGCTGCTGCCAGGTCCACAGTGTCTCATGCCATGTGCCACTTTCAGGTCTCCTCACACTGCTGGTGTGTTCCATTTTTTGTCATAGGGTGCTGGCAGATTACGGGCCTCCCATAGCTGCTGCCAGGCCCCTAATCTGCCATGGGCCCCTATACCACCTCCTCATGCTGCTGCCAAGTCCAGAGTCTCTCATGGGTCCCTGTACGGCCTCCCATTGCTGCTGTCTCCATCGCCACACTCTGCCATGTGCCACTTTCAGGTCTCCTCACACACTGCTGGTGTGTTCAATTTTTTGACATAGGGTGCTGGCAGATTACAGGCCTCCCATAGCTGCTGCCAGGCCCCTAATCTGCCATGGGCCCCTGTACCGCCTCCTCATGCTGCTGCCAGGTCCACAGTGTCTCATGCCATGTGCCACTTTCAGGTCTCCTCACACTGCTGGTGTGTTCCATTTTTTGACATAGGGTGCTGGCAGATTACGGGCCTCCCATAGCTGCTGCCAGGCCCCTAATCTGCCATGGGCCCCTATACCGCCTCCTCATGCTGCTGCCAAGTCCAGAGTCTCTCATGGGTCCTTGTACGGCCTCCCATTGCTGCTGTCTCCATCGCCACACTCTGCCATGTGCCACTTTCAGGTCTCCTCACACACTGCTGGTGTGTTCAATTTTTTGACATAGGGTGCTGGCAGATTACGGGCCTCCCATAGCTGCTGCCAGGCCCCTAATCTGCCATGGGCCCCTGTACTGCCTCCTCATGCTGCTGCCAGGTCCACAGTGTCTCATGCCATGTGCCACTTTCAGGTCTCCTCACACTGCTGGTGTGTTCAATTTTTTGACATAGGGTGCTGGCAGATTACGGGCCTCCCATAGCTGCTGCCAGGCCCCTAATCTGCCATGGGCCCCTATACCGCCTCCTCATGCTGCTGCCAAGTCCAGAGTCTCTCATGGGTCCCTTTACGGCGTCCCATTGCTGCTGTCTCCATCGCCACACTCTGCCATGTGCCACTTTCAGGTCTCCTCACACACTGCTGGTGTGTTCAATTTTTTGACATAGGGTGCTGGCAGATTACGGGCCTCCCATAGCTGCTGCCAGGCCCCTAATCTGCCATGGGCCCCTATACCACCTCCTCATGCTGCTGCCAGGTCCAGAGTCTCTCATGGGTCCCTGTACGGCCTCCCATTGCTGCTGTCTCCAACGCCACACTCTGCCATGTGCCACTTTCAGATCTCCTCACACTGCTGGTGTGTTACATTTTTTGTCATAGGGTGCTGGCAGATTACGGGCCTCCCATTGCTGCTGCCAGGCCCGTAATCTACCATGGGCCCCCGTACCGACTCCTCATGCTGTGACGTTGCAACAAGGTGGAATTCAACCCTACATATGTTAGACCGCCTTTACGAACAGCGAAAGGCCATCACAGATTTCCTGATGTTAAAAGCGGATAAAGGTACTCCCTGTGTAACTTAGATGTCAGCCATTGGCAGCTCATGCGTGACACCTGCGCTTGCTCAGGCCCTTTGAGGAGGCCACGCTATTCGTGAGTCGGCAGGACTATGGGATGAACGACGTCATTCCTCTGTTGCACGTCCTGGAACAAATGCTGTTAACAATGGCTGGTCAGGGTGCGGTAGACGTGGCGCACAGATCTCAACGCCACATGACCCCTGTGGGGGCAGGACAGGAAGAAGAGGAGGAGGTAGAGGAGGACATTGGTGCTCAGGAATTATTGAGTGAAATGGGTGGTTTTTCCACTCAGCGGACAGGAGTGGAGGAGCAGGAGCATCTGGTAGAGGAGGAGGAAGAGGAGACAGAGGACACAGACGCACCGTGGCAGTATGCTGTGGAGATGGAGGCAGGGAGTCCCTCGCATTCCTTGGCACAAATGGCCCATATCATGCTCGCTTGCTTGCGTACCGACAGCCGAATAATAACCATCAGACAGAGGGATGACTTTTGGCTGTCCACCTTGTTGGACCCTCGCTACCGTTCAAAAATGGTGGCCTTTTTCACACCTGCTGAGAGGGAGGCCAAAATAACGTACTATAAAAACCACCTATGTAGTCAGCTGGTCTCTGCCTTTCTGCGCCAACGTCCATCCTCAGACACTGTGGGCCCTGTGCGCTCGCGTTCCGCTGCCATGGCAGCAGGGGAGGGGTGGGGTGGTAGGAGCAGTGGCAGCTCCACCAGCAGCAGCTGCCTCAGTCTGCAGTCGATGATGAGTAGCTTTCTTCACCAGCGCAGTGAGGAAACTACTAACCAGCCGCAGCAGCAGCAGCAGCAGCATCAGGTGGACCTGGAGCAGGACCTCAAACAACAGGCTTAGGCCTACTTGGACAGCACCCTGCCAACCGAGGTAGACAATCCCCTTGACTACTGGGCAACGAAACTTGACCTTTGGCCCCAACTAGCTGAATTTGCCCTTGAAAGGCTGTCATGCCCGGCCAGTAGCGTGGCATCGGAGCGCGTGTTTAGTGCGGCAGGAGGTATTGTAACTCCGCGGAGGACACGACTATCCACCCAAAGTGTGGAGAGACTCACGTTTGTGAAAATGAATCAGGCGTGGATTAGTCTGGATTTCAAACCACCAGTTCCTGACACAACTGACTAAATCCGCCATGAATCATGCCCCAAACATGTGCCACTTTCAGGTCTCCTCACACTGCTGGTGTGTTCCATTTTTTGTCATAGGGTGCTGGCAGATTACGGGCCTCCCATAGCTGCTGCCAGGCCCCTAATCTGCCAAGGGCCCCTATACCGCCTCCTCATGCTGCTGCCAAGTCCAGAGTCTCTCATGGGTCCCTGTACGGCCTCCCATTGCTGCTGTCTCCATCGCCACACTCTGCCATGTGCCACTTTCAGGTCTCCCCACACTGCTGGTGTGTTCCATTTTTTGTCATAGGGTGCTGGCAGATTACGGGCCTCCCATAGCTGCTGCCAGGCCCCTAATCTGCCATGGGACCCTATACCGCCTCCTTATGCTGCTGCCAGGTCCAGAGTCTCTCATGGGTCCCTGTACGGCCTCCCATTGCTGCTGTCTCCATCGCCACACTCTGCCATGTGCCACTTTCAAGTCTCCTCACACTGCTGGTGTGTTCCATTTTTTGTCATAGGGTGCTGGCAGATTACGGGCCTCCCATAGCTGCTGCCAGGCCCCTAATCTGCCATGGGCCCCCGTACCGACTCCTCATGCTGCTGCCAGGCCCGTAATCTGTCATGGGCCCCTGTACCGCCTCCTCATGCTGCTGCCAGGTCCAGAGTGTGTCATGGGTCCCTGTACGGCCTCCCATTGCTGCTGTCTCCATCGCCACACTCTGCCATGTGCCACTTTCAGGTCTCCTCACACTGCTGGTGGTTTCCATTTTTGTCATAGGGTGCTGTATGGCCTCCCATTGCTGCTGCCTCCAGCCACACTGTGGCTCCACACTCTGGTTTTGGCCCCGTGACTGCCCAAATGAGTGAAGTGTGCGGTGATTCTAAGATCGACGGCACTCATCTGCATGTCATACTGACTGTCAGTATTATTTCTCTTCCCCAGCAGACTCCAAGGGCATTTAAATTAAAGGTACAGTGTTCTGCACTAATATAAAGGCTCTCTGAAGCCTAGAAACACCCTTTTATAAGTTAAATTCGCAGCGAATATATTCGACTCGAATCAAAATTTTTCCACGAATTCGCCGAAACAGTCGAATCGAATTTTTGAATACTTCGCTCATCTCTAGAGGTAAGCAAGCGGCTTTAAGAGATGCCAGGAATTGCTTTAACATGCGATCATATATAATGTAAAGAGGATAAAAGAGCCATCATTTCTGAGGTCAGCAGCATATACAGTTTTGTTCAAAATAATAGCAGTCAGACATCACTAACCTGATCAATCACTGTTTTTGGTAGAAATGATATTTCTACATGGCAAATAATTTACTAGCAGGTGTAGTAGAGTAACAGAAATCCAACAGACCCAACAGTCATGACATGCATGCTGCTGATTCTGTGTAATTGAATCACTAATTGAAAGGGGCATGTTCAAAATAATAGCAGTGTGGAGTTCTATTAGTGAGGTCATTCATTCTTTGAAAAACAGGTGGCAATTATTGCCCTTATTTAAGGAAGGAAGGCAGCATATGTTGTACATGCTGGTTACAGGGTTACAGTGCATTTCTCTCTGAAATTCTGAGGAAAATGGGTTGTTCCAGACTTTGTTCAGAAGAACAGCGTACCTTGATTAAAAAGTTGATTGGAGAGGGGAAAACATATAAAGAAGTGCAGAAAATGATAGGCTGCACAGCTAAAAGGATTGCAAATGCTTTAAAATGGCAACCAAAACCTGAAAGACGTGGAAGAAAGTGAAAAACTACCATTCGAACAGTCTAATATTCACTTTTCTTCAATTTATTTAGAGGAACAACACAAATTTGATATATTTTTCTTCATGTCTTGATTTGGAATAGAATGTGTAGTGTTCCCAATGCATTTGTGTGTATGGAAATAAAATCTATTAGAAGGATTTTGTGCTTTATTTACTTTTTTCAACACACTGCTATTATTTTGAAGACAACTGTACCATAAAGGTGCACCACCTTTATGAAGATAAAGTTTTGCAGTTTCATTTCTAGCTTTGCTCTGTATATCATGGATAGTTAGGCTTTAGGAGATGCCCAATTCTTGAGCATTACTCTACATGCTACCAACAGACAAAAGTAAGTCCATTGCAGGTATTGTGAAGGTCTCCCAAATAGACCAAAGCTGGTGTGCCATAGCTAAACAATAATAATAAAGTCTCCTTAGGGATTAGACAGTTAGTGATCCCACATATACTGTATAGCTAGCCACCTGGTCCCAAAAGTTGGTTATTAATGGGCATGACCATGTGCAAAAGAAGGCCGACAGAAGTTGCACAGAGGACAGAAGCCTGAGGGTTACTGTTGGCCAAGAGGAAGGGGATAAATGCTCTGAATTAGCTTAAAATTAGACTCTTTCCAGATCTCATTGGTCACCAGCATCTGTACGTTATTGTATCCATCAATGAGCAAGTGCATCATCAGAAAATTCTTTGCTCCAGTTTAACAGGGGGGAAGAAGCAAGTGGTTTTATAAAATAGGAGTTGAGTGCATGGTAAACATCTGAGATAGAATAAGATTGTTTTTGAATTGAACAATCTATCAGGGAGAGTTGGAAATGTTTACCTTGTCTGGGCAACAGGATTTTGCATGATAAGAGCATTGTAAATAGTAAAAGAAGTAGAGATATGGGGGATTGTATTTATTTTAATAATGGGCTTGTCAAATGTTTGAGTGTCTTTTTTTCTAGGTTACATTTTTGTGAATGAGTACGTGTACAATGTACCCCTCCCCATTTACATAGGGGAGCCGGTATCTAGGACAATCACTGCACCCTGTTTCCACAGTCAAGTCAAGTCTGCCTACTACCTGCTGCCCAAGTTGGGACCTCTGTCACCAAAACCACCTGGGGAGTGTTCTATTGTCCTCATTTGCCTGCTACACTGCTGTTTTCCTTAGTCACCAACAGAGAACCTTATAGTCATCCAATTTACTTGTGCCTCCTACCTGTTGCTTGTTGTGGTAATGTTTGCCTGGTTCGCCAACAGTGACTTCTACAGTCATCTAAGTTGCTTGTGCCTCCTTCTGGGTTCTTACCTGTACCATCCATGGGACCATTGCTGCTCCCTGTACATGCAATCAAGCCTGCATTTGCCTCGTATCAGAATAAAACCGAATACCAACAGCACTTGGTGAATTTTGCTTTGTCACCATCCTTCACCCTTTTGCTTCCAGAGCCATTTTTGTATTTTTTGCACACATGTTTAAAAATCATTTTAGGCTTGAAGATTAGTTAAACCCCCCAAACATTATATATTTTCTGAAAGAAGACACCCTGGAGAATAAAATGGTGGTCGACCGAATTTTTTATGTCACATAGTATTTGCAGAAAGTTTTAGCAAACACAGCATTTCAGAAAAAAAGGTACTAAAGTTATGTTTAGGGCACAGAAACAGATTATATTACCCGCTTTTTTGGTAAAATATAAAAGATGAGAACACACCCAGTAAATAGATACTCAACATGTCAAGCTTTAAATTTGCACACACTTGCAAAATAATGGTGAACCTTTAAAAGCTCGTACAGGTCATCATTTTAGAGGTAACCATGAATATAGACCCTTAAATTATAGTTTTAGTTCCAGTGTGCTCAGTGATATGTACCATGTGTACCACAAGCAACATTTTCATAGGTGTCCCCAACAGGTGGGGGTGGGGTGGGCTAAAACATTTTTTGAGTGGATTTAGGTGCTTGTGTGTAATTTTACTTTTTGACTTGTGTACTTCATTAGCGTCTTGTGGCACCAAAATCTGAAAGTGACATTTTGCTCATCACTTCCAAATTTATTCTAGCTAGAGGAGATCAGTGAATGGATGTTCACTAGTTTCCCTCCCCTCCATTCAGCAACACTCTCCATGTAGGTCCCGGGGCTCCAATGTCCCACCTGCATGGCGGGGGGGCTGCTGAGGAGGGGCACACACTGAGGGGTCACAAACAGTGATTCAGTGGCTGCACAACCACCAGGTCATTTTCAGTAGAAAGATGATAGTCAGCTTGTGGAATGTACACACACTCCCAGCGGCTGTGTAAAAACCCCCACTGCCATTGTTGTAAGTGATGGCAGTAAAAGGGTTAAAGGCCATGTTCATCTGCACTTTTTGATAGATTTTCCCTTCGTCTCTTGCAGTTGTCCAGAAAAATTGTGCTTTCTCTGCTAATCCACACATTGTCATCTGTGAAACTATCCATTGGATATTGAGGGGGGTGGAACCTCACACCATTTTTTTCTGCAAGAACCTGGTATAAATTAAGGGGAACTACATGCCATTTTTTCATCTATGATAAGGGTCTGGTATAGAACAATGGAATCTCCAGATGCTTTGTTTACAAATAGAACAAAGCGGCTGGGAGCTGTCATTTTTCTGGCAATTTAAACATACCAGGTAATTGTCAGTGGGGGACATGTTTGACTCAGAGTGAGATGGCAGCATGATTTACCAGCTGTGCAGAGTTCATTCATAACTCTTTTCCTTTCGATGTTCAAAATGTATACTGTGATTAAGAAAGCAGATTTATGATTCCAAAAGGTCAGGTTCTTGGTTGAGAGTTTACAATAGCCAACATTTATGCTCCAAACAGGGCAGGTGCTACTACTAGGCAAACTAGGCAGCCACCCAGGGTGCACTGCCACCTAGGGCGCAGCTACAGCCGCTGTTTTATCTACTCTCTACTATGGCCAGATCTAGGGGAGGTGCTGGGGTGGGTGGGAAAGATTTGGGGGAATGTGTCTTAGGTAGTAAGATTGAAGGAAGAGGATTGGTGCTGGGAGGTTAGATTGGTGGGAATGTGTGCTAGGAGGGTGGAATGGGGGGGGGGGGGTTGTTAAGAGAGGGGAATGGGGTGAATTCCTGTTGGGAGGGGGGATTTGGGCGAATTTGTACTAGGAGAGGGGATGGGGGGAATTTTGCTAGTAGAGGGGAGTGAGGGGAATTTGTCTTAGGAGGGTGGATGGGGGGGTTGTGTTAGGAGGGGGGTTGGAGGGAAATTGTGCTAGGAGGGGGAATTTGGAGGAGTTGTCCTAGGAGGGGAGAATTTTTGCTAGAAGGGGGAATTGGGAAGACTTGTGCTAGGAGAGGGATTTGTGCTAGGAGGGGGGATTGGGAGGGGAGGAAGGATTTGTGCTGGGAAGGGTAATTTGGAGGGGGTTTTGCTAGGAGGATGGAATAAGGGTATTTGTGCTTGGAGGGGGGACTGGGGGGATTTATGTGGGGGGGGGGGGGATTTAGGGGAGAAGACTTGTGCTATGGTGGAACATTTGAGGGGAAAGAAGATGTGTGCTAGGATGGGCAAAGTAGAAATACAGGTGAAGTTTATTTTTGAGGCTAGGAGGGTGCAAGTAGCTGGTCTCGCCTAGGGAGCAAAATAGTCTAACTCCAGCCCTGGCTCTAACTGACTCTTCTGCTTCATTTTTCCAAGCATTTTTTTAAATTTTGGAGAGATTTCACTCCTCATGTTTGATATTAGGTGGAGATTTTAATATGGTAGCCAACCACTCTCTCGACAGAAGTAATCCCACCTCACATTCTAAAACTTTCCCTAAATCTCATTCAAAAAAATTACAAGACTGTCAACTGATTGACACATGGAGAGCTATGAGCCAAAGAATATACATTTTATTCAAATCCTCACAATATTTCAGCTAGGCTGGACTACATTTTTTGCACTCCTATCAGGGGCAGACTGACAACTCATGGGGCCCCCCGGCAATAGGGGATCTTGGGGCCCCTGTGTCCTTCCCAAACTCAAAAAAGCCTATGAAAAAGGTACCAGGGCATCTCATGGGGCCCCCTACTGACCCCGGGCCCTCGGGCAATGCCCGAGTTTCCAAATGGTCAGTCCGCCCCTGACTCCTATTATTTTGGCCAATTCAATCTCTTCTAATATATATAGTTGTGTTTGGTCAGATCATCACATAATGTATATTCTTTGGCTCATAGCTCTCCATGTGTCAATCAGTTAGGGAGGAGCCTACATGCTGACGTCACGCTACCGAGTCCATGTGATGGTCCGGTGTCCACCTGTGTGAGCGGTTTTATTCCTTGGCTTGTATTAAGCTCAACATGGTTGCTGTTATTTTAATAAATATACTACACTATATTGCGCTGTCTCCAGGCTCTGTTTGTGTAAGGGACCGCCCGGCGGTACCACTAGCACTCGACGTTCCCAGCGTACGGAGTCTAAGCCCCAGAGTACTTGTTCACCAGAGCCCCTGATGGTGGGGATGGACTTGGAGTACCCCGGGACCAGGTCGTGACTACTGAGGACACCCGTCAGTAGTAGGGGTATTCGCTAGGGGCTCCCACGGGAGAGAGCCAGGTATGAGGAGGTCTGGAGACCCCGTTGAGAGGGATGGATGGATGGATGGATGGATGGATGGTGAGTGCATAATGGTGGATGAGTAACATAGAAGTCACAGAAGTCACTATTGTTTGCTTACCATTTGATCACATCACTGTCTGGGACTAATATCCGGTCACGTATTATTTTGGGACATATCAGAGTGGAGTATCTGTATCCGTCATTCATATGTTGGACATTATTCATTATATTGTTTGATAACACATTTATACCTGTTTCATATATTTTAGCGCTGCACCATTTTGTTTATATTTCTGTATAGTGGGAGCAGAGGGTTTGCCACATTGTGCCAGCTCCTTCCTTTATTATTATTATTTTCTTTGCGCTCACCGTTCAAATTTTTCATTGTACATTTAAAATATGTTTATATGCTGATGATGCCTTATTATTCCTGACCAACCCCTTAGTATCAGTTCCCAATCTTTTAGATACTTTGACTATCTATCAAGTTTAAAAGTGAATGTTTCTAAATCATTAGCTTTACCAATTAATTTTTCCCCTTTAGAACTACAAAATTTTTAAATTAATTTTCCCATTTGCTTGGTTTTATACAACAGTCCCATATTTAGGCATCTCCCTCTCAGCCAATTACCACAATCTATTTCAATGTAATTATCCTCAATTAGAACATAAAATTAGCAAAACTCTTAAAATCTGGGCCTCATTTTACCTTTCTTTCTTGGGAAGCTATTAAAATGAGTTTCTTACCCAAATTACTATTTATTTTAGAGCATTCCCTATTTCTCTAAAACATATCTTTCTAAACTCTAATCAGCTATTAATAAATTTATATGGAATGATAAACTGCCAAGATACTATAAAAATATCCTATACCACTCACACAAATCTGGAGATTTAGGACTTCCACAACTGTGGGTATAATTTGTTACTTATAGACTAACACAATTAGCCCAATGGAACATTTTAAAACCTGAAATTCCTTGGTTATTATTTGAAATCTCACCATTTTACTTTTCAGATCTCCTTTGGGCTAATTATATCCCAATGCGTTCCGTCGCAACTCGTAATATGATAATAGCGCATTCTCTGAAATTATGGAATAAGTGTAAAAAAGATGGAATTTAACATCCAATCCCTTATCTGGAGCCTCTTTCTTGGAAGATCCTAGATTTAAAACTGATTCCCCCCCCACAGGTTTTCCGATGGTGGGTGGACAATAAAATGACTCAGATAGTACATTTTTTTAAAAAGGACTCCTTTCTGCCCTTTATTTTAATACAACAACTTAGAGCAGCTCCCATTTCAGAACACCAAAGCTACTTACAAATGAGACTTTGCCCATTATACTAGACTTCAAGCTACCTCCTTCACTATCTATGAACATATATGTTACAAAACCCCCAGAGGAAAAGGTCTTATTTCAATTTTTATATAATGATCTCAGTTTTTTCACTTTAGTTGAGAAATGACCCTATATGTTAAGATGGGAAGCTAAATTGGGTTTACAATCATAAATGTACAAAATCTGTAATAATACGTGAAACAGCAGTACAATTATTTACAAGATGGTATTGCACTCTGTCTCACCTACATATTTTCTACCCAAATGTGTCACCATCTTGTTTTAAGGCTGTTCCCTTCCTGATACATTTTTGCATATCTTCTGGGAATGCACACAATTAGCTCCAGCATAGAAAGAGATCTCTACTCTAATTAACACTTTAGCAGCAGGGAAACAAGTAAACCTAACATACAATAACTGCCTGTTATGTAGAGGTATTCCAGATATATCCTCATCTCTAACAAACCTCATACATACTATATGTGTAGCAACACTGGGCAATAGCTTTTTAGTGGAAAACTACTATAGTTCCCTTTGTACAAATTATTGCTAGGATTGATGAAATTATGATTATGGAAAAAAATGTTATACACTACACAACACAAAGAGATTATTTGATCTAAAATGTGATTCTTGGTTTCTTTAAAGACTTTCAAAGGGTAATTAAATTACAAATCCTGATTTTGAAGCATTGTGATGTATCTATTTTCACTCAGTTCACACCTTGTATGGTATTTCATTTTTTTTCTCAGTCTCTATTTTGTATAGTTAATTTTTTGGAGAAGCAACAAGTAGACATATATTTTTGATATTTTACTTAAATTAAGATATATATATTTGTATTGCTACAAAATGTTATGTATATCTGTTGATATATTTATGCTTTTGTGGTGGTTTATGTAAGGATTTATTCTACTTATAAAGGGCGGTGTCCCTTTCCCTTAGATGAAATATTACAGTGCCTCCAGCCGTTAAAATACGGCAAATATTTAGTAAACCAATAATTTGGACACCTTGATTTGATCACCACTTATTATTAGACCTTGAATTCTTTTAGCCAGTATGATTTCGTACCATACACACAAAATTTGCCTTATAATAGATAAATATAAAAATTTATTTATGTACAAAAATTACATATATATTAACACAAAACGCAAAAGACTGGTGATGAATGAATACTGATACACACGGTCAAAGATATACTATACCAATATCATACACAATATAAGGTTTCTAAATAATGAAATCAATATAACAATTTTCTAGATGATAATGATTAAAAATTAAATTTATTAATAACTAATAATTTCGAGTATCTCAAAGGTTATTTTCTCTCATTACGTGGCCATAGCAATGGAAGAAGATATTCCCTGATAAATTATACTCCAATTATTAATATTTAATAATTTATAAAATATGAAAAATTTGTAATATGACACCAACAATATCTAACAGTAATACGGGATCTCTCTATATATATATATATATATAAACACCCAATACAGTTGTGATACACTAAGGTAATTCTTGTTACTCTACACACAGAGAAAATATACCATACAAAATTAAATGGACAGTCTCACCACACCCGGAATTCAGAATATGACACCTCCCAGTGGATCCAGATGGCAATGGAACGCCTTCAGAATGATGACCACAGGGGAAAGTGAGATATAGTTCAATAGTGTGGGAGAATGTAGGAAGATAGAAGCACAGAGATTTAGAAGTAAAGTTTTTAGAAGTTTAAAAGGATGGAAGAGTTGATAGACAGCAGAGATGGATTTCAGCTTCTTCAGATATCTTCAGTCAGTTGTTCCTTTTTCAATGAGGTTTCTTTAGTGAGTTTTTTTCTTAGTGAGGTTTTTTTTAAATGAGGTGCTTGGGTTTTTTTACCAACTAAACTATTGTTCTAAGAGACCCTCCCACCAGGCTTTTTGATTGGCTGGTTGAGAAATGTATGTATTTAAGCTATCTCTCACCTGTCCACTAAGTGTCAGTCAGAGCTCATAGAACAATTTGAGTATTGATGATGACTCACACCTCGGGTGGAACTCAAGGTGATTTCAGGTATTAAATATACGTCTTATCCAAATATATATAGTTGATCATACCTATAATGTTCTAAATAGGAACCATGGAATATCTGTGTATATTCAGTTATTCATCTCTCTGAGATACAACTTGTGTGAAAGCATTTGTTTCCTGATAAGACATACAACTAATGCTAATTCACAATATATCTTATTTTTCCTCATCTCAATACTCAAGTTAGTGATATACAATCCCCATTCTGCTGAATATTTTGTGGTGTGTGAAACATACTCTTTATAACATCCCATTGCTAATATGCTTTTTAGTAATATCTCTGTGGGTAGAGATATTCAGTTTAGCCTGATTTGTCCTAAATTTAACCTTTTTGTTTCAGAACCAACATTCCCATGCGTAGGAAAGACCCTCTGTTTACCTGGCTATTGTGTTGGAGTCAGAGTAAACATCCATTTATACTTTCAACCTTAGTGGATAATAGCATATTGTGATAGTTTGAGAGGTTTGTTGGTTCATCACACTTTCCAAGGTTTCGTGTGAGCTCTCAGACAATCAGCTTGTATATATAAAAAATGCAGCGCTTGAAAAGAAAGGTGATGATAAGACACAGTCCAGTGAAAAAAATGTGCTCCGTATTTCCTAGTGCAGGTGGTAAAGATTTACACTAACCAGATAGCGTAAAATTATACGCATGTGTATATGTATCCTGTAGAGTCCCCTTCTGCACTCAGATCTGGTCAAATAGATAGCCGGAAAGGATAGACATCCTACGCCCTCTTGTGGTGAAAGAGTGGTCCAGCAAGTCAGAGCGATGCCAATCAGAGCAAGCCTTCCCCCTTCACTGGAGATGACAAGGAGATCCCTTGGGGCTGTAAAAGTTGAGGAAGCTCCTCACAGGGGACACAAGGAAGTGCTCATAGTGTAGTAGATAAGGCTTTATTGTAAAAACATAGGTGCACAGTAAAAAGGGTATAGACAGGTATGGATGAACACACTGACCCCCTTGGAATTAAAGATGGCCGCCGGGCCTCCTCGTGGCACCGGCGGCTTAGTGTCAACGGCGTCCTAGGTCCACCTGACGCGTTTCGTTCGCACGCACTTCTTCAGAGGTGGAACAAGGACCGCCGTGACCGTCTCCTCTAACGTATATACCGTATCTGGCGCATGCGCACTGATGCGGCGCCATCTTGCCGAGGTCCGGGCGTCCGCAATTAACAAGTGCGCATGCGCGAATGCCATTTTACCATGGGCCAAAGTGAATGCAAGCATCTAAACAGCGGCTCCGTACTAGTGGAGTCCGGGCGTCTGTGTTGCGCAACTGCGCATGCGCGGGCGCCATTTTGTCATATGCCAAAAGGCAGAATACCCTGCGCTAACAGGAACAATATTATCAGTATCGGACGTGATGTACGCCATGATAAAATAGCAAATTAAATGATATTGTATGGGAAACCCCCTCAGGGGACATCCAATGTGGAATAATGTAAAGGGGAGAAGAATTAAACAAATTCCCAAAAAATGTGAATTGGCCAGGACAAGGGCTCAAAAGGTAAATATTGAATAAACAGGTGTCCTAAATAGGGGGCCGATAGGTGCAAAAGCCCCATACAATAATCCAATGAATAAAATATAAATCTTAACTAAATAGGGTATCACGCCCTATACGTAGGTATTAATCCCATATGTAGGGACAAGGCAACATGGTAAATTGGCATTATAAAACATATAAAATACCTGTCACATGGAAATACAAGCCCATAGTGACAAGGTAAATAAACAAAGAAAATATATATAAAATACATGTTTATATTCAGCAACAGATTAAAAATACTAAAAGAACAGGTGTCACAAGCATATGTCATAACATGCAAAACCAAGGAGCAGAAGATAGATATGGTCCAATTCTAGTAAGCGTGTGTGAATAATGGGTTTACACTGATGTATGGTTACCATACACAAGTGGTTAAAATGAAATTAAAATAAAATAAAATTAAGTATATAGTAGCTCCCCGTTGACCCAAAAGTATAGTCAACATGGTTTCTTGTGTCAATATCCTACAATTGACCCTAGTGGGTTCAGCTGTTATCAATATAGCAGTTGACGTCAAGCTCAATATTCAAGCCTACGGGGTGCAAAGTATCTAGTTCAAAAATATATTTAGTCTCCATCTGTGAGACCGCCCTGGTCTTAAAGGTTCCTCTCCAATGTGCGGTTACTACATCAATGCCAACGAATCTCAGACTAGAGGGGTCTCTATGGTGATATTTCCTGTAATGGAGGGACAGAGAGTGTTCCTTGTACCCCTTTTTGATGTTATTGACATGTTCCCGGAGGCGGTCCCTAAGCCGCCTAGTTGTCCTCCCAATGTATTGCTTGGAGCAGGGGCATTCTAATAAATATACAACGTACCTACTGTTGCAACAAATGAATTTTTCAATATTGTAGGATTTCTTAGTCTGGTTAGAGGCAAACGTGTCAATCTTTCTCTTCCTCACTCCATTGCACTTACAAGCAATGCATTTGTTGCATGGATAGAAACCGGTGTAGCTGAACAGAGAGGGTATTTTAATTTCATTTTAACCACTTGTGTATGGTAACCATACATCAGTGTAAACCCATTATTCACACACGCTTACTAGAATTGGACCATATCTATCTTCTGCTCCTTGGTTTTGCATGTTATGACATATGCTTGTGACACCTGTTCTTTTAGTATTTTTAATCTGTTGCTGAATATAAACATGTATTTTATATATATTTTCTTTGTTTATTTACCTTGTCACTATGGGCTTGTATTTCCATGTGACAGGTATTTTATATGTTTTATAATGCCAATTTACCATGTTGCCTGTCCCTACATATGGGATTAATACCTACGTATAGGGCGTGATACCCTATTTAGTTAAGATTTATATTTTATTCATTGGATTATTGTATGGGGCTTTTGCACCTATCGGCCCCCTATTTAGGACACCTGTTTATTCAATATTTACCTTTTGAGCCCTTGTCCTGGCCAATTCACATTTTTTGGGAATTTGTTTAATTCTTCTCCCCTTTACATTATTCCACATTGGATGTCCCCTGAGGGGGTTTCCCATACAATATCATTTAATTTGCTATTTTATCATGGCGTACATCACGTCCGATACTGATAATATTGTTCCTGTTAGCGCAGGGTATTCTGCCTTTTGGCATATGACAAAATGGTGCCCGCGCATGCGCAGTTGCGCAACACGGACGCCCGGACTCCACTAGTACGGAGCCGCTGTTTAGATGCTTGCATTCACTTTGGCCCATGGTAAAATGGCATTCGCGCATGCGCACTTGTTAATTGCGGACGCCCGGACCTCGGCAAGATGGCGCCGCATCAGTGCGCATGCGCCAGATACGGTATATACGTTAGAGGAGACGGTCACGGCGGTCCTTGTTCCACCTCTGAAGAAGTGCGTGCGCACGAAACGCGTCAGGTGGAC
The DNA here is from genome assembly GCF_062004578.1 of Staurois parvus. Taxonomy (NCBI): domain Eukaryota; kingdom Metazoa; phylum Chordata; class Amphibia; order Anura; family Ranidae; genus Staurois; species Staurois parvus. The sequence continues at coordinate 186,979 of NW_028318435.1, read as the reverse complement.
CTAGGACGCCGTTGACACTAAGCCGCCGGTGCCACGAGGAGGCCCGGCGGCCATCTTTAATTCCAAGGGGGTCAGTGTGTTCATCCATACCTGTCTATACCCGTTTTACTGTGCACCTATGTTTTTACAATAAAGCCTTATCTACTACACTATGAGCACTTCCCTGTGTCCCCTGTGAGGAGCTTCCTCAACTTTTACAGCCCCAAGGGATCTCCTTGTCATCTCCAGTGAAGGGGGAAAGCTTACTCTGATTGGCATCGCTCTGACTTGCTGGACCACTCTTTCACCACAAGAGGGCGTAGGATGTCTATCCTTTCCGGCTATCTATTTGACCAGATCTGAGTGCAGAAGGGGACTCTACAGGATACATATACACATGCGTATAATTTTACGCTATCTGGTTAGTGTAAATCTTTACCACCTGCACTAGGAAATACGGAGCACATTTTTTTCACTGGACTGTGTCTTATCATCACCTTTCTTTTCAAGCGCTGCATTTTTTATATATATGAATTGTGGGACTTTATATGCGTTTTCCTTTATGTTCAGCTGCTGCCACTATTGATGAGCGCTTACTGTATATTTTACCTTAGACAATCAGCTTGGTTCCTCTATTGTCATGTCCAGACCTTGTATATGTTCACCTGCCATCGAAGTCTAAATAATGGTGTTTGGCCACCTGTAGAAATTCAAATAGCATATTGTCTCTAGGAAAAGATCCCTTCACCCATCATTTACATTTCTTAACTGGATGGTCATTCGACTTTTCAACCAAGACAAGTTAACCCTTAACAGACGGCTAGGCTGGGTTGCTGTCAGATAAAGTCATGTTTTTGATACATAATTTCAAAAGGTCCACAACACTTTGCAACTGTTACCTGTCATGTTGTTATGCAAAACTTTTTCCAATAAAAAGTTTGAAAACAAAAAAATTACAGTGTTGTTGTATTAGGTTGTATACATATGTACCACTTCACAGGCAGGATCAGGACATCCCTCAGGCATGTTATTTAAGCGGATTTTGCATTTTTTAATGTTGCACTTTCAGCATTATTATAATCGCTGCTCCCCACCAAACTGAATTTTGTACCAAAGCAATAATTTTTTTCTTTGGTACAAATCCCCTAAGGAGATTCCCAGCCACCATGCCATTGTTTGACAATCCCTAACATATTAGCATAGAAAATGTCCATTATTGTTTTTTAATATTCAGCTCCCATTTACTTCAGTGGTTTTCAGATTTGGCGCCTGAATTTTAATCATGTTTGCTGAACCTGTTGCAAAACAAAATTAGGTTTGTCTAACTTATCACCTGAAGGAAGGGGTTAGGAGACTTATAGCAAGATTCAAGCCTATTCTTGGACGTAATCAGCATGGCCCTAAGCCAGCTCTCTTCTCAGCTTAAAGTAGTTCTAAAGGTGTTTTTTTAAATAAACAAATGTCACATTTACAAAACCATTGCACAGAGCAGCCTCCTCCTCTTCTAAAATCCTCCACTGGCGCTCCTGGCTCTTCTCCCTGCTGAGTGCCTCCATAGGAAGCCACTTGCTCTGGGGGGTACTTGTCTGTGCTTGCTCCCGAGCCAGTTCTGTGTGTCCATTGACACACAGAGCTCGGCTCAGCCCCACCTCAACCCCGCTCCTTCCTCATATGTATATCGTATCCTGCTGCTCATATTCAGAGATGGCAAGAGCCTGCTGTGGAAGACTGTACTGATGCATGAGCATTGCCCTTTAACCGCTGATGCTATATGCTGCTTACACCTTGCTGGCTTGCTATATTCTATAAGGAGGTTTGAGAGTGACTTATCTGCATAAACATTTTGTGCTTTATGGACTGTTTCTCCCTCCTATTACTGGATTGTGCCTGGCAGTGTGCTTTAGTCTACTTGCATCTATGGCTATGCTGCTTTAACACTCCTAACCACTTTACATGCTTCCAATATAGTTGTAATAAATTCTTGATCAAGTTATCTCAGATGGTTTATAGATTTTTATACCCAGCTGTCCCAAAGCTTGAGTGATCTGTGCAATAATATGGTTGCCAATAGTAGTAGTAGGAATGTTCTGACACATCCCAAGTATCATTATTGATGTATACCATGGCCCTGTAGTCTCAATCATGGTACACTCATTGAGAGAGGTTATATAATACTATACAGTCACTAATGCTGATCTCATATGATTGATGGTATGCATTATATTTAGGTTATACGGATAAAATTCAAAACATTAGCAATAACGTATAAAGCCATTTATAACTCTGCCCCAAATTACATCACCGATCTTGTCTCCAAATATCACCCAAACCGTACTCTCTGCTCCTCGCAAGACCTCCTACTCTCTAGCTCCCTTGTCTCCTCCTCCCATGCTCGTCTCCAGGACTTCTCCAGAGCTTCCCTCATCCTCAGGAACGCTCCTCCCCAATTTATCAGACTATCGCCTACTCTGCTCACTTTTAGGCGCACTCTGAAAACCTATCTCTTCAGGGAAGCCTATCCTGCTCTCAGCTAATACTGGAATATTCCACTTTTCCAACCAGTCCATCCCCCACAGTTACTAACGTTTGTACCACTAGCCCCTCCCTCCTAGATTGTAAGCTCCAAGGAGCAGTGTCATTCTTTCCCTCTTGTATTGAACTGTATTGTTGCTGTATTGTCTCCTGTTATATTGTAAATCGCTGAGCAAATTGTTGGCGCTATATAAATCATGTGTAATAATAATAAAATAATAAAATGGATGTGTGCATGATGTCTAGACATACTCTTTGGTACCAAGACAACATTGTTTTTTTTATAGTGGTGGAAGGTGGTTATTTTTATTTTGTATGCTATTTTGTGCATAAATAAAGCTTTTTCATATTATTCATAAGAATTTTGAAATGCCATTTAATTTGGTCAATTTACTCCCCAAATGCTCAGTCACATGGTCCAATTCTGACAAATTGCTTTCTGTCTGCCACTTTTGTGTGCATGCTGTAGGCTGACCATGGAGCTACAATTTTACATTTTTAAACTCAATTTACTTTGAGTCCTTTTACCAATATATTTTATGATTTAAATGGACAATATGGGGTTTTTGTTAACTAAAGCTGGAGAGTGCAAAATTCAGGCACACTTCTGTATAGAAACCAATCAGCTTCAAGATTTGATTGCTTAATTCAACAAGCTGATGTTAGAAGCTTACTGGTTTCTATGCAGAAATGTGCTTGATTTTGCTATTTCCAGCTTTAGTAAATAAACTCCTATGTATCGTCCAGATAGTTCTATCTATAACTTTCTGAGTGGGCATAAAACCCACATTGCCCCAGTGAGCATATTTTGAATCATACTTTATGGGAGTGGGTGAAGAGGCATGGAGTGTTTGTGCTTTTGTGTATTTTAGTGCACTTGGTTATGACTAAGGTCAAAACAAACCTTAATGACTAAACCTAATTTTGCAACTTTGACATATGTTAGAGCTGATTCACACATGTGCGGTGCAAATTGAAGCTCAGGTTTCACAGCTAATTGACACAGTAGTTGTTCATCCGTTTATGTCAGGTTTACATCAGGTTAAGGATAGGATTAGGCCAGGATTTTATCCTATTCTCACATATGCGATTTAGAAATGGTTCCCATAAAAGTCAATAGCCTGTACTACGCACCTGAACCTGAAGGCACTGCTCAGAAATCGGATATGACTCTTTTTCAAACTGCTCTGAATCCGCACTGAATCAGCACCACCAGTGCACCAGACATATGTGAACAGGCACCATGGGGCAGCAATGTTTTTTCACATGTCATGCGGATGGAATGTGGTTCAAACCATATGTTAACCGGCACTTAGTATAACTGTACATATTGAACAACTACCTTGTTTTTTTTCTGGATAGTTTAGGCTTTTATTTGGTGGTAAATGGTGATAGATATTACCTGATAATGATGTATATCACCAAAAAAACCTGAAAAATAAATTCTCCTACTCTTGATGGTCAGTGTTACCACATATGTATGCGTTATTTGTTCTTTGCAACCATAGCAGGGCCAAGAAACAATAGTATGCACTGACACTCAGACTCCGTTTACCTCAATGCGTTTTTTTAGTGCTTTTTGTGGAAACGCACTACAGTCTATTTAACATGGTTTCCTATAAAACCTGTTCACATCTATGCTTTTTTGAGCTGCTGCGTTGTTGGAAAGGGTCAGGGACTTTTTTAAAAGCAAAAAGCAGTGTTTTTGCTAAAATAGAGTTCAATGGAGAAGCTGCTGAAATGCATGGTAGTGAATTTTTGCCGCATTTTACATTTTTATTCTGATCAGCAACAAAAAAAATCTCACCTTAACAAAAAAAAAGAGCTGAACAAAATGCAAAACATGGTAAAAATGCATCAAAAACACGTGTAGAAAAACACAAAACAAACTGCAAAAAGCACTGGAGAAAGCATCAAAAGTAAAATGCATATATGTGAACCAAGCCTCAGACTCACACTGACACTAAATATAAAACCATTTTTGCTGACCTAAAACTCACTGACCCTAACACTGCCACTAACTGCCACTAATACTGCTATTAGGTGACACTAACACTGCTGCTAACAGACCTTAACACTGACACCAACTAACACTAACAGGTACTGACACTGACATTAACGTCCACTGCCACTTACTGACAATTATACTGACACAAACACTCACACAATGACATTGACACACACTAAACTAGATCAAGTCCTGATCTCGTTAATTTTCCTTTAGTTAATCTTTTTTTTTTCAACAGACCCTTTACTTTAACAGACTGTTCCTCTAGTGAGGAGGAAAAGATACATTATATCTTTTCCTCCATGCTGGAGGAGAAGTCTATTGTTTCTCCTCCTCACAGGGACAGGATATAGTATGAATAATCACTGTGATAATCACAGGTTATCACAGCAATCATGTGATTGAGAGCCAGTTCTTCCATTTTGTTTACTATTAGACCCAAAGTTGTCACCAACAGCTTGGTTTTAGTGCTGGGAATGCACAATCGAGTGCAAACAGAGAAAATCATATATGTTGCGACCATGATTAAGGCCCACTTCCTGGACATTGCATATATGTGTTACGTTGTGTTATAAAAGATTCACTCCAACTGTAGTATCAAACTGGATTGGGCATTTTGAATGGATTGGGAATTTTGAATGTTTTCCTCAAAGTTGTTTTAAAAGGAGGGTTCTCTCCCCACTGAATGGTACTTAAATTTTTTTTTTTTTGCATGATACATGTCTCAGAGGGTGACATATAAAGGAAAATTGTCTGTGTAACTGTGGGTCAAGGGCACCACATCCCTTCTGATAGAAACCATAAAGAATTGTGTTTATTGGGATTATAAAGGTGCCAAACACAGAAACAAATGCAAATGCATAAAATTCCATATTTATCAGTGACAAATTCAAGAACTTAAAACCATATACTCATTAAAATCATAACAAAACTTCCATCCACTTATCCACAGATCAGATCAGTATAAAATAGAAAAAACAAGAATAAATTCTGAGAACATTGGGTACAGTGTTACATAGTATAACAAACAGGTATTATTCACTAAAAGCAAGGCATACTACTGTACAAAATAACACTCAATACAATACATATATAATCAAATGGACACAGTGGAGGGCTGAAAAACAAAACCACAAAGCAAACCCCATAGATAAAAGTATATAAATAATTGCCTATTAGAGGATTCAAAGTGTATTCAGTAGGTTCCACTACTCCCAGAAGAGGCAGTTTTAGTAAGCCATAGGAGAGACATAAGGGTCCTGGGCGACTTCAAAACAAATATTCTTACTGAATGTAAATATAGATATAGTACATTATAGAATATTGTAAAAATAGTTATGTGGCATACTTGAAAAAGAAATTGTAAACACCTACCCAATATATAGGAAAGGTTCTGCCCAGGATCAATAACCCAGAATCAGTCACTCAATGGTGGCTCATAGAAATATCCTACCAACATCTGCAAGTAAACATATAAAGGGGAGTAGTGTCAAGGCTAATGATCCAATAGTCAAAGGATTTTAAACAGGTCATTAGAACTGGTCTTTACATACCAAACTTCTGGAAATTATACAAGATGTTCGCCGGCAAGCCAGGTGCGAGTACATAATGGCTGCCCTCAGTGACCCTTTTATGTCTCTCTACCATTGATCTACTCAAGATTTTGGATGGTATGCATATTTCCCAAGATTCATGGTTGGTAGCAATAGATGTTGAGGCTCTGTACAACTCAATCCAGTGGGGTTCGAGTTGTGGAGAGCTTCATGTCTGAAAGGGGCACTGCATCAGTGCCCTATAATAAATTAATCCTACATCTTCTCTTTTTCATTTTGACTCAAAATGTCTTTATTTTCAACCGCTCTCACTACCTCCAGGTGCAGGGGGTTGTGGTGGGGACAAGGTGTGCCCCATTGTATGCCATCCTGTACCTGGGGGGTGGCAGCAGGACTTGTTTTTTAATGAAAAGATACAGGATACCTTAAACAAAATTATTACTTGGCATACATTCATCGATGATATTCTGCTCGTGTGGATGGGGACATTGGATGATCTAAATGCCTTTATGAGGATGCTTGAACAGAATGAGTACAATTTAAAATTTACTATGACTTGTCATCAACAAGTCATCAACTGTTTTGGAAGTATAGATTTTTGTTAACCCTGATGGAAGCCTTGGTACATTGAGCTCGCATCCTTCCTCTTTAGTATCAAGTAGTGATGGGCCGAACAATACCGCATAAGTTATTAAGTCATGTGGTATTTTAGTAGTGAAAACATTCTTTCATGGGAACCCCACTGACAGCTGAATGTAAAAAGAATTGCCTGCACTACCTGACAATTTAATTTTTTAAAAAAAAAGGCGTGGGGTACCCCCCATCTATACCAAGTTTTTCAGGTCTGGTATGCATTTTGAGGGAAACTCCCATGCCAAAATTAAAAAAATATGGGGTGGTGTTCCCCCAAAATCCATACCAGAGCCTTATCCAAGCATGCAGCCCAACAGGTCAGGAAAGGGAGGACAGGCACCTTATCCCTATGTTGATGGGGCTCTTCCCCACAACCATGGCTGGTGGTTGTGTGGGTCTGCGAGTGGGGGGCTTATCAGAATTGGAACCAGATCCCACCCCCCTCATATGAATGAACATGGGGTACATGGTACTGCTACTGATTCACAAAAAAAAAGTCTAGTGTAAAAAATGACAGTAGACAGACTTCGACAAGTCCATTGTTAAAAACAAAAAATAAAAAAATGTCCCCCAAAGTAGATCCAACATCAATCATGATGCACCGCTGACCAGAAAAAAGAAAAAAAAAAAGCTCCGCTCTCAACACTGGCTCCCGCTGTCGAACAGCTGATGTTTGAGTTGAACTTATGTTCGACTCGAACATCATGCCCAACACTAGAATCAAGCATTCTTTGAAGCCAGTATTTATGCATTAGAAGAAACTATACTAAACAGGAGAATTTTGAGGTGGAGGCCAAAGCATTACAAGAATGTTTGTTAGAACGGGGATATACCAAAACATGTCTTAAAAAAGCTTTTAACCCTTTGACGCCGACGTCACACAAATATGCGGCCTCAAGGAACTGGGCTTTTTTCCGTGGGGCAGCATATTTGCGTACCTGTCTTTGTGCTGGGAGCGCGCCGCACAGCGAGCTCCCAGAGCGCTCCCAGCACAAAGACCGCTGTGTCACTGAAAGCCCCGGGTCCAGTTCTAACGATGCGGACCTGGGACTTCCGATTCTGGGTCAAATGATCGCTGTGATAGCCTCTGATTGGCTACCACAGTGATCAGTCACTGTGCAGCCGGGCCCCCTTGTTTTTTTCTCTTTCTATAATTGGAGAAGAGAGATACATTGCATCTCTCTAAATCCTGGCATAGAGAGAAAAAAAGTTTGTAAAAAAAATAAATAAATAAATATTAAAAAATAAAAATAAAAATAAAGAAAAAGGTCAAGGTCAAAAGTCAGGATTTAAAAAAAATTGGTATCAGTGTCAGTGTCAGTGTGTTTTAGGACAAAAACAAAATGTGCACTATTGTTTATGGGCTGTACTACGGGTACAAACAACAGATAACATACACATATATGGTATCGCTGCGATCGTCAAGAGCTGCAAAATTTATTTTGGGTTGTTCTTTGGTGGTAGGTTATGGCAGTAACAAGAAACACACAGCTAAATCACAAAAAAGATTTTTTTTTTACTATTTTGGGCCAGTTTTCCTTTAATAATATAAAAAAATCAGGAGATATACATTACCATTTACCACCAAATGAAAGACAAATTAGTCCTGAAACAAACGCGGTATAATTCACCTGGATGTGCAAAGTAGTTGTGATGATATGTACTGTTTTACTAACACTTGTCAACGTTGCAAAATTGTGCTTAGACATTTAGATTTGTTTAGGTGTGAAGGGGTTAATCAAGCAAAGAGTCAGGTTAGAAATACTTTGATTCATAGTAAAAAAAGGTAAGATTAATTCACATAACATCAGAGTAACTACTCATTATTCAGGCCAGAACCAACAAGTATGTTGAATTCTGGACAGATATTGGTACTCTCTATTAGCAGATGATGTGGTTTCTAAATATGTCATTACATCCTGAAATTACATTTAAATGATCTAGATCTTTGAGAAACCAGTTGGTTTGCAGCCATTATTAAGTTAAAAAGGCCAGGAGGAGTGGTTTTCTTGGCACTGCCCCTTGTGGGAAATGTTATTATTGTAGATACATTGTACACACCCACCAGATTAGTTTATCCATTGGTCGCATATATAGTACAAAATTTGCTGTGAATTGCCAAACCACAGGTATCATTTATACACTGCTCAAAAACATTAAAGGAACAGTTTTAAATCAGAATATAGTATCATGTCAATTAAACTCATGGGATATTGATCTAGTCAGTTAAGTAGCAGAGGGGGTTGTTAATCAGTTTCAGCTGCTTTGGTATTAATGAAATTAACAACAGGTGCACTAGATGGGCGATAATGAGATGACCCCCAAAACAGGAATGGTTTTACAGGTGGAGGCCACTGACTTTTATCCCTACTTATCTTTTCTGACTGTTTTTCACTTGTTTTGCATTTGACTAGGGTCAGTGTCACTACTGGTAGCATGAGTCGATACCTAGACTCTACAGAGGTTGCACAGGCAGTCCAACTCCTCTAGGATGGCACATCACTACGTGCAATTGCCAGGAGGTTTGCTGTGTCTCCCAGCACAGTCTCAAGATCATGGAGTAGATTCCAGGAGACAGGCAGTTACTCTAGGAGAGCTGGACAGGTCTTTAACCCACAAGCAGGACCGGTATCTGCTCCTTTGTGCAAGGAGGAACAGGATGAGCACTGCCAGAGCACTACAAAATGGCCTCCAGCAGGCCACTGGTGTGAATGTCTCTGACCAAACAAGCAGAAACAGACTTCATGAGGATGGCCTGAGGGCCCAACATCCTCTAGTGGGCCCTGTGCTCATTGCTTGGCACCATAAAGCTCAATTGGCATTTGCCATTGAACACCAGAACTAGCAGGTCACTGGCGCCATGTGCTTTTCACAGATGAGAGCAGGTTCACCCTTAGTACATGTGACATGAAAGGGTCTGGAAAAGCCATGGAGAACGTTATGCTGTCTCTAACATCATTCAGCATGACCATTTTGGTGGTGGGTCAGTGATGGTCTGGGGAGGCATATTCATGGAGGGACGCACAGACCTTTACGGGCTAGACAATGGTACCCTGATTGCCATTAGGTATCGGGATGAAATCCTTGGACCCATTGTCAGACCCTATACTGGTTCAGTTGGTTCCTCCTGGTGCACAATAATGCCCGGCCTCATGTGGTGAGAGTATGCAGGCAGTTCCTGGAGGATCAAGGAATTGATATCATTGAATGGCCCTCACGCTCACCTGACCTAAATCCAATAGAACACCTCTGGGATATAAAGTTTTGGTCCATCCGACACCGCCAGGTTGCACCTTTGATTATCCAGGAGCTCAGTGATGCCCTGGTCCAGATCTGGGAGGAAATACCCCAAGACACTATCCGTCGTCTCACTAGGAGAATGCCCGATGTTGTCAGGCATGCATGCAAGCACACGGGGGCCATACAAACTACTGAGTAGCATTTTGAGTTGCTGCAATGAAATTTCAGCAAAATGGACTAGCCTGCTGCATAATTTTTCACTTTAATTTTAATTTCCATCGAACGATGGAGCATCCTTACGTTCCTAAAACATTACCCAGTCGATATCATTATAGATATACAGCATGATATTTTTCCCCATTGAGATCTGATGTGTTTTCAAAGTGTTCCTTTAATTTTTTTGAGTAGTGTATAATGTTATGCGATTGTGGTGCCTTTTATATAGGCAAGACTAAAAGAGCATTTTTCCAATGTATTCGAGATCATGTAAGGATTATCTCTAAGAAAAAGTGGGAAACACCAATTAATCGCCATGTTGATTTATATCATGCCTTTGACCTTTCTAAAATAAATGTTTTTGCCTTGGATCATGTGCCTCCATATGATAGAGGGGGAGACATTGATAAAATCCTATTGAATGAAACCGTCAGCTTCAAACCTTTTTTGTAAAATTGCTGTCTTTTACATCTCTGTAGGGTTATCCATTATAATTGTATTGTATTTAATTATTTTTTATTCTTAAGCAACAATTTATTAATGTAAGGACCTACTGGAGTGGCTTTACGATAATTTTGTGTTTTGGACATGTAAGAAGCTAATAATAGTTTTTGTTGTTTTTTTATTTAAAAAAAAATATTTTTGAAACACTGTTTAGTGTTTCCTATCCCGTTTTGGCAGGTAGGTAGCCATATGGACGCCCAAGGCATCATGGTGGTGGTCGGCTGAACGATTTGGCTGGTCCACCATATGGCACCTTAATTACATTGTCCACATTTACTTCATTAGTCCATTGCATTTATTGTATTCCTCACTGGATGTACCTCTGGCATATACACTGTGTCCCCCAGGGTGACTTACACGGTATGTGGTTTGGTGTTATTTTATTCTTCACCACCAGAGGTCTTCCTGTTAGTCCTCAGCAGTCTGTCATGTCTCGGGGTTGTTTACCACCATGAGGGTTCAATGCACATGCGGGTGATGTTATCCCGCAATGGCAACAACATCATTATGCATCTGCTTCCCGCCGGTGACATACCAGTGTGGTAGAAGAGACATTAAAGGGTCACTGAGGGCAGTCATTGTGCACTCGCACCTGGCTTGCCAGTGGACATCTTGTATAACTTCCAGAAATTTGGAATGTAAAGACAAGCCCTAATGACCTATTGAACATCCTTTTGACTATTGAATCATTAGCCTTGGCACTATTCCCCTTTATATATTTATTTGCAGATGTTGGTAGGCTATCCCTATGAGTCACCTTTGAGCGACTGATTCTGGGTTATTGATCCTGGGCAGAACCTTTCTTATATATTTGGTAGGTGTTTACAATTTCTTTTTCAAGTATGCCACATAACTATTTTTACAGTATTCTATCATGTACTATATCTATAGTTACATTCAGTAAGAATATCTGTTTTGAAGTAACTCAGGACCTTTATGTCTCTCCTATGGCTTACTAAAACCGCCTCTTCTGGGGGTAGTGGAACCTACTGAATACACTGTGAATCCTCTGATAGGTAATTATTCATATACTTTTATCTATAGGGTTTGCTTTGTGGTTTTGCTTTTCAGCCCTCCACTGTTTCCATTTGATTATTTGATTATAATTGTATTGAGTGTTGTTTTGTACAGTAGTATGCCTTGCTCTTGGTGAATAATAACTTTGATTGTTATACTCTGCAATACTGTACCAAATGTTCTCAGAATGTATTGTTGTTTTTGCTATTTTATAGTGATCTAATCTGTTTAACACTTTAATGTATCTCCTGAGCAAGCCAAGACAATGGCGAAACATGTAGAGATCAAGTGACTACATTTCTTCTATATGAAAAATGGATTCACTAGTCTGGCACACCATCATGTGGATGGAAGCTTTATAATGATTTTAATGAGTATATAGTTTTAACATCTTGATTTTGTCACTAATAAATATGGAATTTTATACAATTGGATTTGTTTCTGTGTTTTGGCACCTTTAAAATCCCAATAAACACAATTCTTTTTGTCCCAGAGGGTGTTTTCTGAAAGCAGTGGGCATGGGTGCATGATTATAGGTTGGGCCCCCTTCCTCAAGAAAAGAAACCCAGTGAAAAATAAAGAGGTGGCATTCAGTACATGCCAAGAAAATTGTGGGTGTGTAAAAACTGCGAGACAGTGTTTTTAATATACATGGGTCAAAAATGGGTAATGCACAGAATACAGGGGTCAGGTGTATGTAACATACAAAGTACAGGGGTCAGAAGTATATATGGCCCAGCTCATAGCTTCCACTAATATACTTTCCAGACACTTTCCTCTCCCTTGTTTACCTCTCCTCTCCAGACTCCCAAAGCACCTCCCCCACATTCCTGGGCTAGATCTAACCAGGATCCTTTTAGATGTGCTTACCCTTTGCTATTCGCTGTAAGCAGGTGAGCGCTGAAAACTGTGCTTGCTATTAGACACTGACATATCCCCAAAGTGTGTAACGAAAGAGAGCACAGTGGACCCATGTGTCCTACACACAATTAACATATGGAGAATATGCCGCTGTCACCTAGGACAGTGCCCAGATCCCCATGCCCATTATTTGACAACTCCTTGCCTACTTTGATTTGCAAATGGGCAGATTTAATTCTCAAAATCCCCCACCCAGACTTTGATGAGTTTATCAGACGGTTATTGAATGTTTCACAAACATGTTAAAATCTGCATTTTTTTTACTAGAAATTACTTAGAACCCCTAAATATTATATATTTTCTGAAAGCAGAAGCCCTGAAAAATGAAATGGTGGCTTTTGCAATTTGTATGTTGCATGATATATGTGAAGTTGTTTATCTAATGCAAATTTTCTAGATAAATTACACTTAAATGAATTTTAGTGCTCACAAACAGAATATAATACCTAATGTTTGGCAAAATATAAAATATCATGTTGTGTTGAGTAAATAGATACCAAACATATCAAGATTTAAAATTGTGCACACCTGTGAAATGGCGACAAACTACGGTACCTGAAATTGTTCATAAGCGATGCAATAAAAGCTTTTGCATATTATCAGTTTAGAGTTAAAGGCTAAGTTCACTTTTTTTTTTTTTAATAAAATACAGCTCTCCTATGCACCAATATACCATTAATGTACCTCAGTTGCAAAAATAAAGAAGCTCTCTTTGATTTGGAGAGCAAGGCCTTACCTTAACTCTTGGTATATTTCTTAGAAAGCTTATTCACTTCCTGGAATGTAGACAGAGGACAGAGGAGCCAGTAGGATCCTCGAAGCAGATTACCAGCTGATCTCATTAGCACACATTAATTGTTAATGGCACACCAATCAAAGAAACAAGCACACATTTTACCACATGAAATAATAGGTGACAAATTCAGCAAAACAAGCAGTAAAAAATGTGCAAATGTCCCATGAGCTACTTTGCCACATGTAGCGCAGCTCTATGTGTGTCATTGAAAAAAACGAGCCAAAAAACTCCCACTGGGCTTGAAAGTGAAATTGGTGCATTTACACAGAACAATGAGGCTCCATTCACATTTCTGTGTTTCTGAATGCATGGCAATCTACACAGAAAATGCGTGCTTTGCTATCTGTTTCAGAAACATGATGCAAATGTGCATCGTGTTTGTGTTGTCATTACATGTTAAAGGCACCCCAAGCATGGCAAATGCACCAGAAACTGTGCGTCAGGGACCCCAGCCGGCTGCGATCGCGCACGAGTCTGCACATTGGGACCAGGGCACCCGCGATTGCAGCGGCACTCGCGCATGCGCACTCGCGATCGCGGACGCGAGCCTGGCACCAATCAGGGCGCAGGGCGCCCTATTTAAAACAGGTCAGGGCTGTGTTTAGTTGCCGTACGGTCTTACCTGTATCCTGAGTTCCTGCATTGTAGATTGTCTTGTTGCCGACCCTGCCTGACCCTGATTTGCTGTCTGTCTCCTGTTCTGATCCCTGGCTTGTCTGACCATTCTCCTGCTTAACCTTGCATGTTCTGATCTCCTGTTACTGAACCCGGCCTGTGACCTGTTTATCCCTCTGCCTGCTGATTTTGTACCACGCCGCCACCACCATTACCGACCCGGCCTGCCCGACGCTGCTCTTGTTACCACCTCACATCAGGCTCTCACCTGCTACACACCTGCAGCGGTGCTTCTACCGCAGCTGGGTGAACCCAGGGGCTGCAACCATACGGCCATGACAGAGTCTGGAGGAGGACCCTCACCCTGGGAAGAGATGTGCCAACATCTGGCGGCACTCACACGAAAACACTGGAAGAGGGCTACAAACATATGGAGGGACAGGTTCAGAGCTTGGCCGCACCGGTGCCCACAACTTCAGGCGCAGTGGGGACGCCTCCCGCCACGGGTTCAGCAGGGCCTTCCACTGGAGCATCATTTTCCATTCCTCCACCAGAACCAAGAGTGCCAACCCCTGAGCGATTCAATGGGGACCGAGGGAAGTTCAGGGCCTTCCAGAACTCCTGCCAGCTGTACTTTGACCTGCAACCCCGGACCTTCTCTTCTGAATCAGTGAAGGTGGGATTTGTTATATCCCTGTTGCAGTGTGAACCTCATGGATGGGCTCATCACCTGATGGAGGCCCACCACCCACATTTGAGCACTGTAGCCACCTTCTTTAAGGCAATGGCACAGCTGTACGACGACCCACATCGAGCTGCCTCGGCTGAGGCAGCCCTCTATTCCCTACAACAGGGACGCCGGGCTGCGAAGGATTATGCTGCTGAGTTTAGGCGTTGGAATGGAGACACTTATTGGAACGATGCAGCCTTACACCATCAATTCCGGTTGGGATTGTCGAAACTGCTAAAGGACGAGTTGGCAAGAATAGGAGTCCCTGACTCCTTGGAAGGCCTACTAGACCGGGCCATTCAAATTGATCGCAGATTGCGGGAAAGAAGACAGGAGAGGTCCAGCCACGGGCAAAGAACCTCATAGATGCTGCCAAGGGTACCAGTCATGCCAAGGGTCAGTGTCGGCAATCGGAGTCCAGAGCCGTCCGAGGGGGCTGAGCCCATGCAACTCGGCTTGATGCGGCCTTCCCTTTCTACAGAGGAACGACAAAGGCGTCGAGCTAACAATCTGTGTCTGTACTGCGGAGCAGCGGGTCACATGGTGCGCTCCTGTCCTGAGAAATACAGTAAGTCCTCTTCCATTTTTTCTACTATATCTACTGTGTGCGCAGGCAACCCCACTCACTTGGCTGTGCCTGTGTCTTTTCAACTCCCTGGAAGAAGCATACAGGTGACGGCTATTATTGATTCCGCATGTAGCTGCTTTGTCGATCTCGGTTTTTCTAAACAGCATCAGATACCGTTACTCGCCAAAGAGCATGGCCTAAATATTTTCTTGGCGGATGGGGCTCAAATAAAATTGGGGACGATAGATCGGGAGACCCCTCCTATACACACCACAGTGGCGGGGCATCACCAGGAGCTTCTCCGTTTGGACGCCATTGTGTCCCCCCTATTTCCAGTTATTCTGGGGCTCCCCTGGCTATGGGCTCACGACCCCCAAATTGACTGGAAGACCGGGTCAGTCCAGTTCCCCTCACTATACTGTCAGGAACATTGCTTATCTAGGTTGTCACTAGATACACCGACCCTATTAGCTGTGAGCCCTGATGCCGAGTTAGCCCAAATTGTGCCTGCGGCCTATCATCAATTTCTTGATGTGTTTAGTCCACGGGGGGCAGAGATTCTTCCCCCACATCGGGCATATGATTGTCCCATTGATCTACTCCTGGGTTCTGAAATCCCTTTCGGCCGCATTTTCCCACTGTCAGAACATGAGCTAGGGGCCCTGAAGGAATACATTGATGAGAGCCTCCGGAAGGGATTTATCCGCCCTTACACATCACCGGCCGGGGCAGGGATCTTTTTTGTAGAAAAAAAGGACCGATCACTGAGACCTTGTGTCGACTACAGGGACCTCAATAAAATTATGGTCAAAAACCGCTACCCCCTTCCTTTGGTCCCAGAGTTGTTCCAGAGGTTGAAGACAGCATCCATCTTTTCTAAACTTGATCTCAGGGGTGCCTATAACCTGGTGCATATACGTCAGGGGGACGAGTGGAAAACGACTTTTCGCACTCGGTTTGGGCATTTTGAATGTCTATTTATGCCTTTTGGGTTATGTAATGTGCCAGCCACCTTCCAGCACTTTGTCAATGACATTTTCAGGGATTTCCTTGACATTTTTGTAATCGTCTACCTAGACAACATTTTGATATTCTCCTCGTCTTTGGAGGCGCATTGGGGACATGTCAGGACCGTGCTGGAACGTCTCCGTCAGCATGGGCTCTACGCTAAAGCCGAGAAATGCTGTTTTGAGCAAGAAAGCATCTAATTTCTAGGTCTAATTATTTCCACCACGGGGATCGCTATGGACCCTCAGAAAATCTCGGCCATCTTGGAATGGCCTGCCCCTACGGATAAGAAGGGAGTTCAGAGGTTTATTGGGTTCGCCAACTTTTATAGAAAGTTTATAAAGAATTTTTCAGGCCTGGTAGCACCCATTACCCAGCTCACCAAGGCAGGAGTATGTTTCCAATGGACCCCAACAGCACAGGCTGCTTTTGAGGCATTGAAGAAGCTGTTCACAACGGCTCCCATTCTGAGCCACCCTGATGCATCATTGCCATATATACTAGAGGCAGACGCATCAGAAGTGGCTGTAGGAGCAGTGTTGTCACAGAGAGTGGGGGCCAAGGAGCTAATGCATCCGGTGGCTTTCTTTTCTAGGAAGCTCTCCCCTTTGGAAAGGAGCTATGATATCGGAGATCGGGAATTATTGGCCATTAAGGCAGCTCTGGAGGAATGGCAATATCTGTTAGAGGGAGCCCTACATCCCATTCTGGTCTATACCGACCATAAAAACCTTGAGTACCTGAAAACAGCTAAACGCCTCCGTCCACGCCAGGCCAGATGGGCACTGTTCTTTGCAAGGTTTAGTCTCCATATCACCTATCATGCTGGGTCTAAAAATACTAAACCAGATGCTCTTTCCCAGATGTTTGAGGACCCTAGAGAGACACCCCAGCCAGATACCATCTTACCAGCAGGTAGCTTCCTATTGCTTCAATCTGAGCTGTTGTCCAAACTGCAGGCTGCCTCCACCCGGGTTCCTGACCTGCCTGGGATCTCACTACAAAACAAGGAAGGTCTTTTCTGGAGGGGGGAACAGATCCTGGTACCCAAGGAGGTCCAGTCCCTGGTTTTAGGTTATTACCATGACCATCCCCTAGCGGGGCACTTTGGGATACATAAGACTATAGAATTGACACGACGCACATTTTGGTGGCCAAATATGGCCAAGGATTGTGAAGCGTACGTGAGGTCTTGCCCCATCTGCAACCGGGATAAACCCACCAGAGACAAGGCCTGTTGCCTGTTGAGACCTTTACCAATACCTGACCGACCCTGGAGTATGATCTCCTTAGACTTTATTGTAGAATTGCCACCTTCGCAAGATCACACCGTGATCTTTGTAGTAGTGGATCGCCTTTCTAAAATGGCCCACTTCCTTCCACTAGCAAAGACACCATCTGCCTCCGAAACAGCCCAAGTGTTCATTAAAGAAAAGCACTATGTGAGGGGTTGGAAATCAAGTTATCTTTTTTGTCTGCATATCACTCACAGACTAACGAACAGACAGAGCGAACTAATCAGACGCTCGAGCAATATCTGAGATGTTATACATTATTCCTATAGGATGACTGGCTGTCACTTCTACCAATGGCAGAATTTTCATATAATAATGCGAATCATTCCGCCACCAACCAATCCCCATTCTTCGCCAACTATGGGTTCCACCCTACCTTCCTACCAGACCTGGTTCCAGAGTTCCTGCAGCCCAGGACACCTTAGAATTCTTTACTACCAATAACAAGTTATTACAGGAAACAATGGCTAAGGCCCAAGAAGATAGTAAAAAGTTCTGTGACAGGAGGAGAAAGGGAGAATTGATCATACACCCTGGGGATCGGGTTTGGTTGTCAACAGCCAACCTAAAACTGACATGTCCATCTAGGAAATTGGCACCCAAATTTGTGGGACCCTTCCAAGTAGAACGCAAGGTTAATGAAGTGGCATTTAGACTGGCTCTTTCCGAATCTCTCTAGATACATCCGGTTTTCCACGTGTCGTTGCTAAAACCTGCAGTTCCAGACCCCTTTTTAGACCGCAGGTCTAGACCTCCAGAGGCCATAAATATCAACGGGGAGGAAGAATTCGAGGTAGAGGCAATTTTGGATTGTAGGAAAAGGGGTGGTCAGGTGCAATACCTGATCAAGTGGAAAGGCTATGGGCCGGAGGAGAATTCGGGGGAACCTGCCCAGAATGTCCATGCCCCCAGATTTATACGGGAATTCCTTCATAAACAGCCTCAAAGGTGGAATCGGGTGGGCATCCGGTGGCTGCCCGTAAGGGGGGGGCAAAGTCAGGGACCCCAGAGCTGGCTGTGATCGCGCACGAGTCTGCGCATGCACGGTGTGCCCGGCAGCACTAGCATGCGAGCATTGGGACCAGAGCACCCGCGATTGCAGCGGCGCTCGCGCATGCGCACTCACGATCACGGACGCAAGCCTGGCACCAATCAGGGCGCAGGGCGCCCTATTTAAAACAGGTCAGGGCTGTGTTTAGCTGCCGTATGGTCTTACCTGTATCCTGAGTTCCTGCATTGTAGATTGTCTTGTTGCCGACCCTGCCTGACCCTGATTTGCTGTCTGTCTCCTGTTCTGATCCCTGGCTTGTCTAACCCTTCTCCTGCTTAACCCTGCACGTTCTGATCTACTGTTACCGAACCCAGCTTGTGACCTGTTTACCCCTCTGCCTGCTGATTTTGTACCACGCCGCCACCACTGTTACTGACCCGGCCTGCCCGACGCTGCTCTTGTTACCTCCTCACATCAGGCTCTTACCTGCTACACACCTCCAGCGGTGCTTCTACCGCAGCTGGGTGAACCTGGTCTCGGCCTGCTCCAGGTCCATCCCCACCATCAGGGGCCTTGGTGAACAAGCAGGTTGGGGCTTAGATTCCGCACCTTGGGGGATTCCGATCTGTGGAGCGCTAGAGGATACCACTGGTAGGAACCTAACACTGCGGTAACACACCATGCTCCGCTCCAAAACAAGTTCTGGAGCTTTTCTGGGGCGAATGTTGCGTGTATGCCAGCCCGTTCAAGTGAATGGATTGCTCTATGCATGATGAGTGAAAACGCTCCAAAAGAGCCAAAATAAATGCATGTGGGAATGTGAGTCTTCACTATGTGGATATGTGAACAGGGACTGACAACTGAGTGTCTCTATCCACTCCCTCCTATGTACTTGTGTATAGATGGTCATACACTATGCAATCTCTGTACAATTTCCTTTAGATTTACCAGAAGTATAGAATAGGAGGACACACCTGAACAATCTATTCAATTGGTATCATACCAGACAGGCCCTTAGGAGGAAGGTAGTATTGTAATGAGGGAGGTGTGGTCCAGAGTTGCAAACACATCCTATCACATCTTCTTCTGTGATGCAACAAGAAAGTGAAGGCTTCTGGGAGATGGCCTACAGAAAGTGAATGCTGAGTGATCATCTATAGATAATTATGCAATCAGAAAATCACTTCAAAATCTCCCAAAAACTGACAAAAAATTAAACCTCCTGTGGATTAGGTAGGTGAGAGAAAAGCACATTGGGATGACTGGACCAAAAATGGCATTGGAAAAAGATTCTATCTATTATGAAAAGTGAAATTCTGCCCGCAAAAGTGAACTTATCCTTTAAATGTGAGTTATGGCACTAAAATTAATAGATACCATTTACATATGCATACCTGACCTATAGGTACATGCACGTTTGCATTTGTGTGCAAGCACGGGGGGAAGGAGGTGCTTTAATTTCTCTTTTTTTTTACTATTTTTATTTATTTTTGCACTGATGTACTTTGTCTCAAGGAACATCATCCATGGGCATCAACAAAACACAGCTTAAAGTGATTTTAAAGGGTTAATTTTGTTTTACAAAAATAACAAACATATCTATACTTACCTGCTCTGTGTAGTGATTTTGCACAGAGCAACTCGAATCCTCCTCTTCTTGGATCCCCACCTGGTGCTCCTGGCCCCTCTCTCCTGTCAGTGCCCCCACAGCAAGCAGCTTGCTATGGGGGCACCCCCTGCTCCGTGTGTCCATTCACACACGGAGCCATGGCTCAGCCCCACCCCCTCTCTCTGCTCATTGGCTCACTGACTTTGATTGAAAATAGCAGGAGCCAATATTGGGGGGGCCCTGCGGGGGAATGCAGAAGGTTTTTTAATTTCATGCATAGAATATATGAAGGTAAAAAAACTTTAGCCTTTACAACCATTTTAAGCAGTGATGTCATCACGTCTGTTCAGATGAGCGCCCAATCGGACATGTGGCGGTTTTGTGTTTGAATCTTGCCAATGCTGATGAGTACCTGCTTTTATATTCTAATAAACACTGTCCTGAGTTATTACTTATTATTATTGTGGTTCCTCTTGTGTTTGCTCTGTGTGTGCTATTGAGTCGTACTGCAAACTATCATTGACGTCTGAGATATAATGAAGAAATCCATCCATCAGGGACCTGAATGTCTTTCCTTATAAAGCACTGTTAGTCCTCTTATGCAGTGAAATCTAGGCTTCTAGTAAGGGGCGTTGTGTGGAGGTGTTGGAGTCATTTTTATGTCAGGTAATATTTTATAGGATTCTACAAATTGTATATGTGTGTGATTTGTATCTATTTTGGATTGCTTAATTACTAGTTTTGTTTGTTAAAGAATCAGTGCAACACATGTTTTATATACATTTTCTGATACTTAAGTGTCCTGGTGTCAATGAGTGCTGCTGTTTGTGCATAATTCTTTACTTGTATTTTTATTTTTTGTGTAAGCACTAACACAAATTTAATTTTGCTATTTTTGTACAAAATGACCTACTGAATATTTACTCATCTTTAATAAAACCAAGTCAGGTGATACTAAGTAATGATAAAGGTAAAATTTTCTGTTCTTCACATTATTCTTCCCACAGAGGCCTACTTATACATTTTCAGTTCTTTTAACATTCAGGCATTCAAGTGTGAAATAATACTGTATATCAGATCATGACTTTCCTGGTTTCCTATACTTGCATATATTAGACTGCAATTAAAGGCTATTTTTGGAGACCTTATAAAGTGTGTTTTGAGCTCTGTTACTTAGTTTTACTTATTAAAAAGAGGGGTCCATTTTCTTTTCATTGTATTCATATTTAAATTCTCTATTCTAAATATATATATATATATATATATATATATATAATACTCTAAAGGATGGCTGTAATAGAATGCTAAGTTTTCTACAGAAAGACTAATTGGAGCCAGATGACATTCACATTGAAAGAGCATAGATACCCAGTGGCGGCAAAGGAAAATGACAGTATGACTTGTTAGAAAAGTCTTGTATTCAGTAGAAAGGATTATCTATCAGCTTATTAGCGCCATTACATTCTGATGAACAACAAATTATTTCTCATTTTGAATATTTAATTTGTGTAACAGTTTATTCTGTGGTCAAGCAGCTTAATGTTCCATGCTAAAGGTAAAAAACATTCCCTAAACAGCTGACTTTATGATAGCACAAATATATTTATCTATTCAATATATTCAGCAAAGCAAACAGTGCCAATAGGCTGGTCCTATAAGATTTGGGAAATATCTATTGTATATCTCACAAACTATGAAAAATAGCATATTTTCATTTTATGTTAACAATATGGAAAATATGCCCCAGTCATCCTATGAAGACTTTGAAAAAAACACCAAAAAAATTACTTATTGTTTAATAACCAGCGCTTTATTGGTCTAACTACAAGAAACAGCTGTGACCACAAATCTAGTTGGTTGCTCTAAATAAGGGCCCACATTTACCTATTTTCACTTTTCTATAATAAAAGAAACAGAAAATACCAAACAGAGAACACCTTGATCTCGAGGATCTTCAAATTAATAGCTCCACTGTATCCATCCTTATTTTTGAATGACATATAAGACCCATCATTATCCCCAGGCAATTCTCCATAGGTGGTTGGAACAAAGGGCGCCATGGTATTTTGGGGTTGAACCCATAACCCAACCATTACAAATACAGCCTTTATACAAACTTATATAACTAAAATTAGGACCATGAGCATGCATGAGCAAGCAGATATAAGCGCAGACTGAACCTGAACCTATCTGTCTGCATGTTTTATAGTGCACATCCAAATAAGGATTCCTTGTGCCTGTCCTGATAAAGTGCACTAAAGCATGCATGTGTCAACATTTGTTCCTGAAAATCAAAAAACAGATTGTGACCTGCTTAGTGAAATACATATATACAATGCAGCAAGTCTATAACCCATGCACCATGCTATGGAAGGAGGAAAGCAATATACTGTGTATATTGTTGATTTTTATCATTGTAAACTTGTTGAAATTGCATAATAAATTGTGTACATGCACAGGCTGTGTTCACAGCTGGCATAATTTTACACACACACCCTGACACCCTTATCCCAATGTTTCTTTATCTTTACCATTTTTTTACAGGTGTCTTTAAAGATATCAGTAAGTATGTAATTGTTCCCACGTGAGATGAACATGTTCTAACAACAGTATGATAGACCCAAAAACTGAAAAACCACATTAGCCATCATATCTTCAGACACTGAAGTGTCCGCACCATTGCAAACCACACTTGATAGTAAATTTAAAATAAACATACCTTCTGGTGGAGTCAATTCCTTGATGAATTAGGGCTGTTTTGGCAGCAATAGGGGACCTACTGGTCCCCTATTGCTGGTCATAATATTATGGCTGATTAGTGTGTGTCTGCTTTAGCTTGTGCTGTAGCTTCTACATTATTGCAAGTAAATTGTGCTCCTTGTTTGTAATATTTATTCCCTAATCTCCAGAGTGACATGAAACCAACAGGGTGGAAAGATGCTGAAATAAGGAAAAAGGGAAGATCACACACTCAATCCATTAAAACCTTTACAAATGCTATTTATTATATGTTCATTTTGTCTGCCTCTCTTCAAATTAAAGTTTGTACACTGAATGGGAAGTTCCTGGGAAGGAGGAGGATTCATGGTTTTAAAATAAGAATGGAAATAACTACAATGTGAAAAATGTAGAAAAGTTTAAATTATATAAATAATTATGGATCAAGATATGGTAGGATAAACCTATTCAAATGCGATGATGATGATTATTATTATTATTGTTATTATCTGCATCTAGATATTAATGTTCAAAGTGATTGTAAAGTTACACATATTAAAAAAAAATAACAAACATGTCATACTTACCTGCTCTTTGCAATGGTTTTGCACAGAGCAGCCCAGATCCTCCTCTTCTTGGGTCTCCGATTTTCATCAGTTAGTTACAAAACCCAGTTTGGCAGTAAAAATCTTCCCAACTTGGCAAATCATTAAAATGAGGTTTTATGGTGGTTGACTAATGTACCTCCAATAGGCTCTAATGGTGTGCACAATGAAAAAATGTGTTTTGTTTTTGGACTCATTCGTTAAGTCAATCATTTCATTTTGATATACTCATTATGTTAGTTTCAGAATTTGTTTAGTATATTGAGATTTGTTTCATATATTAATTGTCCTGCATCAATTTGTATTTTTGGAAAATTCTAATTCATTCATTATGTCCTTATGTTATTTCAGCGACTTTCCTGTGAATTTGATGCGAATTGCTTGCAAATTTGATGTTTTGCTTAAATTTGGCTTTGGCCAGTCATAACAATACAGTGTGGCACATATGATTTAACTTAGAAAACCCTCTGAAGTCGCAAAAGAATAAACTTAATGAATACAAATTAATTAGTTGTTTTCATTAAAATTTATTTTGGATTTTTGGAACAAAAATTGTGATAATTTTGTGAAAAATTTATTTTGAATTTCGATTTGTAACCAAACAAATTGCACATGTCTAGCTCTAATTATATGTTGTACACTACATGGAATATAGAAACATGTACTTTATTGATAATAAGTATCTCAGTTACACATTACAATACTCACAATCATAAATGCAATCATAATATAGATTACTGCACATTTATAGGAAAAAAGTACTATTTTGCAAAATATGTATTAGGATCTGTTGTGGACCCTCCAATTTACTTTAGGAGTCTTTAGGCATTTTAAACCCTGTCTAAAATGTCCTAGTACATTTTGCAGGCATTAGCATTGCCAATGCAGTCCAGTCCTGCACAGATGTGGACTATTGGTGTAAGACCCTCATTTATGCATACCCACACATGAGCAATCCTATACGAACTCCTTTTTTATTATAATATAAGACAAATAGGGGGAGATAGATATCACAACCATTAGAAATAATGTCACATAAAGAAGTGCCATACCTAGGGGGAGAGGGGCAAGGGTAAGGGCTGTTCACACTAAGCATAGCCACTGATGCCGCTAATCTGCTAAGTCAGCACAATGATGGCTCTTCTGCTGATAATACTTACTTGTGTGTTTTATGATACTTTCCTACCTTGTCAAGTTGCTTGAAACATATATTGCGGATCATAAAGAATGTATCATAAGACACATGGGCAGGTATCATGGGGAGAAGGGCCTAAATCAGCAGAAATTTGTAAGATGTGCTGACTTGTTCATGAATTAGGAAGAGGAGATTTTTATTTTGGGGTAGGGAAGAGGAATTTTTGGTGATATATTCTCACAACTGACCATTGTTGACATTTGACTATTTGTTGCCTTCCTATTGTAGAAATAGACCACTTGTTGCCCACGTATTATATACAATTGTCAATTTTTGGTCAATATATTATCAGAATTGCCACATTTTGCCTTCTTATTGATGAGTCACTACTATTTAGAGACCCATATTACTAGACTTTAGGCCTGTCTCTTTCAAAGTCTCCACTTTTATCCACATGTTTTGGCGTGGCAAACAGCGTGTGCTCATGGGCGGACTGACAACCCATGGGGCCCCCAGGCAATAGGGGATCATGGGGCCCCTGTGTCCTTGCCCAAACTCAAAAAAGCCTATGAAAAAGGTACCAGGGGCATCTCATGGGGCCCCCTACTGACCCCGGGCCCTCGGGCAGTGCCCGAGTTTCCAAATTGGCAGTCCGCCCCTGCGTGTGCTGATGATAAACCCTTCTGTTTCATTTTATTTAATTTTGCCCACTGTCATTATTCTTGTGGGCAGTCTCTGTTTTTTTTTTGTGTCCATTAACCACTTGCTATCCTGAAGATTTACTCCCCTTAATGAACAGGCCTCTTTTTGCTATTCGACACTGCACTATTTCAACTGATAATGGCACGGTCATGCAATGCTGAACCCAAACAAAATTTACGTCCTTTTTTCCACACAAATAGAGCTTTCTTTCAGTGATATTTGATCACCTGTGTGCTTTTTATTTTTCACGCTATAAACAAGAAAATACCGAAAATTTTGAAGAAAAACTATATTTTTTACTTTCAGCTATAAAAAATACTTAGTAAACTCAAAGTTAGTCATACATTTAGGCCATAATGTATTCTGCTACAAGTTTTTGATAAAAAAAATCCTAATAAGTGTATATTGATTACTTGGTGTGAAAGTTATAGCGTCTGCAAACTATAGATACTGCAATTTACGCAATTTTTTTGCTATACAGCGCTGCACTAGTTTAACTGACAGTTGCGTGGTCTTGCAATACGGTACATAAATGAAATTTACATCCTTTTTTTCACACAAATAGAGCTTTATTTTGTTGGTATTTGATCACCTGTGCACTTTTTATTTTTGGCGCTATAAACAAAAAAATTAAAAAAAAAAACATTGTGAAAAATAAACTATATTTTCTCATTTCTGTCATAAAAACTCATAACCAAAAAAACTCAAATTTTGTCATAAATTTAGGCCAAAATGTATTCTGCTACATGTTTTTGGTTAAAAAAATCCCAATAAGTGTATATTGATTGCTTTGTGTGAAAGTTATAGTGTCTGCAAACTATGGTATAGATAATGGAATTCACACAGCATTTACTTTCTGACTGCCCATCATATTTCTTGAGGTGCTAAAATACCAGGACAGTACAAACACCCCCAAATGGCCCCTTTTAGGAAAGTAGACACCCTAAGCTATCTGCTGAGAGGCATATTGAGTCCATGGAAGTTTTTGGAAAATGACAAAATTCTTTTTTTTATTTTACACAAAGTTGTCATTTAAATGATATATTTCTCACACAAGACATAGGTATATGTGGAATTACACCCATAAATACATTCCGCTACTTCTGCGAAGTATGGGGATACCACATGTATGAGACTTTTTGGGAGCCTAGCCACATACAGGAGCCTTAAATCCAATGGCCACTTTTAAAGCCTGAAGGTGCATAACTTCCTCATTTCACTTCCTCAATACCTATCACAGTTTTGGAGGCCCTGAAATGCCAGGATAGCACCCCCCCCAAATGACCCCTTTTTGGAAAGTAGACACCCAAGGAATATAAAAAGAGGCATGGTGTCTATTTTGCAGATCTAATTTTTTCTCCCAAGGTTTTGAAATATAAAAAAAAGAAAGGAAAAAATATGTTTTTGTTTTCTTTCTTCATTTTCCAAAAACTTGTTGCAATAAACGAGATCTGCAAAATACTCACCATTCTTCTTATCAAATTCCTTGGGGTGTGTACTTTCCAAAAAGGGGTCATTTGTGCAGGTTTGGTGCTATCTTGGCATTTCAGGGCCTCAGAAAATGTGATAGGTAGTCAGGAAATGTAATGAGGAAATAAAGCCCTTTAAAAGCCTGAAGGTGCTTATTGGATTTTGGGGTCCTGTACTTGGCTAGACTGCCAAAACGTCTCTCACATGTGGTACCCCCACACTCAAGAGAAGTAGCAGAATGTATTTTGGGGAGTAATTCCACATATAATCATGGCATGTAGGAGCAATAAATTATTTTATGATTTATTGTGACAATTTTGTGTAAAAAAATAAATTCTTCTATTGACTCAACATGCCTCTCAGAAAATAGTTTGGGGTGTCTACTTTCCAAAAAGGGGTTGTTTTTGGGGGTGGGGGCATTTTATGCCCAGCATTAGAAGTTTATTCCACACATCATTCATTCTTCTAACCACCTGAAGACCAAGCCTTTTCTAACACTTTTTGTTCACATGAAAAAAAAATCTGTATTTTTTGCTAGGAAATTACTTTGAACTCCCAAACATTATATTTATATTATATTTTTTTAAAATCAGACTCTCTAGTGAATAAAATGGTGGGTGCTTCAATTTTTTATGTTACATAGTACTCATGCAGCAATTTTTCAAACGCAATTTTTAAACAAATATATATATTTTTTAACTTTTAATGCACAAAAACACAATATATTGGCCAATTATTTTGTACAATATAAAAGATGATGGTATTCTCAATAAACAGATACCAACCATGGCTTTAAAACTGCACATGCCCCTTGCAATGGCGACAAGCTGCATACATTTTTAAGATACATAGGCAACATTTAAAAGCCTTTACCATTTTAGATTTACAGAGCAGGTCTAGTGCTATAATTATTGCCCTTGATCTGACATTCATGGCAATACCTCACATGGATGGTGCAACCACTGTTTACATAGCGGCACAGAGTCACCTCTCGCGCACGCAGGTGCGCGTGCGTGTGTGTGGGGGGGTGAGGGGGCTTTTTTTAAGTTATTTGGATTCATTTAATTATTTTTACACTGTCCCTTTAATTTTTTTTTTATAACTTTTAATGCTATCACAGGGAATGCACATATCTCCTATAACTGTAATGGGCATTGTCATATATTCTTTTTTTTTTTAGAAATCTGGGGTCTATCAGACTTTAGATATCTCCTCAGCCATTACATTATCTAATCTCACCAAGATTGGTGTTATCAGATGCTTTCCCAATTTACAAATGGCGCTGTTTATATCCTGCAAAACTGAAGTGATGAAATGCTCGTAGCTTCCGAGTTCTTTACTATAGAGATGATTGGCACCATTGAGGTCTCCAATCAGCTCTATGATCAGCTGGAAAAAACACCGGCTGCATTCTCAGGTTCCCCCGATGGCACGGGACTGCCCAAGAAGGCCGTGGAAGGCAATGGAAGGCTCTCTCACAGGTCTTATACATCTTGACCCCATATCTGGCATGCTTTCTGGGGAGGAATTGTTTGAATGCAAGGCAGCCAGAAAAATTAATGAGGGACTCATCAACGCAGATTTTTTGCTGGGGAGTATAGACATCTGCAAACTTTTGGTTAAGGTGTTTTATGAAGGGCCAAATTTTGTGGAGCCAGTCAAATTCAAGGTCGACAGAGTGTATTGTCGCTGAAATGCATAAAACATATTATACTCTCATATCTATGCCATGGCAGCAGAGAACACGGAGATGAACACATGAGCAGAGAAAACATGATGAATCGGGTCTGTGGACCAATACAACCGCAATTCATTTTTTTTAGTAATGCCCATGTTAAGGGTTAGGCCCAAAAAAATGTAGATTCGGAAACCGTAATGGGTTTCCATGCAAATGATCTGGCAAGGTTTGAATTTGGGTTGGTGGCAATAAATTGCTGTGCATAAAAATTGCTTTGATCCACAATCAATGCATACCTTCCGTGAAAAGCAGCTCCAGAAAATCAAGGGGAGTAGTTAAATTTGCTGTTTACACCTGAATTCCCAGTTGGGTAGTGAATGGGGAAAGTATGGGTGCTGCAGAATTTGTGGGCTGCCAATCGGGATTTGCAAGCACATCCGGAAGGATACTAGGGGTTCTACGGGCCTGTGTGCAAATTCTTGGTGGCTGCGGGACAATACTTGTGCTCGCCACCGCACCAGCTTATACTGCACTTATGGGACTCGCCATGTTACCAAGTGATACTGCAGTGCTGGTATGTGAAAGACCAAGAGGTACTAGGCCGCTGATGCTCACCAGTTCACCAAAAGGTAGAGCGGCACTAGTACTGGCACTCTGCTGCATATGAGAGTCATCAAAATTTACCGGCAAGTGCTAACAGAGATCAGGCCTGATTCTGCGAACACTGCAGTTTTGTGTGCAATGTATCAAGTGACAGTGACCTACTGACACTGCACTTGTTGGGGGAGAAGGGGGGGGGTAAGCATAGGGGTTAAATGCAGGTGCTGGCAGGTGCCGGGGCTGATCCCGCTAACGCTGTGTTTTTGGGGACACTATACTAATGTGAACGCTGGTATAGTGCTGACCTGATCAAAGATATTGATCCGTTCAGACACTATACTAGCAATGGAGGTTTATTGTGTATGAGCGTCTTCCTGGCAATCAAGTGGTTAAATGTGATTACTGTTGTACTAATAGGCAATCTGAAGCTATCTGGGAGGGACGTGAAAACCATGGGAGCATGAATCACATATATATATATATATATATATATATATATATATTTTATATATATATATGTATATATATATATATATGTATATATATATATATATATGTGATTTTGCGCACCCGTGCTGCCCTGTAACAGTATTTCTGCTATAGGGCGCTCAGGAAGCGGTTACAGAAGTGGATTGTGTTACGTGACTGCGTTACTTTAACTGACAATTGTGCGGTCATGCAATGCTGTACCCAAATTAAATTTACGTCTTTTTTTCCCACAAATTGAGTTTTCTTTTAGTAGTATTTGATCACCTGTGCGTTTTTTTATTTTTTGCGCTATAAAAAAAACTGACAATTTTGAGAAAAAAACAATATTTTAGACTTTTTGTTATTAAACATGTCCAGTAAAAAAATTTAAAAATCAAATTTCGTCATAAATTTAGTCCAAAATGTATTCTGCAACATGTCTTTGCTATAAAAAATCCCAATACATGTAAATTAATTGGTTTACGTGAAAGTTATAGCGTTTACAAATGGCGGTATAGATATTGGAATTTTTTTGTATACAAATAATGGTGGCGATCAGCGACTTA
This sequence comes from Staurois parvus, assembly GCF_062004578.1. Taxonomy (NCBI): domain Eukaryota; kingdom Metazoa; phylum Chordata; class Amphibia; order Anura; family Ranidae; genus Staurois; species Staurois parvus. The sequence goes on along the minus strand of NW_028318435.1, from coordinate 156,822 downwards.
TGGCGGCGATCAGAGACTTATAGAGGGACTGTGGTGGGCATTCTGACACTGGGGGGAACTGATTTGGTGTCACTGACATCCCCAGTGACACCAATACAGTGATCAGTGCTAAAAAAAAAAGCACTGTCACTGTACTAATGGCACTGCGGAGGAAGGGGTTAACAATGAGGGGAAATCAAAGGGTTAACTGTGTGATGGGAGTGTTTTACCAGGGGGGCGGGGGGGTGTGCTTCACTGAGCAGAGCCATCCCGAGCAGTGTGCCCAAACTGACAGGGAGGATGTCTGTTGGTAAAAAATGCAGCACTCCTCCCTATCGGTAATCACCGGGCACCGACAGGTAATCACCGGCTGGGACCCAGTGATTGACACCAGGGGCTGCGATCGGAGGCGCGGATAGGGCGGGTACGCTTCTTGCGTGCGCCCCCTTCCTGGAAATGCAGAATCACATATATATACGTGATCCTCTGCACAGAGGCCGCCCTGCAGCAGTAAATCTACTGTGGGTGGTCCTAAAGTGGTTAATGATATTTACAATAGTAAAAATAATATGATAAAATAATTCAAATATATAAAATAATTCTTAAAATAATCCACCCCTTGTGTGAAGTAGGCTGGTACACCACTGGGCGCAAGTTCAGTTAATGCTATTCAGACTGAAAATAACAGAAGAAAATATTGATGGACATTAACTATTATAAAATGATTAAATAAATACATACATACATACATACATAAATATAATAAATAAGTAAAAAACACATACTGCATACCTCTTTAATAAAAAAAATTAAAATGTTTTGTTCTTGAGGATTCTTGACCTAGGCCAAAGACAGTTAAGCAGCTCAAAGAAAATCATTTATACCCCCTTCGTGCCCAGGCCAATTTTCAACATTTAGCGCTGTCTCACTTTGAATGACAATTGCACGGTCATGCAACATTGTACCCATATGAAATTTTTATAATTTTTTTCACACACATAGAGATTTTTTTGGTGGTATGTAATCGCCACTGGGTTTTTTATTCGTTGCACTATAACAAAAAATTAGCAAAAAAAAAAACATTTTTCTTTGTTTCTTTTATAAAATTTTTGCAAACATGTAATTTTTCTCCTTTGCTGATGTGCATTGATGAGGCTGAACTTAAAGGCAGCACTGATGAGGTGACATGGATAGGCAGCACTGATGGGCACTGATAAGCTGCACTGATGAGGTGGCACTGGTGCGCATTAATGAGGAGGTACTGATGATGCTGCCCTGATATGCAGCAATGATGGGCACTGATAGGCGGCACTGATAGGCGACACTGACTGACAGCCCTGACTAGCAGCACTGACTAGCGACACTGACTGGGTGGCACTGATGGGCGGTACTGATGGGTGACACTGCTGGGGGGCCCTGCTGGGCACTGATGGGTGGCACTGAAGGGCACCAATCATCAGTGCCCTGATGATCAGTCCTGATCTCCTCTGTGACAGCTGCCAGTTATCGGCAGTACTTTCTTCATGCTATGACAGGGTGAGGAAAATGCTGCCGATAACAGGCAACTGAATTTACACCGTGATCTGTTGTGTCATTGGACGCAGCTGATCACGTGGGAGAAGGCCGCTGTGATTTGCCTTTTACCTCATCACGTGATCAGCTGTCTCCATTGGACACAGCAATCACGGAGATGGCGCGCGGGTAGGCGCATTCTGGGAGGGTGTCACATGACGCCCTCCCAGAACTGGGTAACCGCGCTGTAGCTGTCATTTGGCAACAGTGCGGTTACCAAGTATTTAAAATATGCAATGTGAAAAGTGCTTATAAAACAATGCAGTGCTACATTAACATATTATTGACAGGTAAACTGTGATTTGAGTTTATAAGGCCATTGGGTATGGTTTCACCTGAACTCCAGGCTCCTGTGAAATAGACAGACATGAATTACTTTCACAACCCTTGATGCCAAGTCTAATGGTTTTACTTTGCACTCAATTACCAGCAACAAGATGGAAACAGAACAGTCTTTGTTAATTGACTGCAGCATAAACAATGTGATGGGTGATATTATTAAATTGGTTTGATCAGTATGTTGTTTATTGGAATCAGTCAAAAGAGTTGTTTCCAAAAAATAACATTGTGAAAATATTGGTTTGAATTTATTGTGATAAACCAGACAGGCATATCCATTATCTAAGACAATTTTGCATTTTGAATGATGATGTACATGTTTGCAGCGTATTGTCAATTACACTGTTTTCTATCATTTGTTTTCTTGCCAGCATGATGCATTCTGACAAGTAAGCATATGGTAATAGTAAATAGGACTGTAAACATAGATATTATAGCCTGCAGCCATTGCTGTTCATACTGAAAATATCATGTTTGTCTATCAATTTAGCTACTTTTATATTCATTAACTTTCAGAAAACCTCGTTTTCTGAGCCACTGGGAGTGAGTAAGAGTACACAGAGACAAACGGATCAGTAGAAGCTGGCTGATGTGCACACCCATATAGAAGAAAAATATATTTGAAATATATTTTAAAAATAGTCTTCCCAAATATATTGCCATATATTTGAAATGCTACAATTTTGGCCATATTCAATATAATTTAAAATATATTTCAATATATACAGTTGTGTTCAAAATAATAGCAGTCAGACATCGCTAACCTGATCAATCACTGTTTTTGGTAGAAATGATATTTCTACATGGCAAATAATTTACTAGCAGGTGTAGTAGAGTAATAGAAATCCAACAGACCCAACAGTCATGACATGCATGCTGCTGATTCTGTGTAATTGAATCACTAATTGAAAGGGGCATATTCAAAATAATAGCAGTGTGGAGTTCTATTAGTGAGGTCATTCATTCTTTGAAAAACAGGTGGCAATTATTGCCCTTATTTAAGGAAGGAAGGCAGTAAATGTTGTACATGCTGGTTACAGTGCATTTCTCTCTGAAATTCTGAGGAAAATGGGTTGTTCCAGACATTGTTCAGAAGAACAGCGTACCTTGATTAAAAAGTTGATTGGAGAGGGGAAAACATATAAAGAAGTGCAGAAATGATAGGCTGCTCAGCTAAAATGATCGCAAAGGCTTTAAAATGGCAACCAAAACTTGAAAGACGTGGAAGAAAGCGAAAAACTACCATTCAAATGGGCAGAAGAATAGCCAAAATGGCAAGGACTCAGCCAACAATCAGCTCCAGGAAGATCAAAGAAGGTCTAAAGTTACCTGTGAGTACTGTTACAATTAGAAGACGCCTATGTGAAGCCAAGCTATCTGCAAGAAGCCCCCGCAAAGTCCCACTGTTGAAAAAAAGACATGTGCTGAAGAGGTTACAATATGCCAAAGAGCACATTGACTGGCCTAAAGAGAAATGGCACAACATTTTGTGGACTGATGAAAGTAAGATTGTTCTTTTTGGGTCTAGTGACCGGAGACAGTTTGTCAGACGACCCCCAAACACTGAATTCAAGCCACAGTACACTATTTATCGCATACCAGGGATCATGGATCAGTTTGAAAACATCAGAATACTTGAAGAGGTCATGCTGCCTTATGCTGAAGAGGAAATGCCCTTAAAATAGGTGTTCCAACAAGACAACGACCCCAAACTCACCAGGATTTTGAGCTGCATTCACTTTTTTCAGCACACTGCTATTATTTTGAACACAACTGTATATCATGTTGAAATGTGTTTTTATTACAAAATATATGAAAAATATTTTTAAAAATACATTTCAAATATACTGTATATCTTTAAAAATACAAATCTACATTTTTGGAATGCATTTACAAATAAATGTAAAAAAATATGTTAAAATTACTTATTTTTAAAGATTTAAACCAGAATCATTTCTCTCACTTCTGTGTGCATAGTGATACTTAATATGTGTAACATGATTGCTGTTTTCATATGTAGATGCACTTGATTGTGCGTTCACAATTGTGTTTTGTATGTGTGTGATTTTAACCCTTTCTTTAAGCTTAATTTGCTAATGAGCCTCTATGTGATACAATGGTATAAATGACAGGTACTCTTTATGGAGACTTTATTAGACCCCTAATGTCACCTATGTACTTCAAATAGAAGCAGTGAGTGAGCTTAAAAGCCTTTGCTATCAGCCACTATTTATAAATTCTACTGATAGACAAGGGGTCAATGTCAGCTATGACAATAGGGGGAATAAGGATGTGCCAACACACTGCTGACCCCAAAACAATCTGGCCAACAAAAGATTAACTCCATGGCAGTGTACAAATGGGGTAGACTCTCCCCCTCTTCTATACTCCTAGGTCTCCAATTCCATAGATTTTGAGAATGATCCAGTCCTCCTCCTTCTATCTATAACTAGCCTACTCAAACAAACTGGGAGGGATCCTATGCTACTATGGAGCTAAACAGAAATTAAAAATTACAGTACACAACAGATAAAAAATTTCAATTTTCCTGAGTAAAAAGAAAATTTTAAAAGACAAAAGTGTACCACAGTACACCTCCCCCACTATATGCAGGCTATATGTGCAATCGATAGTATGTGTTAAATGCATTCACTTTCCACAATAGAATAAACCACGTGAATAAAAATTTGCTATTAGTCTAATTATCTATCCCCAAAATAAAAAGTGCTACAAATCACATCCCTCACTTGTAGTCTAACCTATATATGCATAAAAGAAAGTGAAACCATGGTTGAACACTGTGAGACGATCCAAAGAAAATCCAAAGAACTCAATGTGCTAAATAATACACCAGGAATAAATACAGTTCTTGGTGATGGTTCTGCTTGTTGAACATACACTATATAGCCAAAAGTATTAGGACACTCCTCCAAATCATTGGATTTAGGGGTTCCAATCACCTCAATGGCCACAGGTGTATAAAATCAAGCACCTAGGCATGCAGACTGCTTCTACAAACATTTGTGAAAGAATGGGTCGCTCTCAGGAGCTCAGTGAACTCAAGTGTGGTACCGTGATATGTTTCCACCTGTGCAACAAGTCCATCTGTGAAATTGCTTTGCTACTAAATATGCCATGGTCAAATGTTAGTGGTATTATAACAAAGTGGGAGGAACTGGGAACAACAGCAACTCAGCTACAAAGTGGTAGGTCACATTAAAGGTTAGCGCATGCTGAAACGCATAATGCGCAGAAGTCGCCAACTGTCTGCAGAGTCAATAGCTAAAGACCCCCAAACTTCATGTGGCCTTTGGATTAGCACAACAGCAGTGCATAGAGAGCTTCATGGAATGGGTTCTCATGGCTAAGCAGCTGCATCCAAGCCTTACATCACCAAGTGCAATGCAAAGTGTCAGATGCAGTGGTGCAAAGCATGCCGCAGCTGGACTCTTGAGCAGTAGACATGTGTTCTCTAGAGTGATGAATCTGTATCACGCTTCTCATCCAGGCAATCAGATGGATGTGTCTGGGTTTGGTGGCTGCAAGGACAATGGTACTTGCCTGACTGCATTGTTCCAAGTGTAAAGTTTGGTGGAGGAGGGATTATGGTGTGGGGTTGTTTTTCAGGGGTTGGACTTGGCCCCTTAGTTACAGTAAAGGGAACAATTGTCCAAAATGTCAGCATACAAAGACATTTTGGACAATTTCATGCTCCCAATTTGTGGGAAAAGTTTGGGGATGGCCCCTTCCTGTTCCAACATGACAATGCCCCAGTGCACAAAGCAAGGTCCATAAAGACATGGATGAGCAAGTTTGAGGAGGAGGAACTTGACTGGCCTGCACAGAGTCCTGGCCTCAACCCGATAGAAGATCTTTGAGATGACTTAGAGTAGAGATGGCAAGCCAGGCCTTCCAGTCCAACATCAGTGCCTGACCTCACAAATGCGCTTCTGGAAGAATGGTCAAACATTCCCATAGACACACTCCTAAACCTTGTGGACAGCCTTCCCAGAAGAGTTGAAGCTGTTATAGCTGCAAAGGGTGGGCCAACTCAATATTGAACCCTTCGGACTAAGACTGGGATGCCTTTATAGTTCATGTGCATGTAAAGACAATACTTTGGCAATATAGTGTAAATTTCTTTATAAAACTATGTGAATAAGCCAGAGAATCCACCTGTGATCCCCCTCCACAACTGCACTCTTAGGTTCCCAGTGTATTACATGTGGGGTGTCTTCCGATCCGATGATCACTTCAACATACAGGATGGAATCCTTCTCCACATGGACCATGCAGTGCAGTATTAAAAGAGGGAAGCTCCCATAGTATCATACCACTTATTAAGCATTGTAAAAACAAAGTAATGCACTTTCAGGTAATTAAAAGTAATGGTGCTTTAAGAGGCTAGTAAGTACAATGTCTTACTGGAAAAGTCAGCACAAATTCTGACCAAACATATGTTACAAACTAAATATAAACCATAAAAATGCTGCGCTACATTCAAACTAATTAAAGTAAATGTGGAATTCAATAGCTCAAATGAAATAATAACAAATAATGATAAATATATTAAATTAAGAAATGTGCTAAGTGATAACACAAAAATGATGAAAAAAACACAAACTTAAATCAATACGCATGTGCATAAAAAATGCACATACATATATTAGATCACACGTGCAAAAATGTGAAGTGAAGATACATCTAAATCATACACACAAAAACAAAGTCCAATAATGGAGTAAAGTCCAATAATGGAATATAAAAGGTGAAAAAATGTTTTTGTTTTGGTAAACTGTGTTTCCAATATGCTGTAAAGTGACCACAGGTGAAACAAAACGTGCAGGTATCTGGGTGTAGATAACTTGTGAATCCAAACACCTTCTGGATTAGCCTCTCACCTCATCTCTTCGACCCTTGCGGGTCAAAGAGCAGTATGGATCCCTCTCACAGATCCTCCAGGCACCAAAGCACTCCAAAACCACTTCTCAGGATATAATATTCCCACTCAGCTCTTCTCCAAATGTAGATGAAATATCACTTTCCCAGAACAAAACAAAGGGATCCTCCCATAGTGTAGTAAGTTTATTATGCCATAGGAACATCAAATCTTTAATAAAAATGCACTTACGTAGCAGCCAGTCCACATTAAACCCTCATGCTCTCAAATGAGGATATGTGTATGTAAGTTGGGTGTACAGCTGAGTCCACAGGTGTACCAAGATGGCCGCCACGCCGGAAATACGTCACCGCGCTACGCCGACGCGTTACGTCACAATATCACGTGACTTCATCAGGGCTGTCAATCACAGTGACGATAGCTCTTTTTATACCCAGCCAGGATAGAAGGAACCACCCATATGCAGGTGTTTCCTTCAACCTCATCACACAGATACTTCCTGCGGCCATTGAACTGAAGACCACTGGGGACTGTTATGCAGAAATGCATAAGCTATTATCTGCAATGGGCACATTTACACAAAAAAACGAGGAGTGTATAAAAATGTACCAAAACGGAATATTGCAGAGATATATACACTAATAGCAGCAACGGGCACATTTACATAAAAATGTATATAATAATGCACCAAACCGCAATCTAATTTAAAAGTAAAAAATATTAATCAAGAAAAAACCTTAATACCCATTCCCATTTATATATGATATTTTATTTAATTAGAAAAATATTAAAAATAAAAATATATGAAAATAAAAATAAATCTTATCTCACTTAATTTACGCCAAAATACTAGTACTCTCTCAATAAATATATACCAATATAAAGCTCGTAATATATATATATATATACCGTATAAAGACGCATCCGTATATATATAATCCTAAATGCTGAAAAAACATAAAAATATTTTAAAAAATTAAAAATGTATTTTAAAATTAATATTGAGAATATTTAATAAAAAATAATAATATTTATTTTATTTTAATCTTAATTTTAATTAATTCCATCCTTCACCGACCCATAAAGGATAACTCCGAATAGAACTACACACAGATATTCTATCTGAAAGCATGAGTTTACATAGTCAAACATAATATATACCCATAGCACCATCTCGAACTACCTCAGAAATCAGAAATGAAACAATTTACGTCAAACTCGATGTTCAAACCATTAGGGAAATAAGTGTGCATACTATAAATCCACTTAGACTCTAATTGGCTCAAAGTACGCACCTTATGGCTACCTCGCCAATGTCTCTTGTATTTCGTGATACCCCAAAATTTTAATTCACTAGGGTCTTTGTTGTGACACTTGGCGAAATGCTTAGAGACGCTATGCTTCGGGAACCCCTTCTTTATATTTTGAACGTGTTCCCGGAGCCTGACCCAAAGTGGTCGTTTAGTTCTCCCTATATATTGCATTCCGCAACTACATTGCAGCGCATACACAACTCCCTCTGTCCTACAAGTGATACATTCTTCAATTTTAAATTCTTTCTCACTCACAGATGAAGAAAAAGTCATCAATTTCTTATTCTTGCCTTTTGTGGCTTTACATGCATAACATGTTCTACATGGAAAAAACCCATTTATATCCAAAAAAGTGACATTCTTTTTATTGGGTGGGTCAAGAACATTTTTGACAATTTTGTCTCTTAACGATGGGGCTTTTCTATATCTAAAACAAGGGAAATCTGATATTATCCCTTTTAGGGCTGGATCGGCTTTCAATAGTGACCAATTTTTTCTAAAGATAGTTTCCACTTTTTTATAATGGACATTGAAATCCAAACATATCACAAGTTGGTCTTTTTGCTCCTCATTTTTCTCTCGATCTACCAGCAACACATCTCTATTTGTGTTCCCAACTTCCTGGATGGTATTACTAATGATTTCTGATTTCTGAGGTAGTTCGAGATGGTGCTATGGGTATATATTATGTTTGACTATGTAAACTCATGCTTTCAGATAGAATATCTGTGTGTAGTTCTATTCGGAGTTATCCTTTATGGGTCGGTGAAGGATGGAATTAATTAAAATTAAGATTAAAATAAAATAAATATTATTATTTTTTATTAAATATTCTCAATATTAATTTTAAAATACATTTTTAATTTTTTAAAATATTTTTATGTTTTTTCAGCATTTAGGATTATATATATACGGATGCGTCTTTATACGGTATATATATATATATATATTACGAGCTTTATATTGGTATATATTTATTGAGAGAGTACTAGTATTTTGGCGTAAATTAAGTGAGATAAGATTTATTTTTATTTTTATTTTCATATATTTTTATTTTTAATATTTTTCTAATTAAATAAAATATCATATATAAATGGGAATGGGTATTAAGGTTTTTTCTTGATTAATATTTTTTACTTTTAAATTAGATTGCGGTTTGGTGCATTATTATATACATTTTTATGTAAATGTGCCCGTTGCTGCTATTAGTGTATATATCTCTGCAATATTCCGTTTTGGTACATTTTTATACACTCCTCGTTTTTTTGTGTAAATGTGCCCATTGCAGATAATAGCTTATGCATTTCTGCATAACAGTCCCCAGTGGTCTTCAGTTCAATGGCCGCAGGAAGTATCTGTGTGATGAGGTTGAAGGAAACACCTGCATATGGGTGGTTCCTTCTATCCTGGCTGGGTATAAAAAGAGCTATCGTCACTGTGATTGACAGCCCTGATGAAGTCACGTGATATTGTGACGTAACGCGTCGGCGTAGCGCGGTGACGTATTTCCGGCGTGGCGGCCATCTTGGTACACCTGTGGACTCAGCTGTACACCCAACTTACATACACATATCCTCATTTGAGAGCATGAGGGTTTAATGTGGACTGGCTGCTACGTAAGTGCATTTTTATTAAAGATTTGATGTTCCTATGGCATAATAAACTTACTACACTATGGGAGGATCCCTTTGTTTTGTTCTGGGAAAGTGATATTTCATCTACATTTGGAGAAGAGCTGAGTGGGAATATTATATCCTGAGAAGTGGTTTTGGAGTGCTTTGGTGCCTGGAGGATCTGTGAGAGGGATCCATACTGCTCTTTGACCCGCAAGGGTCGAAGAGATGAGGTGAGAGGCTAATCCAGAAGGTGTTTGGATTCACAAGTTATCTACACCCAGATACCTGCACGTTTTGTTTCACCTGTGGTCACTTTACAGCATATTGGAAACACAGTTTACCAAAACAAAAACATTTTTTCACCTTTTATATTCCATTATTGGACTTTACTCCATTATTGGACTTTGTTTTTGTGTGTATGATTTAGATGTATCTTCACTTCACATTTTTGCACGTGTGATCTAATATATGTATGTGCATTTTTTATGCACATGCGTATTGATTTAAGTTTGTGTTTTTTTCATCATTTTTGTGTTATCACTTAGCACATTTCTTAATTTAATATATTTATCATTATTTGTTATTATTTCATTTGAGCTATTGAATTCCACATTTACTTTAATTAGTTTGAATGTAGCGCAGCATTTTTATGGTTTATATTCACTTGATCATTGGTATATGATTTAATGTTAGCAGCTGTTTGGGGTTCATTTATTATTTTAATTTGGTTTAACACACATTTTGGAGCGCAGGAGGGTCACACCATTATTGCTATTATTTATACCTTCTTTCTCCCGCTAGCTCATAATGGAAGTGTTCAATTTCCTAGAAAATAGGTCTATCAATATAGAGGATATTTTCAGTAAAACTCCTCATGAACCCATAGGTGATTTAAACACATTATACAGAAGACTGGGTCATGTAATGGAGAAAAAGGTTAAACTATGGTGGGACATGGTTACCCATGAAAAATACCTTAAAGAGAGACTAGTCCCAAGAAGATTAAGATGGGATGTGCCCATTAGTGATGGTTTGATAGACCAGGAATCTAAAAATGAATGGTTTGATTTCTTTCAAGAGAAGGGTCTGGAATTAATGAGATTCATATTAAAACGCAAACAGAGAAAATTGAGAATTTTAGAAACACAAATTTTAGAAATTAAAGAAAAGATGGAACCATATAAGGAATCTCCAGAAATGGTTAATCTTGCTAAAAGATTAAACAAGGATTTGGAGAAGGTTGATCTAGAAGTGAAAAATAAAAAGATGAAAAAATATCAAAGGGATATGAATGATTTCAGTAAAGATCAAGTTTTTAAATGGCAATCTTCAGGTGTAGAATCAGTATGTAGTTCAGTTAATACTACTCCCGTTAAAGAAGTACGTTTAGAACCTATTAAGGGACATACTAATGATTACCCAAAAGAAGATAAAGGTCAGGATAAAAGGAATTCTCAAAAGAACCATCCCAAAGGAGATAAGGGATACCATACACCACATAATGGATGGAAACCAAAGAATGGTGGTTCTTTTCATAATAAACCAGGGAAAAATAATGGACATGGTAAATCCTATCGTCCACCGTATAGACCTTATTATCCCAAACCCAACCAATATTATCAACAGCCTTATGGACCTTATTTCCCTAGGCAAGAATTCAGACCTTTTTATCCTAGAAGTCCGAGACAGGATAATAGGCCTTATTACCCCAGGAGTCCAAGACAAGAACAACTAGGATGGCAGGGACCACGGTATGAAGGGAGGAGTCCCATCCCGGTTTATAATAGATATGAACCATTGGATTATGAATACCAACAGAGGAATTTTTTAGGGAGGGAGGGTGGGGAGAGAAGTCCCCGGAAAGGAGTAGGTGCCAATCCAAGCCCCGGAAGACAAGAGGGTGTAGAGCAGGACGGAAGGTCCAAGCGAAAAAGAGAGTAGTAGGAGAGGGTATTTTTAATATTAGTGGTACTACACTCACCAAGGAGGAAATTTTTGTATTGGACAAGGGATTAAAGTTTGCCCCCCCTAAACCAGCTAACAAATTTGATATTTTTATAGATTTACAGAAATTTATCAGAAAGATTAACATAAAAAAGTATTTTATGGGTTTATCTAGTACCAATAAAATGATTAATAATGCACCAGTTAGTAATATTCAACACACCTGTTTAAGGAATAAATCCGTATTTAACCCTCAGATTAGCAACAACTGTCAAATAGAATCTTTTAAAAAAATGGTAAGCCAAGATTTGGAATCCCTCAAACTCCCTAGTTTTCGGCCTAATATAGATATACAAAAAGGAATCAAGATTTTAACACAAAGAAATGACATAGTGGTCAGGCCGGCCGATAAGGGAGGGGGTATTGTGGTCATGTCAAAGAGTTACTATTTGGAAGAACTGGGTACCCAATTAAGTGATGAGAATACCTATGAAGTGATTAAAAGGGATCCTACAATTAAATATAAGAAAGATCTGGAAAAGTTGATTAAAAGAGGACGTGAGAAAGAGTATCTGAATAAAAAAGAAGCCAGATATCTTGTTCCTGAAATGTGCAGAATTCCCATTATCTATACCATCCCGAAAATTCATAAAAATAGTATTTGTCCCCCGGGACGTCCTATAGTGAATGGGATTGGATCTCTAATGGCACGATTAGGGCAATACGTGGATATGTTTCTCCAACCATTGGTGAGAGAAACTAGGTCGTATCTGAGAGATACTAAGCACCTAATACAATTGTTGGAGAAAATAGATGGTAACGATGTGATCTTGGCTACAGCTGACGTCTCATCGTTATATACAATAATTGGCCATACAGAAGGGGTGGAAGCTACAGAATGGGGTCTAAGAAAATATGGAAATCTGAAAAGAGGGCAGAGAAAATATATTTTGGATTGTCTAGATTTTTGCTTAAAACACAATTACTTCTGGCATATGAACGTGTTTTATAATCAAGTTAAGGGTGTAGCCATGGGAGCCCGTTTTGCTCCCAGTGTGGCAAACATGTTCATGGCATATTGGGAAGAGATGGCAGTTTATTTGAGTCCCCCGAAAGAATTAATTTTGTTTAAAAGATACATAGATGATATTATAGTAATATGGAAGGGTAGAGAAGAAGATCTAGTATGTTTCTGTGAGAATCTAAATAAGAATACTAAAAATATTGTTCTTACATGGGAACATAGTCGCGAGCGGATTAGCTTCCTAGATTTGGATATAAACATCATACAAAATGAAATCATCACTAAGACATTCTTTAAGAGTGTTGACAGGAATGGATACATTCCTCGAGATAGCTGCCATTTTCCGCCGTGGTTATTAAATATACCTAAAGGTCAAATGATTAGACTCAGAAGGAATTGTACAATGCAGGAGGACTTTCTGAGTCAAGCAAAAAAAATATAGGCCAGAGGTTTGAAGCCAAAGGTTACCAGCAAGATTCCATTAGTAATACCATCCAGGAAGTTGGGAACACAAATAGAGATGTGTTGCTGGTAGATCGAGAGAAAAATGAGGAGCAAAAAGACCAACTTGTGATATGTTTGGATTTCAATGTCCATTATAAAAAAGTGGAAACTATCTTTAGAAAAAATTGGTCACTATTGAAAGCCGATCCAGCCCTAAAAGGGATAATATCAGATTTCCCTTGTTTTAGATATAGAAAAGCCCCATCGTTAAGAGACAAAATTGTCAAAAATGTTCTTGACCCACCCAATAAAAAGATTGTCACTTTTTTGGATATAAATGGGTTTTTTCCATGTAGAACATGTTATGCATGTAAAGCCACAAAAGGCAAGAATAAGAAATTGATGACTTTTTCTTCATCTGTGAGTGAGAAAGAATTTAAAATTGAAGAATGTATCACTTGTAGGACAGAGGGAGTTGTGTATGCGCTGCAATGTAGTTGCGGAATGCAATATATAGGGAGAACTAAACGACCACTTTGGGTCAGGCTCCGGGAACACGTTCAAAATATAAAGAAGGGGTTCCCGAAGCATAGCGTCTCTAAGCATTTCGCCAAGTGTCACAACAAAGACCCTAGTGAATTAAAATTTTGGGGTATCACGAAATACAAGAGACATTGGCGAGGTAGCCATAAGGTGCGTACTTTGAGCCAATTAGAGTCTAAGTGGATTTATAGTATGCACACTTATTTCCCTAATGGTTTGAACATCGAGTTTGACGTAAATTGTTTCATTTCTGATTTCTGAGGTAGTTCGAGATGGTGCTATGGGTATATATTATGTTTGACTATGTAAACTCATGCTTTCAGATAGAATATCTGTGTGTAGTTCTATTCGGAGTTATCCTTTATGGGTCGGTGAAGGATGGAATTAATTAAGATTAAAATAAAATAAATATTATTATTTTTTATTAAATATTCTCAATATTAATTTTAAAATACATTTTTAATTTTTTAAAATATTTTTATGTTTTTTCAGCATTTAGGATTATATATATACGGATGCGTCTTTATACGGTATATATATATATATATTACGAGCTTTATATTGGTATATATTTATTGAGAGAGTACTAGTATTTTGGCGTAAATTAAGTGAGATAAGATTTATTTTTATTTTTATTTTCATATATTTTTATTTTTAATATTTTTCTAATTAAATAAAATATCATATATAAATGGGAATGGGTATTAAGGTTTTTTCTTGATTAATATTTTTTACTTTTAAATTAGATTGCGGTTTGGTGCATTATTATATACATTTTTATGTAAATGTGCCCGTTGCTGCTATTAGTGTATATATCTCTGCAATATTCCGTTTTGGTACATTTTTATACACTCCTCGTTTTTTTGTGTAAATGTGCCCATTGCAGATAATAGCTTATGCATTTCTGCATAACAGTCCCCAGTGGTCTTCAGTTCAATGGCCGCAGGAAGTATCTGTGTGATGAGGTTGAAGGAAACACCTGCATATGGGTGGTTCCTTCTATCCTGGCTGGGTATAAAAAGAGCTATCGTCACTGTGATTGACAGCCCTGATGAAGTCACGTGATATTGTGACGTAACGCGTCGGCGTAGCGCGGTGACGTATTTCCGGCGTGGCGGCCATCTTGGTACACCTGTGGACTCAGCTGTACACCCAACTTACATACACATATCCTCATTTGAGAGCATGAGGGTTTAATGTGGACTGGCTGCTACGTAAGTGCATTTTTATTAAAGATTTGATGTTCCTATGGCATAATAAACTTACTACACTATGGGAGGATCCCTTTGTTTTGTTCTGGGAAAGTGATATTTCATCTACATTTGGAGAAGAGCTGAGTGGGAATATTATATCCTGAGAAGTGGTTTTGGAGTGCTTTGGTGCCTGGAGGATCTGTGAGAGGGATCCATACTGCTCTTTGACCCGCAAGGGTCGAAGAGATGAGGTGAGAGGCTAATCCAGAAGGTGTTTGGATTCACAAGTTATCTACACCCAGATACCTGCACGTTTTGTTTCACCTGTGGTCACTTTACAGCATATTGGAAACACAGTTTACCAAAACAAAAACATTTTTTCACCTTTTATATTCCATTATTGGACTTTACTCCATTATTGGACTTTGTTTTTGTGTGTATGATTTAGATGTATCTTCACTTCACATTTTTGCACGTGTGATCTAATATATGTATGTGCATTTTTTATGCACATGCGTATTGATTTAAGTTTGTGTTTTTTTCATCATTTTTGTGTTATCACTTAGCACATTTCTTAATTTAATATATTTATCATTATTTGTTATTATTTCATTTGAGCTATTGAATTCCACATTTACTTTAATTAGTTTGAATGTAGCGCAGCATTTTTATGGTTTATATTCACTTGATCATTGGTATATGATTTAATGTTAGCAGCTGTTTGGGGTTCATTTATTATTTTAATTTGGTTTAACACACATTTTGGAGCGCAGGAGGGTCACACCATTATTGCTATATGTTACAAACTGTCCAGACCTTAAAAAGGTTTGTTTGGATTCTGAACCCAAAGAAATCAGCAATGGGACTCACACATCACTTGGTGCATCTGTGTCTTATCCTAGACACAGCTCAAGACAGATATTTTCCTATACCAAGAAAAACTTTTCACTCTCTGCTCCCAGAGCCATCTGACACTGTGATTCTGCATGAGCATTCTGGGCTTGAAGGTAGTCTCCTTCGAGGCAGTCCCGTTTGCTCAGTTCCACAACAGAACCCTACAACACAACATTTTTGTCATTGAATCCAGATGTGGAGTTTGGGAAATCTATCCTCCCGCTGTCTTGGGAACCTGAAGGGCTGGACTTGGCTGCTAAAAGAAGATAACCTCCCTATCAACATTCTTGATCTTTGAGCAATTTGGTTGTCCCTGCAAAGCTGGATTCCCCAAATGGAGGATCATCTGATCCAGATTCAGTCAAACAACACGACATCAGGGGTGAACATTACCAGTCAGAGAAAAAAACAGACGTATTGCTGTGGCAACAGAGGTAGAAAGGATTCTAGCCTGAACAGCATTCCATATTACAGTATTGTCCCCCATTCACATTCTATGAGTAGACAACTGGAAGGCAAACTACCTCAGTCAGCAGTGACTGGATCAGGGGGAATGGTTCCTTAAATATTTTAAAACCTGTGTCACAACTGGTGGACACCATATGTGGCTCTCCTGGCTTCCAGGTTCAATCAAAAACTGGACAGGTTTGTCTACAGATGCAGAGGTGCTCTGGCAGAAGCAGTGGGTGTTCTGTTGACTAGGTGGAATCAATAGAGCCTCCTCTTCAATCTGTTCCACATATACTTCTATCATGATAGTGTTCCAGTGATTCTCATAGCTCTGAACTGACCTAGGTGGATATATTGCTGTGACCCGACCAAACTTTTGGCAGCCACCCCATCTACTCTTCCAAATCAACCAGATCTCCTATCCCATCAACTCTTTTACCACCC
Organism: Staurois parvus; assembly: GCF_062004578.1. NCBI lineage: Eukaryota > Metazoa > Chordata > Amphibia > Anura > Ranidae > Staurois > Staurois parvus. The sequence goes on along the minus strand of NW_028318435.1, from coordinate 140,167 downwards.
TGTTTCATGGTCTCTGTCATTAATGGCATGACTGCTGAAGCCCAGGTCTTGAGAAGTATGGATATTTCAGACACTGTTAAAAGCAAGGAAGTATACCTCCTGCAAGATCTACCTCATGGAAAACAAATGGTGTGAGGCAATAAATGTTTACCTCAGGAAATGTTCTGTAGGAAGAATCCTAACCTTTCTGCATGTAGGTATGGATCAAAAATTGGCCATGCATTTTTTCAAGGAGCAAATATTGGCCATTGTGATCTTATTCCAAAGACCAGTAGCCTCCCATTCATTGTTTAGCACCTTTGTACAGGGTGTATTTCATGTAGCTCCTCCTGTGCAACTACCTGTAAGTCTGTGGAATTGGAATATGTTACTGTCTGCACTTCCTGAACTTACCAGGTATATTATTCTTTCCACTATCTCTCACAATGTTGTATTCCTTATTGTCATCACCTCTGTGAGGCATGTGTGTGAGCTAGCAGCCTTTTCCTGTAATGAACCATTTCTTGCATTACGCAAGGACAAGGTGGTGTTGTGGCCAAGAGCTTCCTTCCTTCCAATATTTCTGAACAATCAGAACAATCCATCTCTTTGTACAGCTCCAGTACACTAGCAGGACATTTTCTCTTTCATGCTGTGCGAGGTATCTTTTGGCCACTGCTCCACTCTGAAAGACTAATTCACTTTTTATCATTCCTAATGGTCCACATAAAGGGAAAACAATTTCTCACTCCACCTTTTTTCGGTGGCTCAGATTGAGGACTTCCACCCTTTCCTGTTAAAGCACACTCTAGTAAGTCAATGAGTCCTTTTTAGGATTTCCACCATCTGGTAACTTGTGAAAATTTCAAGGCCACTTTCTGGTCTTCTGACCACACTTACAAAATGTTTTACCAGGATGATATTCAGGTCTCATCAGATGATAGTTTTGGACACAAGGCCCTTCATGCAGCCTTTTCAGCTGCAGGCTGTCCCAGGTTCTATTGTTTGTTGTTATATGAGTCCATTGGCGTTTTGTTACTGTTACCCATCCCTCATTTGGTATGCTTTTGGACATCCTAGTTTGTTTGTTTTTTTATTAACTGAATCCTGTGTACCTAATGAACAAGAAAGAGAAAATAGGTGTCGCGATTGCGGCGTCAGACCCCAGACCTTCTCACCAAACTCGTGACTGAAGGACTGGCTGATCCAAACCGCGATGTGACGTGCATAGCAATACCATGCCCAGCTGCACCCTGCACAAAGATTTTCCAGCTAATGGACTACAATCTATGTACCTGAAACCTGAGCGATTGTTACTGGGTCAAGTTAATTACGCAACTAACCCTCCACACTGCCACCACCTCCTTTTTGTACAGAGAAAGAAGAAACTCACGTTATCAGTTATAACACTATAATGATTTAAATAATCGTCTGTATAAAACGGTCCGCAGGCCGGTTATACAGGGGTTTAAACAAACAGTAGCGTCTCTTCAAAGGCAGAGATTCATAAATTGCAATTAAGAACTATAGAAAAAGTTCAACACTTTCAGAAAGAGAGATTTATTACTAAAAGGGTCAAACAGGTGCAATAAAATATTTACAGAGAAGATGTAACTAAGATATATATATATATAAATATACAGAGAACCATAGCACAGTAAAGAGATATCAGAGAGAGGTGAAAGGGTTAAAGTACTTGCCAAAGTCCTGGGTTTAGCAGATCCAAGTCAGAGCAGGAGGGTGCTTTGATCTCCCTATGTTACGATGGAAAAATGGGAGAATTCTTCAACTCAAGTTCTCTTAGGCTTGACTGCATGCTTTTAAGTTTCCCAGCAGGGGGTGGTTCTGAGTAACTGACCAATACTCTGTTTAGGGAGGGATCAGCAGGCGGAACCCAAAATTGGAACCAACATCTTTCATAATTCATATTCTGGTCCATAACTTCCCAGCCGCACACGCGACAATTTACCCGTGGGTATATTATTATGCAGACAAGTCTGAGGATTATCTAGATATGAATTATGAAATTATATGTTGCACGGTTCACGAGTTCACCGAATGTTTCGGCTCCCCTGATGGTCCGAGATAATTCGAATGACCCATCAAACTGTTCATCTGCTCCTAGCCAATCTGACTGGATGTCTGGTTTTTAGGTAAGTCTCTCATATTCCAAGATATGAGACATAGTGGAAAAACGGAGTTTAACAGGGTTTATCTGATTCTGTCACCTCCACTGGGTTAGGCTCATCAGGTCAGCATTTCTTTCAACTTCTGGGAAGGCTCCTTATCTGTTTTACGAGGTGTGAAACTACACAGGCACGTTGGTCAGTGAGGCTCCAATTCTCTTGGGAACACTGGCCTTATCCTGGCCTAGGTGAGAAAGGCTACACTTTCGCAGACCGCTCGGCACCAAGCTAGAAATGCCTTGCCCTGCCAGTGACCCATAAACAGTACACATACACACACTGGCCAGAGGTCTCCTCTCAGTGAGAGGGAGGGGTGGAAAAATTAGGGGAGAAAATGGAGATGCCTACCAAAATGGTTGAACCGCGTCCGTCTATGATGTGCACAGGGTTTTTGTACTTACCATAAATTCTGTTTGGAATTCATTAGGGACACTGGTCTCTCCATTCTGCATTTGTGATTCACTCCTAGTATTGCTTTCCTATAAAACTGCATCAAGCTGGTAGTGGAATGGGCTATACTTGGCTTGCTGCTGTTTTTTGTTAGCCAGTGTCCAAACCTCTTGTATGCAGCTGTATAGCCCAACAGTACCTGAATAACAGAACTCTATGCCCCTTAATATAGTCCAAAAACAGATTCCATGGTGAGTACAAGCATTCAGTTTTTTCAATGGCAAAGGCTGTTTGCATCCAAAAAACTGTCCTTTAACAGCTTATTTATCCAATTCTATAAACTTTTTAAAGGATAAGTTCACCTTTTGGACAAAAATAATAAATGCACATTTTTTTTTCAGGTAAAATATTGTGCATTTATTATTTTTGTCCAAAGGAGCCTGGAAAGCATTGCTCCACAGCGCCGTGGTAGTTCATTGAAAACTAACATGTAACATGTTCCCAAAGGTGAACTATCCCTTTAAATGAATGACCTATTTTTACACACTGTAAGGAAGTGGCTGCAAACAAACCTCATGTGTCCACCATACTCAAATACAATGATAGTCGAATGTTTGGGAACCTGGCTAATTGGTCCCGAATTTATTAGTGTGAGACCTGTGGCTGTCCATGACAGAACTGTCTGTAAACTAAAAATGAGTGAAAAATGAAGGTCTTTGCAGAGTTCTATGCCCATTTTCTGAGTGAAAAACCTGAGGCATCATGTCAATTCCACATTTCTCCCAAGACTGTTATGTAAGGTCCAAAGCCTCCTGCAAAGCAAAGGACAAACATTATTAAGTAGGGATGAGCTTATGGTTCAGTCCGAATTTGTGTTAAAACTGAACTTTGGCTGTTTGAACAAAGGACTCCAAGGTTTTATTTTCTTTTTGAAGGGTTTTTTTTTTTTTAATTAATACCTGAAGGTTCTCCTCTCCTTTGCTGGGTTGGGATAAATCATTGGTTTGTAGGATGCAAGTGGATGCCAGCTTCCTAACAACAGGGAGCCCAGAGCAGAAAGCTTCACATTTAGCAGCCGTAGTAAGTTCCTACTGGAATGTTTCAGTTCCTGCTGTTCACTGAACATCACAAACAGTGAATGAATATGCATTTTGTACACACTGTACACAATACAGAGACCTCATATTATTTCTCCAGATAGTTGAATGTTCTTTTCCAATAGTTGTAGAAACACAGGGGAGAAATCATGGCAGCTAAATTAGAATATGAGAAACATTTCTACAGCAATTAAAACAAATCTCAAAAATGTTTTCAAATATATCAATATTAAAAAGTTTTTGAAAGAACAGATAGGCTGTTAACAGATAACAGATGGAATAACATGGGAGGTTCGTCACAGAGGACAGGAAAAATGTGTATGTACTACATAGTTTTTTCTCGCCAGATTTTACAGATGACAAAGATGGGTTTGAGAGTCTTTACAGTAACATTAATGATATTTCACAAGGTACCACTGTGAGTGAAAACCAGATACAAAAAGAGACTAGAGAAACTTAATGTAGAGAAATCATCAGGTCCAAATGGTTTATAGCCGCAAGTACTTAGGGAACGTAACTCAGTTATAGCCACGCTGCTATTTCTAATATTTAAAGACACCTTGCTGACTGGAATGGTGCCAACTGATTGGCTTAGAGTAAATGTGACACCAATTTACAAAACAGGATAGAGATGTATGCCAAGAAACTACAGACAAGTCAGCTTAACATCAATATTATGTAAGGTATTTGAGGGAATGGTGAGGGACTCAATATAGAAATGTGTGTATAATAACGGTATCATAAGTGACAACCAGCATGAATTTATGACTGTTCTTCTGTCACAGTTCTGTGAGGAAGTAAGTGAGAAACTAGATGGTGGAAGTCCAGTGGAAATAGTTTATTTAGATTTTGCTAAGGCATTTATTACTGTACCTAATAAATATTTTATTTATAAAATGGAGTTGATGAACTTGTATGTACATGAATAAGAAATTGGTCACATGAACAGGTCCACAGTATAGTGGTAACTAACACATTCTCTGAATGATCTAACAATTTCATTAGTGTGCCCCAGAGTTCTGTTCTGGGGCCTATGCTGTTTAATTTGTTTACTAACCACTTGAGCCCCAGCCACTGCACTAAAACGTTTGCAGGGCTGTGCAAAACTACGTTTTTAAATGTGGTTTTGCAAAACAGGTAGGGTCCCGTGTCCCGTGGGTGTCAGCAGCGGGTCTCAGCCGCCGGGTCATGGCCGGTCATTACCAGCCATTTCCCAGCGATTAGCGGCAATCGCTGACAGAGTGCAGGGCTGCATTGTTTACACACAACCCTGCTCTCTGTCAGTTGCCTGTCAGCTCCTGACAAGCTGAACCGGAGAGAAGAGTTTATCTCTCCGGATCAGCCTGTCCCCGCCCAGCACACACCCCCACCCCCTAGTAAAACACTCCCCTCACACAGTTAACCCTTTCAGTGAATAAAAATGTTAACTCTTTCCTCCCCAGTGCCATTAGTACAGTGTCAGTGGGTTTTTTTTCACTGATCACTGTTTTGGTGTCACTGGGGATGTCAGTGACCCCAAGTCAGTTCACCCCCAGTGTCAAAATGTCCACCGCAGTCCCGCAGTCCTGCCATAAGTCACTGATCATCGCCATAAGTCGCTGATCGCTGCCATATGTCGCTGATCGCCGCCATTATTAGTATAAAAAAATTAAAAATCCCAGTTTTTATTTATTTCAGTAGACATAGTAGAGCAGGGGGATCCATACTATATATTAAAAATCCCAGTATGTTTCCCGCCATTTGTAAATGCTATAACTTTCATGTAAACCAATTAATTTACACGTTATGAGATTTTTTTTAGCAAAGACATGTCGCAGAGTGCATTTTGGACGAAATTTGTGACAAAATTAGATTTTTTTATTTTTTTACTTGACATGTTTCTTAGCAAAAAGTCCAAAATATTGCTTTTTTTCTCAAAATTGTCAGTCTTTTTTTTTATAGCGCAAAAAAATAAAAACGCACAGGCGATCAAATACCATCGAAAGAAAGCTCAATTTGTGGGGAAAAAGTATGTAAATTTAATTTGGGTGCAGTGTTGCATGACCGCGCAATTGTCAGTTAAAGTAACGCAGCGCCGTAACACAAACCTCTTCTGTAACCGCTTCCTGACCACCCTACAGCAGAAATACTGCTACAGGGAGGCATGGGTATGCAAAATCACATATATATACGTGATTCGCGCTCCTGTGGTTTTCACACCCCTCCCAGATAGCGTCAGATTGCCCGTCAGTACACCAGTCATCACATTTAACCTCTTGATTGCCAGGAGCACGCTCATATACAATAAACCTCCATTGCTAGTATAGTGTCTGAACGGGTCAATATCTTTGATCAGATCAGCACTATACCAGTGTTCACATTAATATAGCATCCCCAAAAACGCAGCGTTCGTGGGATCAGCCCCGGCACCTGCCAGCACCTGTGTTTAGCCCCTACACTTACCCCCCCCTTCTCCCCTAGCAAGTGCAGTGTCTGTAGGTCACTGTCACTTGATACATTGCACACAAAACCGCAGTGTTCGCAGAATCAGGCCTGATATCTGTTAGCACTTGCCGGTAAATTTTGATGACTCTCATATGCAGCAGAGTGCCAGTACTAGTGCCGCTCTACCTTTTGGTGAACTGGCGGGCACCAGCGGTCTAGTACATCCTGGTCTTTCACAAACCTCCTTGATTTTTGGAGCTGTTTTTCACGGAATATCTGTATACGTTGATTGTGGATCAAAGCAATTTATATGCACAACAAATTATCGCCGCCAATCCAAATTCAAATCTTGCCAGACCATTCGCATGGAAACTCATTACGGTTTTCAAATTTACATTTTTTTTGGGCCTAACCCTCAACATGGGCATTACTAAAAGAAATGAATTGCAGTTGTATTGGTCCACAGACCCGATTCATCATATGCCGTGTTCTCTGCTGCCATGGCCAGGCATAGATATGAGAGTATAATGTGTTTTATGCATTTCAGCAACAATACACTCTGTCATCCTCGGGGTAACCGTGAATTTTACCAGCTCCACAAAATTCAGCCCCTCGCAAATCACCTTAACCTAAAATTTGCAGATGTCTATACTCCCCATCAAAACATCTGCGTTGGGGAGTCCCTCGTTAATTTTTCTGGCCACCTTGCATTCAAACAATTTCTCCCTTGCAAGCGTGCCAGATATGGGGTCAAGATGTAGAAGACCTGTGAGAGGACAACAGGATATACTTATAAGTTTTGGATTTACGAGGGAAAAGATAGTCACGTGGAGCCCCCCCGGATGCCCAGACTACATGGGGAGCAGTGGCAAGATAGTTTGGGACTTGGTGTCATCATTTCTCCATATGGGGTACCACTTATACGTGGACAATTTTTATTCAAGCGTGCCACTATTTAGACATTTATTCAATCTTGGAACTGGCACTTGTGGCAAAGTGTGACCTAATGTGTGCCCACCATTAGAAGTGGGTGGATGCAGGTGGTATATTCTAATGGTGGGCATACCACACACTTTTTCTGGCAGAGATTTCTTCTCATTTTTTCATTTATTCCACAGGCTGCATACAAAAAAAAAAGAACATAGCATATATAACCAACAAGGACCAGTGATGTACTGGTACATCACTGGATGTGAATGGTTATACCAGGATGATGCCTACAGGTGCAGGCATCATCCTGGTATCGTTTTTTTTCAGCCGGCAATCTGCTTTCATGTAAAAGTGATCCTAGTGGCTAATTAGCTGCAAGATTGCTTTTACAAACAGTGGGAGATGATGTCCCCCCTCCCCTGCTGCCTTCCACGGCCTTCTCGGGCAGTCCCGTGCCATCGGGGGAACCTGAGAATGCAGCCGGTGTTTCTGCCAGATGACCATAGAGCTGATTGGAGACCAGAGTGGTGCCAATCATCTCTATAGTCTAAGAATTTGAAAGCTACAAGCATTTCATCACTTCAGTTTCGCAGGATATAAACAGCGCCATTTGTAAATTGGGAAAGCATCTGATCACACCGATTTTGGTTTGGTTAGATAATGTAAGGGCAGAGGAGATATCTAGAGTCTGATAGACCCCAGATTTCTCAAAAAAGAATATATGACAATGCCCATTGAAGTTATAGGGGTTATTTGCATTCCCCATTATAGCATTAAAAGGGATAAGAAAAAAAAAAAAAATGAAAGGTACACTGGAAAAATAATTTTAAAAAAATCAAAATAACTAAAAAAAAAAAAAAAAATTGCCTCTCCCATGCGCGCACACCTGTGTGCATAAGCCTTGACCTTGTGCCGTTATGTAAACAGCGGTTGCACCATGCATGTGAGGTATTGCCCTGAACGTCAGATCAAGGGCAGTAATTCACTAGACCTCCTCTGTAAATCTAAAATGGTAGCTTTTAAAGGCTTTTAAAGCGCTGCCTATGGATATTAAAAATGTTTGCAGTTTGTCGCCATTGCATGGGGCATGCGCAGTTTTAAAGCATGTCATGTTTGGTATCTATTTACTCGGCATACCATTATCTTTTATATTTTACCAAACAATTGGCCAATATATTGTGTGTTTGTGCATTAAAACTAAAAAAAGGCTATTTTTAAAAAAAAATGTGCTTTTGAAAAATCGCTGCGCGATTGTATTACCCACCATTTTGTTCACTAGGGTGTCTGCTTTAAAATAAATATATAATGTTTGGGGGTTTAAATTAATTTCCTAGCAAAAAAATACAGATTTTTTTCATGTGAACAAAAAGGCTTGGTCTTCAGGTGGTTAGAAGAGTGAAGGATGTGTGGCATAAACTTCTAATGCTGGGTATAAAATGCCCCCACCCCCCAAAACCACTTTTTGTAAAGTAGTCACCCCAAACTATTTGCTGAGCGGAATGTTGAATCAATAGAAGAATTTATTTTTTTACCACAAGTTTTTGAAAAATGACAAAAATAAATATTTTTTTTTTTTACACAAAATTGTCACTTAAATGATTTATTGCTCACACATGCCATCGGTATATGTGGAATTACTCCCCAAAATACATTTTGCAACTTCTCCCAAGTATGGGGGTACCACATGTGAGAGACTTTTTGGCAGTCTAGCCAAGTACAGGACCCCAAAAACCAATAAGCACCTTCAGGCTTTTAAAGGGCTTTATTTCCTCATTACACTTCCAGACTACCTATCACAGTTTCGGAGGCCCTGAAATGCCAGGATAGCACCTAACCCCCCCAAATTACCCCTTTTTGGAAAGTAGACGCCCCAAGGAATTTGATAAAAAGCACGGCAAGTATTTTGCAGATCTCATTTGTTGCCACAAGTTTTTGGAAAATGAAGAAAAAAAACAAAAACATATTTTTTTCAATTTTTTTTATACTTCAAAACCTTGTGAGAAAAAATGAAATCTGCAAAATACTCACCATGCCTCTTTTTAAATTCCTTGGGGTGTCTACTTTCCAGAAAGGGGTCATTTGGGGGGGGGGGTTGGGGCTATCCTGGCATGTCAGGGCCTTCAAAACTGTGATAGGTAGTGAGGAAGTGTAATGAGGAAGTTACGCACCTTCAGGCTTTCAAAGTGGTCATTGGATTTCAGGCTCCTGTATGTGGCTAGGCTCCAAAAAAGTCTCATATATGTGGTATCCCCATACTCAGTAGAAGTAGCAGAATGTATTTTGGGGTGTAATTCCACATATACCCATGGTTTGTGCGAGAAATAAATCATTTAAATGACAACTTCATGTAAAAAAAAAAAAAAAAGTTTTTGTGTGGAAAAAAAATAAATCTTCCATGGACTCAATATGCCTCTCAGCAGATAGCTTAGGGTGTCTAATTTCCGAAAAGGGGTCATTTGAGGGTGTTTGTACTATCCTGGTATTTTAGCACCTCAAGAAATGTGATGCGCAGTCAGAAAGTAAAAGCTATGTAAATTCCATTATCTATACCATAGTTTGTAGATGCTATAACTTTCACAAAAAGCAATCAATATACACTTATTGGGATTTATTTAACCAAAAACATGTAGCAGAATACATTTTGGCCTAAATTTATGACGAAATTTTAGTTTTTTTAGATATTTTTTATGACCAAAATGAGAAAATATTGTTTTTTTTCCAAAAATGTTTTTTTTCTTCAAAACGTTTTCTGGTTATACCGCCAAAAATAAAAAGTGCACAGGTGATCAAATACCACCAAAAGAATGCTCTATTTGTGTTAAAAAAGGACATAAATTTAATTTATGTACCGTATAATTGTCCGTTAAACTAGCGCAGCGCTGTATAGCAAAAAAATGGCGTAAATTGCAGTATCTATACCATAGCTTTCACACAAAGCAATCAATATACACTTATTGGGCTTTTTTTTACCAAAAACATGTAGCAGAATACATTTTGGCCTAAATTTATAACTAACTTTGAGTTTACTATATATTTTTTATAGCTGAAATTAAAAAATATCGTTTTTCTTCAAAATATTTGGTCTTTTTTTGTTTATAGCGTGAAAAATAAAAAGCGCACAGGTGATCAAATACCACCGAAAGAAAGCTCTATTTGTGTGAAAAAAAGGACGTAAATTTCATTTAGGTGCAGCATTGCATGACCGTACAATTATCAGTTGAATTAGTGGAGCGCCGAGTAGCAAAAAGAGGCCTGGTCATTAAGCGGGGTAAATCCTCAGGAGCTCAAGTGGTTAATGATACAGAGGTTGGAATCAAGAACTAATTTTCAGTGTTTGCGGATGATACCAAATAATGCAGAGAAATAACTTCGACACCAGATGTATCATCATTACTAGAGATGAGCGAAGTATTCAAAAATTCGATTCGACTGATTCAGCGAATTCGTGGAAAAATTTCGATTCGAGTCGAATATATTCGCTGCGAATTTAACTTATAAAAGGGTGTTTCTAGGCTTCAGAGAGACTTTATATTAGTGCAGAACACTGTACCTTTAATTTAAATGCCCTTGGAGTCTGCTGGGGAAGAGAAATAATACTGACAGTCAGTATGACATGCAGATGAGTGCCGTCGATCTTAGAATCACCACACACTTCACTCATTTGGGCAGTCACGGGGCCAAAACCAGAGTGTGGAGCCACAGTGTGGCGGTGGAGGCAGCAGCAATGGGAGGCCATACAGCACCCTATGACAAAAATGGAAACCACCAGCAGTGTGAGGAGACCTGAAAGTGGCACATGGCAGAGTGTGGCGATGGAGACAGCAGCAATGGGAGGCCGTACAGGGACCCATGACACACTCTGGACCTGGCAGCAGCATGAGGAGGCGGTACAGGGGCCCATGACAGATTACGGGCCTGGCAGCAGCATGAGGAGTTGGTACGGGGGCACATGGCAGATTACGGGCCTGGCAGCAGCAATGGGAGGCCGTACAGGGACCCATGACACACTCTGGACCTGGCAGCAGCATGAGGAGGCGGTACAGGGGCGCATGACAGATTACGAGCCTGGCAGCAGCAACTTGGACAGGAGGACGTTCAGCTTCTGCACCGTCGGGTGCGTGCTCGCAAACTGTTGTCTCTTGGAAACGGATTCCAAGAAAGACTGCTGACGGAATCCGTGAAGAGGAGTAGCAGGAGAAGGAGCATCTGAACGAGCGGAATATGCCAACAAGCGACAACAGGGGCCCATGACAGATTACGGGCCTGGCAGCAGCATGAGGAGTCGGTACGGGGGCCCATGGCAGATTAGGGGCCTGGCAGCAGCTATGGGAGGCCTGTAATCTGCCAGCACCCTATGACAAAAAATGGAACCCACCAGCAGTATGAGGAGACCTGAAAGTGGCACATGGCAGAGTGTGGCGATGGAGACAGCAGCAATGGGAGGCCGTACAGGGACCCATGAGAGACTCTGGACCTGGCAGCAGCATGAGGAGGTGGTATAGGGGCCCATGGCAGATTAGGGGCCTGGCAGCAGCTATGGGAGGCCCGTAATCTGCCAGCACCCTATGACAAAAAATGGAACCCACCAGCAGTATGAGGAGACCTGAAAGTGGCACATGGCAGAGTGTGGCGATGGAGACAGCAGCAATGGGAGGCCGTACAGGGACCCATGACAGACTCTGGACTTGGCAGCAGCATGAGGAGGCGGTATAGGGGCCCATGGCAGATTAGGGGCCTGGCAGCAGCTATGGGAGGCCCGTAATCTGCCAGCACCCTATGACAAAAAATGGAACACACCAGCAGTGTGAGGAGACCTGAAAGTGGCACATGTTTGGGGCATGATTCATGGCGGATTTAGTCAGTTGTGTCAGGAACTGGTGGTTTGAAATCCAGACTAATCCACGCCTGATTCATTTTCACAAACGTGAGTCTCTCCACACTTTGGGTGGACAGTCGTGTCCTCCGCGGAGTTGCAATACCTCCTGCCGCACTAAACACGCGCTCCGATGCCACGCTACTGGCCGGGCATGACAGCCTTTCAAGGGCAAATTCAGCTAGTTGGGGCCAAAGGTCAAGTTTCGTTGCCCAGTAGTCAAGGGGATTGTCTACCTCGGTTGGCAGGGTGCTGTCCAAGTAGGCCTAAGCCTGTTGTTTGAGGTCCTGTTCCAGGTTCACCTGATGCTGCTGCTGCTGCGGCTGGTTAGTAGTTTCCTCACTGCGCTGGTGAAGAAAGCTACTCATCATCGACTGCAGACTGAGGCAGCCGCTGCTGGTGGAGCTGCCACTGCTCCTACCACCCCACCCCTCCCCTGCTGCCATGGCAGCGGAACGCGAGCGCACAGGGCCCACAGTGTCTGAGGATGGACGTTGGCGCAGACAGGCAGAGACCAGCTGACTACATAGGTGGTTTTTATAGTACGTTATTTTGGCCTCCCTCTCAGCAGGTGTGAAAAAGGCCACCATTTTTGAACGGTAGCGAGGGTCCAACAAGGTGGACAGCCAAAAGTCATCCCTCTGTCTGATGGTTATTATTCGGCTGTCGGTACGCAAGCAAGCGAGCATGCTATGGGCCATTTGTGCCAAGGAATGCGAGGGACTCCCTGCCTCCATCTCCACAGCATACTGCCACGGTGCGTCTGGGTCCTCTGTCTCCTCTTCCTCCTCCTCTACCAGATGCTCCTGCTCCTCCACTCCTGTCCGCTGAGTGGAAAAACCACCCATTTCACTCAATAATTCCTGAGCACAAATGTCCTCCTCTACCTCCTCCTCTTCTTCCTGTCCTGCCCCCACAGGGGTCATGTGGCGTTGAGATCTGTGCGCCACGTCTACCGCACCCTGACCAGCCATTGTTAACAGCATTTGTTCCAGGACGTGCAACAGAGGAATGACGTCGTTCATCCCATAGTCCTGCCGACTCACGAATAGCGTGGCCTCCTCAAAGGGCCTGAGCAAGCGCAGGTGTCGCGCATGAGCTGCCAATGGCTGACATCTAAGTTACACAGGGAGTACCTTTATCCGCTTTTAACATCAGGAAATCTGTGATGGCCTTTTGCTGTTCGTAAAGGCGGTCTAACATATGTAGGGTTGAATTCCACCTTGTTGCAACATCACAGCATGAGGAGTCGGTACGGGGGCCCATGGCAGATTACGGGCCTGGCAGCAGCAATGGGAGGCCCGTAATCTGCCAGCACCCTATGTCAAAAAATTCAACACACCAGCAGTGTGAGGAGACCTGAAAGTGGCACATGGCATGAGACACTGTGGACCTGGCAGCAGCATGAGGAGGCGGTACAGGGGCCCATGGCAGATTAGGGGCCTGGCAGCAGCTATGGGAGGCCCGTAATCTGCCAGCACCCAATGTCAAAAAATTCAACACACCAGCAGTGTGAGGAGACCTGAAAGTGGCCCATGGCAGAGTGTGGCGATGGAGACAACAGCAATGGGAGGCCGTACAGGGACCCATGACAGACTCTGGACTTGGCAGCAGCATGAGGAGGCGGTATAGGGGCCCATGGCAGATTAGGGGCCTGGCAGCAGCTATGAGAGGCCCGTAATCTGCCAGCACCCTGTCGGAGACCGTCGCGCCGCTGGGCTCGGCGCAGGCGCAGTACACCTCCCTGTACGCGAGCGCCAGGACTTGGCCGACCGCGGCAATCAGGTTCGCGCATGCGCAGTAGTGACTGCGGGCGCGCGCCTGGCACCAATGACAGCGCAGGGCGGGATATTTAAACGGCCCTGAGCTGTCATTCAGTGCCTTTTGGTCTTTTGTATCCTGTGAACCTGTGAACCTGTTTGAAGTAAGTTGCTGACCCGGATTGTGCCCTGACCTTGCTGTTTTCTCCTGTTTTGACCCTTGCTTGCCTGACCTCTCTCCTGAATGCCCCCTATTGGATCTGACCTGCTGTTGCTGACCTGGCGTGTGACCCGACTATTCTCTGCCCGCTGCTCTGTACCGCACCGTCCCCATAGTTACCGACCCGGCTTGTATGACCCTGCTCCTGCTCAGCCATCCATCCATCCATCCGTCCCTCTCTACGGGGTCTCCAGACCTCCTCATACCTGGCTCTCTCCCGTGGGAGCCCCTGGCGAATACCCCTACCACTGACGGGTGTCCTCAGTAGTCACGACCTGGTCCTGGGGTACTCCAAGTCCATCCCCACCATCAGGGGCCCTGGTGAACAAGTACCCTGGGGCTTAGACTCCGTGCGCTGGGAACATCCGATCAGTGGAGTGCTAGTGGTACCGCCGGGCGGTCCCTTACACTCCACTTGTTCCCAATCCTCGGCCATATTAAGGTATAGGTCCCTTTTTAAGATTCTCTTTGGATCATATCACCATATTTCCCTAGCTCATACAGAAGAATCTCTAATAGTACAGTACCAAAAGGCCATGACTGAGCCTAGAGGAGGGCCCTCCCCGCTAGAGGAAATTTGCAGGCACCTAGCTAATTTGACGCAGGCCGTAACGGTCCTGCAGGACAGATGCATGCAGCTGGAGAATCGCATCCAGACTGGCTCTATTTCTGACCCTGCCCCACAGGCCCCGGTTTCTGCACCCCCGGCCCTGGTAGCTCAGGAGCCAGTCTCAGGGGCTTCCGCCCCGCTCCCTATGGCAGAACCCCGAGTACCCCTACCGGAGCGTTTTCACGGGGACCGCACACGCTTCCGGTCATTCCGCAATTCCTGTCTCTTGTTCTTTGAGCTACAACCCCGTACCTTCCTGACCGAAAACGTGAAGGTAGGATTCATTATTTCACTACTACAGGGGGAACCCCAGGATTGGGCCCACCGGCTAAGGGGAAACAATGATCCTCACCTGGGATCGGTCAATAGTTTCTTTGAAGCAATGGCCATCTTGTATGATGACCCACAGCGGGCAGCCTCTGCCGAAGCGACCTTATATGCGCTCCGACAGGGCCGGCGGGCGGCAGAGGAATACGCCTCTGATTTCAGGCGGTGGATGGGGGACACACGCTGGAAGGAGTTCGCTCTATTGCACCAGTTCCGTATGGGGCTCTCCGATCCCTTGAAAGATGAGCTGGCCCGGGTGGAGGTTCCCGAGTCTCTAGAAGACCTTATTGCCCTGACAATTAAGATTGACCGAAGACTGCGGGAACGCAGGCTTGAGAGGTCCGGCCAGGGTCGCGGAAATACCTGGGGTCCATTCCTAGGCCCCAGCCCACCAACCCGACAAAGCATCCAGAACCCACCACTAGGAGATGTTGCGGAACCTATGCAGCTAGGTCTGGCACGGCCTAAATTATCACCGGAGGAACGCCAGCGCAGACGAGCCCAGAACCTCTGCCTTTACTGCGGTGAAGCTGGTCATATGGTGCGATCCTGCCCTCAGAAAATGAGTAAGTGCACCCGTTTTTCTTCCTTGTCTATTAGCAATACCTGCCCTTCGCAATACTTAGTAGTGCCCCTCTCCTTTCAGCTTCCAGGAAAGATCGTGGAGGTGACAGCCATAGTTGATTCGGGGGCATGCAGCTGTTTCCTGGATCTAGAGTTTGCTCACCAACAGGGTATCCCTCTCCAACACAGACAGAAGGGCTTCAACATCTTCTTGGCTGATGGTTCCCAGATAAAATCGGGGGTAGTTAATCAGGAAACTCCCCCCATTGCCACTATCATTGCCAACCAGCACCAGGAGTTCCTCCGCCTGGACGCTATTGCATCACCTCTTTTCCCAGTCATTCTGGGGCTCCCATGGCTACGGGCCCATAACCCCCAGATTGACTGGGAGACCAGGTCAATCTCGTTCCCTTCCCCATACTGTCGGGAACATTGTCGCACTTCGGGCCCCGCAGGGCCCCGAGTTCTCCTTTGCTCCGAAGGAGACTCCGACTTGAAACAGGTTATTCCCGCAGCCTATCATGGGTTCCTGGACGTGTTCAGTAAGCGGGGAGCCGACACTCTGCCCCCCCACCGCCCGTATGACTGTCCAATCGACCTGTTACCAGGCGCTGAAATCCCTTTTGGGCGTATTTTCCCCCTATCTGAGCTTGAATTGGGGGCCCTGAAGGAATATATCGAGGACAGCCTCCAGAAGGGATTCATCCGCCCCTCCACTTCTCCAGCAGGAGCGGGAATCTTCTTCGTGGAGAAAAAAGACAAAACCCTGAGACCTTGTATTGACTACCGGGAGCTGAACAGGGTCACGATAAAAAATCGTTACCCATTGCCATTGGTACCAGAACTGTTTCAGAGCCTAAAGGCTGCGGTTATTTTTACAAAGCTTGATTTAAGGGGGGCCTATAACCTGGTACGCATAAGAGAGGGGGACGAGTGGAAAACAGCTTTCCGTACCCGGTTTGGCCACTTTGAATACTTGGTCATGCCATTTGGGCTGTGCAATGCACCAGCCACCTTCCAACATTTTGTGAACGACATCTTCAGGGATTTTTTGGATGTCTTCGTTATCGTCTACTTGGATGACATACTAATTTTTTCACCCTCTCTAGAGGATCATAGGATACATGTGGCAAAAGTTTTGGGGCGATTGCGGCAGCATGGGTTATATGCTAAGGCGGAGAAATGTTGCTTTGAGCAATCTAGCATCACGTTTCTAGGCCTGATTATCTCCACTGCGGGGGTCGCGATGGACCCCCAGAAGGTCTCTGCAATTTTAGATTGGCCTGAACCCACGGACAAAAAAGGTGTCCAACGGTTTATAGGGTTCGCGAACTTTTATCGGAAGTTCATCAAAAACTTCTCGGGTCTGGTCTCCCCCATTACCCAACTAACCAAACTTGGAACTCGGTTCAAATGGACACCAGAGGCTCAAAGAGCTTTCGAAGCTCTGAAAAAGCTGTTTACCTCGGCACCCATCCTGGGCCACCCGGACGCGGCCCTGCCCTACATCTTGGAGGTAGATGCATCGGAGAATGCGGTAGGATCAATCCTGTCTCAGCGGAAAGGCACCAAAGAGTTACTCCATCCCGTAGCATTCTTCTCGAGGAAACTCACCCCAGCAGAGAAGAATTACGATATCGGGGATCGAGAGCTGCTGGCTATCAAAGCAGCGCTAGAAGAATGGAGATACCTGCTGGAAGGTGCCTCACACCCTATATTGATTTTCACAGACCACAAGAATCTGGAATATCTGAGGACTGCCAAGCGTCTACGCCCACGGCAGGCAAGATGGGCCCTATTCTTTTCCAGATTCAATTTTCATATTACTTACAGGCCCGGATCTAAAAATACGAAGCCTGACGCGCTATCTCGTATGTTTGAGGACTCCGAAGAAGAACTGGTACCCGACACTATCTTGTCCTCAGGGAACTTCTTGGCGCTCCAGACGGACCTTCGCTCCAAGTTAATAGAAGCATCTACGGCCACACCAACCCCAGTTGGGGTATCCCTCCAGAACAAACAGGGACTCCTGTGGAAGGAGGATTCTATCGTGGTACCTGAGGAAGTCCGGACCCTGGTTTTGGGGCATTGCCACGATCACCCACTGCCAGGTCACTTTGGCCCAGTCAAGACTCTGGAGCTTCTCCGGCGCTCGTTTTGGTGGCCAAACATGGCTAAGGATTGCAAGCGCTACGTGAGATCCTGTACCATCTGCCAGAAGAGCAAACCGTCAAGGAGCAAAGCCTGGGGGCTGTTGCGACCTTTGCCGATTCCTGAACGGCCTTGGCAGAAGATCGCGATGGACTTCATAGTCGAGCTCCCACCGTCACAAGACCACACAGCAATTCTGGTGGTCATTGATCGCCTATCCAAGATGGCTCACTTCGTGCCACTAAGGAAGACTCCGTCAGCAACCGAGACGGCGCGAATATTTATCCGGGAGATCGTTAGACTTCATGGAGTACCCGAGGACATCGTCTCTGATCGAGGGGTCCAGTTTACATCTAAGTTTTGGAGGGCTCTGTGCAAGGCCCTGGACATCAAGTTGTCCCTCTCCTCCGCGTTCCACCCTCAGACCAACGGTCAGACCGAGAGGACGAACCAGACCCTGGAGCAATACTTACGTTGCTACACGTCTTTCCTGCAGGATGATTGGCTGTCTCTTTTACCCTTGGCGGAGTTCGCTTATAACAACGCAAGCCATTCGGCAACGGGGCAGTCCCCATTCTTTTCGAATTATGGGTTTCACCCTGTCTTTCTCCCTGATTTGGTCTCTGAATGCCCAGTTCCAGCAACGCAGGATGCGTTGACCTTCTTCTCCGTCAATAACAAATTACTCCAGGAAGCCATCGCTCGGGCCCAAGAGGACAATAAGAAGGGGTTTAACAAGAAACGAAGAGGGGATTTGGCGTTGCGGCCTGGGCAGAAGGTGTGGTTGGCCACAACCAACTTAAAGATGCTTTGTCCCTCGAAAAAATTGGGACCTAAATTTGTGGGGCCTTTTCAGGTAAAGCGGATGGTCAACGAAGTGGCATATGAGCTGATCCTTCCGGCCACGTTCAGAATTCATCCAGTCTTCCATGTATCTCTGCTGAAGCCAGTGATCCCAAATGCCTTCCCAGAACGAGAATCCAGACCCCCAGAGGCCATAACGGTCGAAGGACAAGAGGAATTTGAGGTGGAAACAATCCTTAAGTGCCGAAGAAGGGGGGCCAGACCCAATTCCTAATTAAGTGGAAGGGCTATGGTCCTGAGGACAATTCCTGGGAACCGGCTCATAATGTCCACGCACCTAGACTAGTCCGGGAGTTTCTTCGTGATCACCCGTGGTGGAGAGATCGGGTGGGCATCCGGAGGTTGCCCGTAGGGGGGGGGCAATGTCGGAGACCGTCGCGCCGCTGGGCTCGGCGCAGGCGCAGTACACCTCCCTGTACGCGAGCGCCGGGACTTGGCCGACCGCGGCAATCAGGTTCGCGCATGCGCAGTAGTGACTGCGGGCGCGCGCCTGGCACCAATGACAGCGCAGGGCGGGATATTTAAACGGCCCTGAGCTGTCATTCAGTGCCTTTTGGTCTTTTGTATCCTGTGAACCTGTGAACCTGTTTGAAGTAAGTTGCTGACCCGGATTGTGCCCTGACCTTGCTGTTTTCTCCTGTTTTGACCCTTGCTTGCCTGACCTCTCTCCTGAATGCCCCCTATTGGATCTGACCTGCTGTTGCTGACCTGGCGTGTGACCCGACTATTCTCTGCCCGCTGCTCTGTACCGCACCGTCCCCATAGTTACCGACCCGGCTTGTATGACCCTGCTCCTGCTCAGCCATCCATCCATCCATCCGTCCCTCTCTACGGGGTCTCCAGACCTCCTCATACCTGGCTCTCTCCCGTGGGAGCCCCTGGCGAATACCCCTACCACTGACGGGTGTCCTCAGTAGTCACGACCTGGTCCTGGGGTACTCCAAGTCCATCCCCACCATCAGGGGCCCTGGTGAACAAGTACCCTGGGGCTTAGACTCCGTGCGCTGGGAACATCCATTCAGTGGAGTGCTAGTGGTACCGCCGGGCGGTCCCTTACACACCCTATGTCAAAAAATTCAACACACCAGCAGTGTGAGGAGACCTGAAAGTGGCACATGGCAGAGTGTGGCGATGGAGACAGCAGCAATGGGAGGCCGTACAGGGACCCATGACAGACTCTGGACTTGGCAGCAGCATGAGGAGGCGGTATAGGGGCCCATGGCAGATTAGGGGCCTGGCAGCAGCTATGGGAGGCCCGTAATCTGCCAGCACCCTATGTCAAAAAATTCAACACACCAGCAGTGTGAGGAGACCTGAAAGTGGCACATGGCATGAGACACTGTGGACCTGGCAGCAGCATGAGGAGGCGGTACAGGGGCCCATGGCAGATTACGGGCCTGGCAGCAGCTATGGGAGGCCCGTAATCTGCCAGCACCCAATGTCAAAAAATTCAACACACCAGCAGTGTGAGGAGACCTGAAAGTGGCACATGGCAGAGTGTGGCGATGGAGACAGCAGCAATGGGAGGCCGTACAGGGACCCATGACAGACTCTGGACTTGGCAGCAGCATGAGGAGGCGGTATAGGGGCCCATGGCAGATTAGGGGCCTGGCAGCAGCTATGGGAGGCCCGTAATCTGCCAGCACCCTATGTCAAAAAATTCAACACACCAGCAGTGTGAGGAGACCTGAAAGTGGCACATGGCAGAGTGTGGCGATGGAGACAGCAGCAATGGGAGGCCGTACAGGGACCCATGACAGACGCTGGACCTGGCAGCAGCATGAGGAGGCGGTATAGGGACCCATGGCAGATTAGGGGCCTGGCAGCAGCTATGGGAGGCCCGTAATCTGCCAGCACCCTATGTCAAAAAATTCAACACACCAGCAGTGTGAGGAGACCTGAAAGTGGCACATGGCAGAGTGTGGCGATGGAGACAGCAGCAATGGGAGGCCGTACAGGGACCCATGACAGACGCTGGACCTGGCAGCAGCATGAGGAGGCGGTATAGGGACCCATGGCAGATTAGGGGCCTGGCAGCAGCTATGGGAGGCCCGTAATCTGCCAGCACCCTATGTCAAAAAATTCAACACACCAGCAGTGTGAGGAGACCTGAAAGTGGCACACGGCATGAGACACTGTGGACCTGGCAGCAGCATGAGGAGGCGGTACAGGGGCCCATGGCAGATTAGGGGCCTGGCAGCAGCTATGGGAGGCCCGTAATCTGCCAGCACCCTATGTCAAAAAATTGAACACACCAGCAGTGTGAGGAGACCTGAAAGTGGCACATGGCATGAGACACTGTGGACCTGGCAGCAGCATGAGGAGGCGGTACAGGGGCCCATGGCAGATTAGGGGCCTGGCAGCAGCTATAGGAGGCCCGTAATCTGCCAGCACCCTATGACAAAAAATGGAACACACCAGCAGTGTGAGGAGACCTGAAAGTGGCACATGGCAGGGGCATGATTCATGGCGGATTTAGTCAGTTGTGTCAGGAACTGGTGGTTTGAAATCCAGACTAATCCACGCCTGATTCATTTTCACAAACGTGAGTCTCTCCACACTTTGGGTGGACAGTCGTGTCCTCCGCGGAGTTACAATACCTCCTGCCGCACTAAACACGCGCTCCGATGCCACGCTACTGGCCGGGCATGACAGCCTTTCAAGGGCAAATTCAGCTAGTTGGGGCCAAAGGTCAAGTTTCGTTGCCCAGTAGTCAAGGGGATTGTCTACCTCGGTTGGCAGGGTGCTGTCCAAGTAGGCCCAAGCCTGTTGTTTGAGGTCCTGCTCCAGGTCCACCTGATGCTGCTGCTGCTGCGGCTGGTTAGTAGTTTCCTCACTGCGCTGGTGAAGAAAGCTACTCATCATCGACTGCAGACTGAGTCAGCCGCTGCTGGTGGAGCTGCCACTGCTCCTACCACCCCACCCCTCCTTTGCTGCCATGGCAGCGGAACGCGAGCGCACAGGGCCCACAGTGTCTGAGGATGGACGTTGGCGCACAAAGGCAGAGACCAACTGACTACATAGGTGGTTTTTATAGTACGTTATTTTGGCCTCCCTCTCAGCAGGTGTGAAAAAGGCCACCATTTTTGAACGGTAGCGAGGGTCCAACAAGGTGGACAGCCAAAAGTCATCCCTCTGTCTGATGGTTCTTATTCGGCTGTCGCTACGCAAGCAACCGAGCATGCTATGGGCCATTTGTGCCAAGGAATGCAAGGGACTCCCTGACTCCATCTCCACAGCATACTGCCACGGTGCGTCTGGGTCCTCTGTCTCCTCCTCCTCTACCAGATGCTCCTGCTCCTCCACTCCTGTCCGCTGAGTGGAAAAACCACCCATTTCACTCAATAATTCCTGAGCACAAATGTCCTCCTCTACCTCCTCCTCTTCTTCCTGTCCTGCCCCCACAGGGGTCATGTGGCGTTGAGATCTGTGCGCCACGTCTACCGCACCCTGACCAGCCATTGTTAACAGCATTTGTTCCTGGACGTGCAACAGAGGAATGACGTCGTTCATCCCATAGTCCTGCCGACTCACGAATAGCGTGGCCTCCTCAAAGGGCCTGAGCAAGCGGCAGGTGTCACGCATGAGCTGCCAATGGCTGATATCGAAGTTACACAGGGGAGTACCTTTATCCGCTTGTAACATCATGAAATCGGTGATGGCCTTTCGCTGTTCGTAAAGGCGGTCTACCATGTGTAGGGTTGAATTCCACCTTGTTGCAACGTCGCAGATCAGGCGATGCTGTGGAATTCCGTTCTGCCGCTGCAGCTCAAGGAGGGTGTGCTTTGCGGTGCAGGAATGGCTGAAATGCATGCAAGGTTTACGTGACATTTTAAGGATGTCTTGCAGTGGGATGGTGGATTTTAGGAACCGCTTGACAACCAGATTGAACACGTGAGCCATGCATGGCGCATGGCACAACCTTCCTTGACGCAGAGCAGACACCATGTTCTTTCCGTTGTCGGTCAACATGGTTCCGATTTTCAGTTTGCGCGGAGACAGCCATCTGTCGATTTCTCTGTTCATTACACTGAGAAGTTCCTCCCCTGTGTGACTACGTTCACCTGGACCTGGCAGCAGCATGAGGAGGCGCTATAGGGGCCCATGGCAGATTAGGGGCCTGGCAGCAGCTATGGGAGGCCCGTAATCTGCCAGCACCCTATGACAAAAAATGGAACACACCAGGAGTGTGTGAGGAGACCTGAAAGTGGCACATGGCATGAGACACTGTGGACCTGGCAGCAGCATGAGGAGGCGGTACAGGGGCCCATGGCAGATTAGGGGCCTGGCAGCAGCTATGGGAGGCCCGTAATCTGCCAGCACCCTATGACAAAAAATGGAACACACCAGCAGTGTGAGGAGACCTGAAAGTGGCACATGGCAGAGTGTGGCGATGGAGACAGCAGCAATGGGAGGCTGTACAGGGACCCAGGAGACACTCTGTACCTGGCAGCAGCATGAGGAGGCGGTACAGGGGCCCATGGCAGATTAGGGGCCTGGCAGAAGCAATGGGAGGCCCGTAATCTGCCAGCACCCTATGACAAAAAATGGAACACACCAGCAGTGTGTGAGGAGACCTGAAAGTGGCACATGGCATGAGACACTGTGGACCTGGCAGCAGCATGAGGAGGCGGTACAGGGGCCCATGGCAGATTAGGGGCCTGGCAGCAGCTATGGGAGGCCCGTAATCTGCCAGCACCCTATGTCAAAAAAATTGAACACACCAGCAGTGTGTGAGGAGACCTGAAAGTGGCACATGGCATGAGACACTGTGGACCTGGCAGCAGCATGAGGAGGCGGTACAGGGGCCCATGGCAGATTAGGGGCCTGGCAGCAGCTATGGGAGGCCCGTAATCTGCCAGCACCCTATGACAAAAATGGAACACACCAGCAGTGTGAGGAGACCTGAAAGTAGCACATGGCAGAGTGTGGCGATGCAGACAGCAGCAATGGGAGGCCGTACAGGGACCCATGAGACACTCTGGACCTGGCAGCAGCATGAGGAGGCGCTATAGGGGCCCATGGCAGATTAGGGGCCTCGCAGCAGCTATGGGAGGCCCGTAATCTGCCAGCACCCTATGTCAAAAAATGGAACACACCAGCAGTGTGTGAGGAGACCTGAAAGTGGCACATGGCAGAGTGTGGCGATGGAGACAGCAGCAATGGGAGGCCGTACAGGGACCCTTCATGAGGAGGTGGTATAGGGGCCCATGGCAGATTAGGGGCCTGGCAGCAGCTATGGGAGGCCCGTAATCTGCCAGCACCCTATGACAAAAAATGGAACACACCAGCAGTGTGTGAGGAGACCTGAAAGTGGCACATGGCATGAGACACTGTGGACCTGGCAGCAGCATGAGGAGGCGGTACAGGGGCCCATGGCAGATTAGGGGCCTGGCAGCAGCTATGGGAGGCCCGTAATCTGCCAGCACCCTATGACAAAAAATGGAACACACCAGCAGTGTGTGAGGAGACCTGAAAGTGGCACATGGCAGAGTGTGGCGATGGAGACAGCAGCAATGGGAGGCCGTACAGGGACCCATGAGACACTCTGGACCTGGCAGCAGCATGAGGAGGCGGTACAGGGGCCCATGGCAGATTAGGGGCCTGGCAGCAGCAATGGGAGGCCCGTAATCTGCCAGCACCCTATGACAAAAAATGGAACACACCAGCAGTGTGTGAGGAGACCTGAAAGTGGCACATGGCATGAGACACTGTGGACCTGGCAGCAGCATGAGGAGGCGGTACAGGGGCCCATGGCAGATTAGGGGCCTGGCAGCAGCTATGGGAGGCCCGTAATCTGCCAACACCCTATGTCAAAAAAATTGAACACACCAGCAGTGTGTGAGGAGACCTGAAAGTGGCACATGGCAGAGTGTGGCGATGGAGACAGCAGCAATGGGAGGCCGTACAGGGACCCATGAGACACTCTGGACCTGGCAGCAGCATGAGGAGGCGCTATAGGGGCCCATGGCAGATTAGGGGCCTGGCAGCAGCTATGGGAGGCCCGTAATCTGCCAGCACCCTATGTCAAAAAATGGAACACACCAGCAGTGTGTGAGGAGACCTGAAAGTGGCACATGGCAGAGTGTGGCGATGGAGACAGCAGCAATGGGAGGCCGTACAGGGACCCATGAGAGACTCTGGACTTCGCAGCAGCATGAGGAGGCGGTATAGGGGCCCATGGCAGATTAGGGGCCTGGCAGCAGCTATGGGAGGCCCGTAATCTGCCAGCACCCTATGACAAAAAATGGAACACACCAGCAGTGTGTGAGGAGACCTGAAAGTGGCACATGGCATGAGACACTGTGGACCTGGCAGCAGCATTAGGAGGCGGTTCAGGGGCCCATGGCAGATTAAGGGCCTGGCAGCAGCTATGGGAGGCCCGTAATCTGCCAGCACCCTATGACAAAAAATGGAACACACCAGCAGTGTGAGGAGACCTGAAAGTGGCACATGGCAGAGTGTGGCGATGGAGACAGCAGCAATGGGAGGCCGTACAGGGACCCATGAGACACTCTGGACCTGGCAGCAGCATGAGGAGGCGCTATAGGGGCCCATGGCAGATTAGGGGCCTGGCAGCAGCTATGGGAGGCCCGTAATCTGCCAGCACCCTATGTCAAAAAATGGAACACACCAGCAGTGTGTGAGGAGACCTGAAAGTGGCACATGGCAGAGTGTGGCGATGGAGACAGCAGCAATGGGAGGCCGTACAGGGACCCATGAGAGACTCTGGACTTCGCAGCAGCATGAGGAGGCGGTATAGGGGCCCATGGCAGATTAGGGGCCTGGCAGCAGCTATGGGAGGCCCGTAATCTGCCAGCACCCTATGACAAAAAATGGAACACACCAGCAGTGTGTGAGGAGACCTGAAAGTTGCACATGGCAGAGTGTGGCGATGGAGACAACCCACCGACTGTTTTGCTCGCTGCCAAGCTGCCACCCTCTTCTCCTGATGATGCGGAAGCAATAGCCTGATGACGACGAGGCTGCCAAGTGCGATCAGCCTCATCATCATCAATTAGGGTCTCCGCCTCACTACTAGCCCCCTCGGCTGTGTGTGGGTCAGGAGACAGACCTGTCTCTAGACCGGCTACCGAGCCACTCTCCTCGCCACTTCTTCTTCGCCTGGCTGCTGAAGAGGCGGATGTCTCCCCGCGTTCCTGACCGCCCTCTGTTAGCTCTTCCTCACTGTACTGGATGACACCGGGAGCACTGGCCTCTGGCTGCGAATAGTGCTGCCTCGACCCCTTCCTCTGCTGCCACGTCTGCTCGCTCCTAAAACATTGCCTCCTCTGCCACTCCTCTGCATGTTGTCTGACATACTCTTTAATTCAACGATTCTGTGTCCCTGAGTAACAATTCTGTGTCTGTCCCTGAGTAACAATTCTGTGTCCCTGAGTAACGTTTCTGTGACCCTAAGTAACAGTTCTGTGGCCCTCAGTAACAATTCTGTGTCCCTCAGTAACAATTCTGTGTCCCTCAGTAACAATTCTGTGTCTGTCCCTGAGTAACAATTCTGTGTCTGTCCCTGAGTAACAATTCTGTGTCCCTCAGTAACAATTCTGTGTCCCTCAGTAACAATTCTGTGTCCCTGAGTAACAATTCTGTGTCCCTGAGTAACAATTCTGTGTCTGTCCCTGAGTAACAATTCTGTGTCTGTCCCTGAGTAACAATTCTGTGTCCCTAAGTAACGTTTCTGTTGCCCTAAGTAACGTTTCTGTTGCCCTAAGTAACGTTTCTGTGGCCCTAAGTAATGTTTCTGTGGCCCTAAGTAACGATTCTGTGGCCCTCAGTAACAATTCTGTGTCCCTCAGTAACAATTCTGTGTCCCTGAGTAACAATTCTGTGTCTGTCCCTGAGTAAGAATTCTGTGTCTGTCCCTGATTAACAATTCTGTGTCCCTGAGTAATGTTTCTGTGGCCCTAAGTAACAGTTCTGTGGCCCTCAGTAACAATTCTGTGTCCCTCAGTAACAATTCTATGTCCCTCAGTAACAATTCTGTGTCCCTCAGTAACAATTCTGTGTCTGTCCCTGAGTAACAATTCTGTGTCTGTCCCTGAGTAACAATTCTGTGTCCCTGAGTAACGTTTCTGTGGCCCTAAGTAACAGTTCTGTGGCCCTCAGTAACAATTCTTTGTCCCTCAGTAACAATTCTGTGTCTGTCCCTGAGTAACAATTCTGTGTCTGTCCCTGAGTAACAATTCTGTGTCCCTCAGTAACAATTCTGTGTCCCTCAGTAACAATTCTGTATCCCTCAGTAACAATTCTGTGTCCCTCAGTAACAATTCTGTGTCCCTGAGTAACAATTCTGTGTCTGTCCCTGAGTAAGAATTCTGTGTCTGTCCCTGATTAACAATTCTGTGTCCCTGAGTAACGTTTCTGTGGCCCTAAGTAACAGTTCTGTGGCCCTCAGTAACAATTCTGTGTCCCTCAGTAACAATTCTGTGTCCCTCAGTAACAATTCTGTGTCTGTCCCTGAGTAACAATTCTGTGTCTGTCCCTGAGTAACAATTCTGTGTCCCTGAGTAACGTTTCTGTGGCCCTAAGTAACAGTTCTGTGGCCCTCAGTAACAATTCTGTGTCCCTCAGTAACAATTCTGTGTCTGTCCCTGAGTAACAATTCTGTGTCTGTCCCTGAGTAACAATTCTGTGTCCCTCAGTAACAATTCTGTGTCCCTGAGTAACAATTCTGTGTCCCTCAGTAACAATTCTGTGTCCCTCAGTAACAATTCTGTGTCCCTGAGTAACAATTCTGTGTCTGTCCCTGAGTAAGAATTCTGTGTCTGTCCCTGAGTAACAATTCTGTGGCCCTAAGTAACGTTCCTGTGGCCCTAAGTAACGTTTCTGTGGCCCTAAGTAACGATTCTGTGGCCCTAAGTAAAGTTTCTGTGGCCCTAAGTAACGTTTCTGTGGCCCTAAGTAACGGTTCTGTGTCCCTCAGTAACAATTCTGTATCCCTCAGTAACAATTCTGTGTCTGTCCCTAAGTAACAATTCTGTGGCCCTAAGTAAAGTTTCTGTAGCCCTAAGTAACGTTTCTGTGGCCCTAAGTAACGATTCTGTGGCCCTAAGTAACGATTCTGTGGCCCTAAGTAACGTTTCTGTAGCCCTAAGTAACGTTTCTGTAGCCCTAAGTAACGTTTCTGTGGCCCTAAGTAACGGTTCTGTTGCCCTCAGTAACAATTCTGTGGCCCTCAGTAACAATTCTGTGTCTGTCCCTAAGTAACAATTCTGTGGCCCTAAGTAACGTTTCTGTGGCCCTAAGTAACGATTCTGTGGCCCTAAGTAACGTTTCTGTGGCCCTCAGTAACAAATCTGTGTCCCTCAGTAACAATTCTATGTCTGTCCCTAAGTAACGTTTCTGTGGCCCTAAGTAATGGTTCTGTGGCCCTAAGTAACGGTTCTGTGGCCCTCAGTAACAATTCTGTGTCCCTCAATAACAATTCTGTGTCTGTATCTAAGTAACAATTCTGTGGCCCTAAGTAACGATTCTGTGTCCCTCAATAACAATTCTGTGTCTGTCCCTAAGTAACAATTCTGTGGCCCTAAGTAACGTTTCTGTGGCCCTAAGTAACGATTCTGTGGCCCTCAGTAACAAATCTGTGTCCCTCACTAACAATTCTGTGTCTGTCCCTACGTAACAATTCTGTGGCCCTAAGTAACGATTCTGTGGCCCTCAGTAACAATTCTGTGTCTGTCCCTAAGTAACAATTCTGTGGCCCTAAGTAACGTTTCTGTGGCCCTAAGTAACGATTCTGTGGCCCTCAGTAACAAATCTGTGTCCCTCAGTAACAATTCTGTGTCTGTCCCTAAGTAACAATTCTGTGGCCCTAAGTAACGATTCTGTGGCCCTCAGTAACAAATCTGTGTCCCTCAGTAACAATTCTGTGTCTGTCCCTAAGTAACAATTCTGTGGCCCTAAGTAACGTTTTTGTGGTCCTAAGTAACGATTCTGTGGCCCTCAGTAACAATTCTGTATCCCTCAGTAACAATTCTGTCTGTCCCTGAGTAACAATTCTGTGTCCCTAAGTAACGTTTCTGTGGCCCTAACTAACGATTCTGTGACCCTAAGTAAACGTTTCTGTGGCCCTATGTAACGTTTCTATGGCCCTAAGTAACGATTCTGTGGCCCTAACTAACGTTTCTCTGTCCCTAAGTAACGTTTCTGTGTCCCTAACTCTCTCCCTGCATACAGCCAGGTCTGCCTCTGTTGAATGACTGGAGGCAAATGGAGAATTCTAAAATGGCCGCTATTTATAGCTCGACCATTACACTGTGCTGGCTGGCTGCTGATTGGCTAATGCGATCACATGTCATGAATGAATGCATTATGGGTCAGCGCGCCTTGTCTGCGCGCCTTCCCAGACATCCCCGCTCCGTCGCCGCACATGTCGCCGCCATTTTAGGAAAAATTTCGATTTGCGCATCCGAAGTCTGCTTATTTTCGGATTCGACGCGAATCGAAATTTTCCTAATATTCGAAACGAATTCCACTTCGCCTACTTCGATTCGCTCATCTCTAATCATTACAGAAAGACCTTGGCAAAATAGAGGGTTGGGCAGTTACATGGCAGATGCGGTTCATTATTGAGAAATATAAAGTTAAGCACTTGGGTGCCAAAAACACACATTCAAACTACCCATTAGGAGGGGCTCCCCTGGGAGAAGTGATGATGGAAAAAGATCTAGGGGTGCTTGTGAATCATACACTTAGCAATAGCAAGCAATGACAAGCCACAGCTAACAAAGCTAGCAAAATATTATCAAACATTAAAAAGGGCAAACATTCAAGAGATAAATCAATGATTCTGCTCCTTAACAAAACAACAGGAAGTAGAACTAGCTGAGAGTGTTGAAAACTTCAAAAAACTTTTAGATGTCTTCCTCAGGAAGCAGAATATACAAGGCTATGGGAAATGTTAGACAATAAAAAAATTTAACTATTGGAAGAATTTTTTTTTTAACTCTTATGGTCAAGAGTTTTTAAGGCTTTTTTTCCTTACGATTAAATGTTAGGGAATGTTACATATGACCTACAAAAGCTAATATAAACTGACTTTACACACATATTACAAACATTATGGATACTATTTGTGACTTTTATGTGAATGCTGAGGCTGGCTTATCCATCCTATCTTTGAGAGTTGATATGGAGTTCTTGTGGATAAACTAGATTTTGAAAAAAGTAACTATTACCTAATAATTTTTAACTATAATATACTGTGCACATTAGTTTATACAAAATCTCCACCTCCACATATCTCTTGAAGACGTAGCCATTAATCTTAGGATTCTGGGGCCTGGTTTAGTAACTAACCTCTATGTTGTTAAGCCTGGTACACACAATGAGAAAATTGTACGAATGATCTTTCATGGTTTTTGCATGCTACTCTCATATCAAAAACAAGAGTGCTACTAAGAGTATGAAAATTCTCGTATGATCCAGTACAACTTTCCGTGTGCGTAGCAGCCTAACGTGTGTAATCAGAAGTGATTTCATGTACAAGTGACCCCTCTGCAGACAATTGTAACAATAATATTATCACTCTATTATTGCTATTATACTGTACATACAGTGTATTTTTACCCTGAAAATGATATGTTCTATATGAATATTGTTTACCTTGACATTTTTCCTTCAGGGTTGTTTTCACGTTTCTGATCATGTGCGGTTTGGTCACTCGATTATGAATTCTATACTGATTAAACAAAAATCGTTTGTTCTGTTATCTTGCAAGGAAAATTTTTGTGCTTGTCCCTTCAGATATTTTTGAATGAACTGTCATGACTGGCTTTTCAAAATCTGTGTACTAATGAATAGATTATTGGATGATCATTCCAAATGCTTTTTTATCATCAGATTTTCTTATCATGTATACTAGGCCTTAGTCCTAGCAGTAGGCAACCCTCTACTTCCTTACTTAAAATGGAACTCTAGGAAAACTCAAAACTCATTTCATAACTCCCTATCTATGTGCTCCCAAATTCATTTATTTTACATGTTTTGGTTGCTGTACAGATATTTTAGTCACTGCAATATCATCACAAACTCCTAAACTACAGTGCTGCGCCGCTGAGAGGAGACATTTGGAGAGCTGTTCATAATTCCCTCTACCTTGATTAAGGCCCCAGTTCCAGCGCAAGAAAAACAGCCCCAAAGCATGATGCTGTCACCACCGTGCTTCACTGTGGGTATTGTGTTCTGTTGGTGATGTGCAGTGTTGTTTTTGTGCCAAACATATCTTTTGGAATTATGGCCAAAAAGTTCAACTTTGGTTTCATCAGACCAGAACACATTTTCCCACATGCTTTTGGGAGACTTCAGATGTGTTTTTGCAAAATTTAGCAGGGCTTGGATGTTTTTCTTTGTAAGAAAAGGCTTCCGTCTTGTCACTCTACCCCATAGCCCAGACATATGAATATGGGAGATTGTTGCCACATGTACCACACAGCCAGTACTTGCCAGATATTCCTGCATCTCCTTTAATGTTGCTGTAGGCCTCTTAGCAGCCTCCCAGACCAGTTTTCTTCTCAGCATTTCCTCAGTTTTGGAGGTACGTCCAGGTCTTTGTAAAGTCGCTGTTGCGCCATATTTTTTCCACTTGATGATGACTCTCTTCACTGTGTTCCATTGTATATCTAATGCCTTCGAAATTCTTTTGTACCCTTCTGCTGACTGCTACCTTTTAACAATGAGATCCCTCTGATGCTTTGGAAGCTCTCTGTGGACCATGGCTTTTGCTGTAGGATGCGACTAAGAAAATTTCAGGAAAGACTTTGAATGTGATTGCTTAATTCTGAAAACAGCTACATCCCCAGTTATAAGAAGGTGTGCACACTTATGCAACCACAGTATTTTAGTTTTTTATGTTTACTCCCCCCCCCCCTAAAAGTTTTCAGTTTGTTTTTAAATTCAAATTTTAAAGGTGGAAAACGTTCTGAAATGTTTCATCTTTGTCTCATTTGTTTACATCACAGAAACGTGACATTTTAACAGGGGTGTGTAGACTTTTTATATTCTATATATATATATATATATATATATATATATATATATATACACAAGGGGCAGGGATGTGGTGACATCACTGCTTGATACCTTGCCCCCATCCTTTCCTGGCCAGCCAATGCTCAGATAAGTGTCTGGTTTGGAATTAGAGGGGATCCCATGCCATATTCATAATATCCCTTTGTTTACATTCAGTTGGCATCATCCACAACCCCCAGCTGACAGCTGAATGTACCTGACTAAGGTGAGACACTGGTTGTTAGGAGCTATGAGCATAAAAATGTTAAATTTAGCAGTGATCAAACATCCATTCATTTGACCATTCACACTGTACATAGTGCTAAGGGCTCCCTAGTACTATTTCCTCAGCTGGTCAAATGTTTCTAGCCTATAGCATAAGGCTACTTTCTCTATCAGTGAATGTTCTTTAACTCTTATGGTTCTTACATGACATTACGCACATATTACAGCTATTGTGGCTATTATTCGTCATGTTTGTGCATATGATGAGATATTTGAAAAGCAAAGTTTTTATAACTAGACCCCTTGGTTTGAGTGAATTTAGGCTGCTGTAGGCAAAGGTTAGAGTCAGCTAACAAACTACGTAGGGAGAGATAAGGTTCAGTTAGTAAATATTACTTTACTTCTAACTGCTAGCATTTAGCTGTTCTCACCCATAGAAAACATTTTTCTTGCTGCCCAGATTTTCTTTAAAAAAGGAAAATGGACTTTTGTTTCAGAGGGGTGGTATTTTGGGGATTTCATTTATTTTGGGTGTATATTGTTTTTTATTTAATGCTGACAGGGACTTTCTTTAAGATTACACTGCCTTTTTTGTAGCAAGGCTTCCCTTAAAAGTAGGCTTTTGTTTTTAGGGTAGCACTTTTGGTAATCATTTGTTTTGCTTTTTTTTTTGTTTTTTTTAATGCCGATAGGGCCTTTTTTAATGTTGGGTGCTCAAAGTGCAGCTTTCACTTGTCACTGATCATCTCTTCTGAGAGCTGCCTTTTGCTCACAGCCCTCCGCTGTATTGTTAGAAAGAAGAAAGCGCAATAATGGTGTGTAACCAACATTCTTTACATTATGTCAGTCATATTCATTGCACCCCAATTCCCATAGTAAGAATAAGTTAGGCATATACAGGTTAGACTTATTATCCCTGCTTTAAAATTGCCTCACTGCTTTTCAGTTTTACACTGATGTATCCTCTACAGTTTCTTAATTTCACTCTAGTAAATCCCCAGCTTGTGCTGTTTGTCTCTAGTACATTTTGGCCAATCCTACCTAAATAATATATACTGCTGGTAGCTAATTTTACACAACTGTATCGTTTGTGGTCTCCTTATTCTTTTAGTAAAATACTTGCCTGTAATCTTTGTCTCTAATACATTTTATCCAAATCTCCATCCTTAAAAATGTCCTGCTGCTGGCCAATTTTACACTGCAGTTTCATCTCTGGTCTCTAATTCTGTATGAAATATAAATAGGAAAACAGCAGGGCAGCTTTGCATCAGTGAGAATATGGAGAGACTCAGCCAACTTCTGGCCAATTTTAAAGCAGGCCCATTACTATTTGATGAAACTGTGATTCTAAATCTACCTGAAAAAAAATGTCTTTAAAAAAAACTGGAATGAACTACATTGAGATGATGCTGTTGTATGTAAGTCAAGCTAC
The DNA here is from genome assembly GCF_062004578.1 of Staurois parvus. Classification (NCBI taxonomy): domain Eukaryota; kingdom Metazoa; phylum Chordata; class Amphibia; order Anura; family Ranidae; genus Staurois; species Staurois parvus. Next base: position 107,109 of record NW_028318435.1, on the reverse strand, counting down.
TTCAAAAAGAAAAAAATCAATTCCACAGCCAAATATGTGCTGCAAGCACATGCTGCTGCAAAACCACATATAGCTTTAAGGCCTCAAGCATGTTATTTGAAGAATTAGTATATTTTTAATGTTGCTCTTTGCGAATCTACGTGAAACCCTCTCCCTTTGGTATGGAAGATTAGCTCATCCTTAGTTGTTACATTTTGGGAGGAAATGGAAGGAGTGTAGGGGTTAAGGGATTTGTTCCATGGGGTTATTCTCTTAGTCTCTGTAATGTCTGATAGATAAGTATTGCATCCATGGATCCCAGACCTTCCAGAATTGTTCCATTTTTTCATTTATATTTGGCCATTACTTTCTCATTAGTCATTATCCAGACCAATTAAGAGTGAAATCAGAAATTCAGTGCAGGAAGAAGGAGTCCTACAAAGATCAATTTAAAAAAAAGTATCCAAGACAAGATCATGGTTAACCACTTGACCTCCAGAGGATTTACCCCCCTTAATGACCAGGCCTCTTTTTGCTACTCGGCGCTGCACTAATTCAACTGATAATTTCGTGGTCATGCAATGCTGCACCCAAATGAAATTTATGTCCTTTTTTTCACACAAATAGAGCTTTCTTTTGGTGGTATTTGATCACTTGTGTGCTTTTTATTTTTCACGCTATAAACAAAAAAAGGCCAAAACTTTTGAAGAAAAACAATATTTTTTACTTTCAGCTATAAAAAATATATAGTAAACTCAAAGTTAGTTATAAATTTAGGCCAAAATGTATTCTGCTACATGTTTTTGGTAAACAAAATACCAATAAGTGTATATTGATTGCTTTGTGTGAAAGTTATAGCGTTTACAAACTATGGTATAGATACTGCAATTTACACCATTTTTTTGCTATACAGCGCTGTGCTAGTTTAACAGACAATTGCACAGTCATGCAATACAGTACATAAATGAAATTTGCATCCTTTTTTTTCCCACAAATTGAGCTTTCTTTTGGTGGTATTTGATCGCCTGTGCAGTTTTTATTTTTTGCGCTATAAAAAAAAAGGCTGACAATTTTGAGGAAAAAAATAATATTTTGGACTTTTTGCTATAAAACATGTCCAGTAAAAAAAAAATGTAAAAATCAAATTTAGTCATAAATTTCTGCAAAAATGCATTCTGCGACATGTCTTTGCTAAAAAGAAAAAACCCAATACGTGTAAATTAATTGGTTTACGTGAAAGTTATAGCGTTTACAAATGGCGGGAAAGATACTGGGATTTTTAGTTTTTTTTTTATACTAATAATGACGGCGATCAGCAACTTATGTTGGCGATCAGTGACTTATGGCGGCGATCAGCGACTTATGGCGGGACTGCGGTGGACATTCTGACATTGGGGGGTACGGACTTGGGGTCACTGACATCCCCAGTGACACCAATACAGTGATCAGTGCAAAAAAAAACAAATCACTGACACTGTATTAATGGCACTGGGGAGGAAGGGGTAAAGTTTATTTTTCAGTGAAAGGGTTAACTGTGTGAGGGGAGTGTTTTACTAGGGGGCGGGGGTGTGTACTGCAGGGAACACTGCTGATCGGGAGAGAGAAACTCTTCTGTCCTGATCAGCTTGTCTTGGAGCTGTCAGGGAACTGACAGAAAGCACAGAAAGCACAGCACAACCACTACTTTTTGAATACAATGTTTTAGCCAGTTTTCTGTCCATTTAAACACAGATTTTTCCAAGCCTGTAGACTTTACCTTACACATTAGCCGTGTTTGGGGAACTGTGTCAAACGCTTTTGCAAAATCCAAGTATACCACGTCCACAGCCACCCCTCTGTCCAAGGTTTTGCTCACCTCCTCATAAAAAGAAATCAGATTTGTTTGACAACTTCTGTCTTTCATGAATCCATGCTGTCTGTTGCTTAAAATATTTTTTTCCAGCAAGAACTCACCTATGTGCTCTTTTATTAAACTCTCCAGTATCTTCCCAACTATAGAAGGTAAACTAACAGGTGTATAATTACTTGGTAAAGATTTTGACCCATTTTTAAATATTGGCACAACATTGGCCTTATGCCAATCCAGTGGTACTATGCCAGTCATTAAAGAGTCCCTAAAAATTAGAAACAATGGCTTTTAAATGACAGAGTTCACTTTTTTAAGGACTCGTGGGTGTATGCCAACCGGTTCAGGTGCTTTATTCACTTTTATTCTGTCTAAATATGTTTGGATCATATCAATTGTGAGCCAATGTGGATCATCTGGAGCTGTGTCAATACCATGCCCATTATGGACATGAGCTCCCCCATGTTCCTTTGTATACACAGAGTTGAAGAAGGTATTTAATAAATTTGCCTTCACTTTGTCTCCAGTCACCCACAATAGATTATTTTGCAAAGGGCCTACATGCCTGGACCGGACCTTTTACTATTAATGTATTTGAAGAATTTTTGGGGGTTGGTCCTGCTATCTTTTGCTATCTGTTGTTCGTTTTCAATTTTTGCTGCCTTTATTTCCTTTTTGCATATTTTGTTGTATTCTTTGTAATGTTTAAACAATGATAGCGTTCCTTCATTTTTATATTTAATAAAAGTTCTTTTCTTATTATCTATAGCTGTTTTACCTTTGGCCGTAAGCCACATAGGTTTGATTTTTAGCCTTTTAAACTTGTTGCCCATGGGAATATATTTTGCAGTGTGTTCACATACAGTCTTTTTGAAGAACTCCCATTTCTGTGTTGTGTTCATTGATGCCAATATTCCCTCCCAGTCTAAGTCTTGGAGAGCAGCACTCAGCTTTGGAAAATTAGCTCTCTTAAAATTGAGCATTTTTATTTTTCCCGTATGTGCTTGCTGTTTACAGCTAACAATAAACAAAATCATGTTATGGCCACTGCTACCCAAATGTTCTTTTATATGGACATTCATAATAGGTTCTGCATGGTTTGAGATTACCAGGTCCAGCAGAGCATCATTCCTAGTTGGGGCCTCTACTGTTCCTGCAGTACCATTACTCCAGTCAATTTCCAGGTATTTAAAACCACCCATTATTATCACTGTCCCAGCCCTTGCAGCCCTTTCAATCTCTTCAAGGAGCTGAGTCTCCACCTCCTCATTAACACTGGGAAGCCTATAACAAACTCCAATGATTACCTTTGTAGTATGCACCCCCATGTGCAGTTCCACCCATAATGCTTCAGCCTTATCACACTCTCCATCAACTAGGTACTCTTCCACACTCGCTCTGAGATCACTTCTCACATAAAGACAGACACCACCATCTTTCCTATTTCCCCTGTCTCTCTGAAAGAGAACATAGCCAGGAACATAGTTACGGGTTAATTAGTATTAATGTATTTATTATTACATATTATTCATTTATTGTATTTATTTAATAATGGTTATTTTTATTTATTTATGTATTTATTTTACATGTATTTATTAATTTATTAGTAGTAGTAGTTGTCATGTTTCACATGACTGTCATATTGACTGTCATATGCCTTTAAGTGTTTCTATATTTTGTTTCTGCTCCTCCTTTTCCTTTGGTTTAGTTAATGCTGTATAGATAGCCCTCCCCCTTTCCCAGAAATGCATTGCAGCTCTAGCCTCATGTCTTGAAGCAAGAAACATTATGATCTTTTGACCTATCGAATGTTCGTTGTTGTAAGATTCTCTCAGTTTATGGAATAAACTTCACAAGATCTACAAGATGTCTTATCGATTGAGTCACTGACTGTGGTATCCAACTGAGGTTGAAGTTATCGCTATATCATCACAACTGTAAGTTACAGAGATCACACTATCAATGCTTAGATTGGAGAGACAGAACAGTAGTAGTAGTAGTAGTAGTAGTAACACCATAACCCTAACAAAAATAAATAAATAAATAAGAAGACAATAAAGAAAATGTTAAACCTAACCCTAACCCCTAACCCCAACCCCTAATCCTAACCCTAACCTAACCATAACTCTAACCCCTTACCCTAAAAAAAAATTAATAATAAAATAAATGAAATATAAGCTGATGAAAAAGCTCAAAAAGCTGAAAAACCTAGCAACAAATAATACAACAGATGATATTTTTCTCTGTTAGCTAACATAAAAAAAGTCAAATCTCAAAAACACCTGAAACATGCTGTATGAAAACACGCATTAACATGCAAAATAGCACAAAAATTGAGTGACAAAACGCACAAAAAATGCTCAAATTCTCTATGCTCAAGTGTGAATGCAGCCTAAGAAAGGAAGTCCAAAGAGGTAATTTCCTGAATATGTTTGTTATTGATGAAGTACAAGAGACTGGGAAGTCACCAGCAGCATCATCTGTATAAGCTAACAATTTTAATTCATAGTTATTAAAGCTGAAAACCTTTAATATCATTGCTTCAGATAAAATTTAGAAACGTACAATTCCCCATATATGTTAGAATAAAAAGGAGAGACAGTGCAGTATTGGTTTCTCCCATTTTTTAAATTGAAGATTTAGTTTTTCAACCAATAATTTTAGCTTGGCCAATGGTATGTTGTAGAGTGCTATTACCTTATTCATAATGTTTTCACCAAAGAGCTCAAAGAGCAGCTGACATAAATAGCCATGCAACCCTGTCAAAGGACTCTTCAGTATCTAAGGCTACTATTATTCTTTCTTTCTACGTTATTTTGCTCTAATATATAATTTTTATTGTGGACAAGATAATATTTCTAGTGCTTCTTCCATTTATAAAGCCTGATTGATGTTTCCATGTAAAATGTTTTCCTAACTGCATGGCTAACATCTCAAATTACTGTATCTTCAGATCACAGTTTATTAGGACCATAGATTTGTAATTGTGGCATAGCATGGAATCTTTCCCTGACTTTGGCAGCAAAGTGTTTTTTTTTTACCTATTTTAGTTCTCACTCATCACCTCCTTTCCCTCCTCTACACTGGCAATTGTATCTATTTTGTCTCTTTCATCTATTTTCTTTCCTTGATCAGTTATCAGTTTTTAGCACATACTGTATAAGGAACTTCTTTAACCATGTTCTTGTCTTGGATGCTTTTTTAAATTGATCTTTGTAGGACTCCTGCTTCCTGCACCGAAGTCTGATCTCACTCTAAATTGGCCTAGATAATGACTAATGAGAACTTATGGCTAAATATAAATGAGAAAATGGAACAATTATGGAAGGTCTGGGATCCGTGGATGCATACTTATCTATGAGGCATTACAGAGACAAAGAGACTAACCCCATGGAACCCCTTATCCTCTACACTTCTACCACTTCCTCCTAAAATGTAAGAACTATGTGTAGTGCTACCCTTGTGAGGGCTGCTGTAGTATGGCTATCCCTAAGCTTCCCTCCGGACAGCCAGACGACAGGTATTTTTCACAGACTTGCATCCAAAGACAGTGACCAGTCCATTAACTTGTTTATGTTGTTTTATTAGGGGATTTCAACTTGGATAGGGAATTAGGGATTATGGGATGCCCAAATTGGCTTGAAACAATGAAAGGGGGACACTTCCCTCCTATGTATAAAGCAGATCCTGGATTGTACTTTTTCTGAAAGCCTTCAGTCGTTGTGGATCAGTAGCAGTTGTCCCTTACAAACGGGGAACTTGCAGCCCCTCAAAAAAAGCACTTCTCTTCTCTCCCCCTACGGAACTAGTCCCAGCTCCCCATCCTGCAAGCACTACCAGTCCTTGTGGATTCTCGGAAGATCTCCTGGGTCAAGGATAAAATATTTAGCTCAATGCTTTCCTAGGAAAGCTTGCTACAGTTGGCAGTCTTTCCCCTTGTATATCCCAAAGTGTACTGCTGTCACTATCATCTCATCAGTCCATAAAACCTTTGAAAAATCTGTTTTCAGATATTTCTTGGCCCAATCTTTTCAAATTATGTGTCTTTTTCATTACTTGTCAAGTTTCAGCCTTCCATACCTTGGCCATGTCTCTGAACACTAAACACCTTATACTTCTGGGCACTCCATAGGTTTCAGTTCTGAAATATGACAAAACTAGAGGATAATGGGTTCCATGGATTCCTGGTAGCTTCAAGTTTGATTCTTTTTCAAATCTTTGGCATTTATTTTGCGTCTTTTTTTCTCAACATATTTCTTGCGACTCTGTTGAATATTTGCAACAAAATGTTTGATGGTTCTGTGATCACACCCCAATATCTTAGCAATTTCAAGAGTAATACATCCCTCTGAAAGACTTTTTACAATTTTTAACTTTTCAGAGTCAGTTAAATCTTTATTGGCCCATTTTGTCTGAGGAAAAGAAGCTGCATAATAATTAGGCCACACCCTCCCTTATTACACAAATAAACATCACCCAATATGCTTTAATCCAATAAGCATTCAAATGTATACAGCTTAGAATTAGGCAATATGCAAAAAAATAATGATTTGGTAAAAAAAAAACTCACTTGCCTAATAATTGTGCATACAGTGTAGAGTACTATTTACTAACTGAACCTTATCTCTCTCTATGCAGTTTAGTAGCTGACTCTAATGTTTGCCTAGAGCAGCTTCCAATTCACTGACATTAAGGGATCTAGGTTTAAAAATTTTGCTTGTCAACATAACAAATATTAGCCATAATAGCTGTAATATGTGTATAATGTCAGTTTCTATTTGTTGCCTTTTTTCAGGGCAAATGCAAATGTAAAATTCCCTAACATTCCTTCCTAAGAGAAAAATAGCAATAACAACCGTAGGAGTTAAAGAACATTCACCAATAGAGAAAATAGCCTTACGCTGTAGGCTAACAACATTTGACCAGCTAAGGAAATAATATGAGGGAGACCTCAAATGTGTGGGGTTTTTTTTAAACATGAACTTAGCCTTTAACCACTTTCCTACTGGGCACTTATACCCCCTTCCTGCCCAGGCCAATTTTCAGCTTTCAGTACTGTCGCACTTTGAATGAAAATTGCAACACTCTACCCATATGACATTTTTATCATTTTTTTCACACAAATAGAGCTTTCTTTTGGTGGTATTTAATCACCACTAGGAGGTTTATTTTTTGTGCTATAAACAAAGAAAAAGCAAAAAATGTGAAAAAAAAAGTTTTTCGTTGTTTCTATTATAACATTTTGCAAACAGGTAATTTTTCTTCACTGATGTGCATTGATCAGGCTGCACTGATAGGCAGCACTGATGGGCAGTAATAGGCAGTACTGATAGGCACTGATAGGGGCACTGATGGGCACTGATAGGTGGCACTGATGAGGAGGCACGGATAGGCAGCACTGATGGGCACTGATAGGCAGCACTAATAGGTGGCAATGATGAAGTGGCACTGATGATGCTGCACTGATATGCAACAATGATGGGCACTGATAGGCGGCACTGATGGTCAGCACTGATGGGTGGCACTGATGGGTGGCACTGGCTAGTGGCACTGCTGGGCACTAACTGGTGGCACTGATGGGCACTGATGGGTGTCACTGCTGGACAGGACTGATGGGTGGCACTGATGGGAGGCACTTCTGTGCACTGGTGGGTGGCACTGCTGGGCACAGGTGGGTGGCACTACTTGGCACTGATGGGCACAGGTGGGTGGTACTGCTGGGTACTTGTGGGCAGCACTGCTTGGCACAGGTGGGCGGCACTGGTCGGTGGCACTGCTGGGCACTGATCATCAGTGCCCTGATAATCGGTGCCGATCCGTCCTCTGACAATTTCCAGTTATCGTCAGTACTAGAGATGAGCGAATCGAACATGACGAAGTGGAATTCGTTCCGAAGATTTGGAAAAATTCTATTCGCGACGAATCCGAAGATTAGCAAACTTCGGATGCACGAATCGAATTTTCCCAAAAATGGCGGCGACATGTGTGGCGACAGGAGAAAATGGACAGAGAAGATGGGGCGGGGATCTCTGGGAAGGCGCGCAGACAAGGCGCGCTGACCCATAATGCATTCATGAGTCATGAATCATGACATGTGATCGCATTAGCCAATCAGCAGCCAGCCAGCACTGTGTAATGGTGGAGCTATAAATCGCGGCCATCTTAGAATTCTCCATTAGCCTCCGGTCATTCAAGAGAGACAGACCTGTCTGTATTAAGGGACAGAGTTAGGGCCACAGAGACTTTAGGGCCACAGAATCGTTACTCAGGGACACAGAATTGTTACTCAGGGACACAGAATTGTTACTCAGGGACACAGAATCGTTACTCAGGGACACAGAATTGTTACTCAGGGACACAGAATCGTTACTCAGGGACACAGAATCGTTACTCAGGGATACAGAAGTGTTACTCAGGGACACAGAATCGTTACTCAGGGACACAGAATCATTACTCAGGGACACAGAATCGTTACTCAGGGACACAGAATCGTTACTCAGGGACACAGAATTGTTACTCAGGGACACAGAATCGTTAATCAGGGACACAGAATCGTTACTCAGGGACACAGAATCGTTACTCAGGGCCACAGCTATCAAAGAATTGAAAATTTAAAGTGACATACACCCTTTTTTTTTTTGGTGGCTGTCGTGCACAGTTGGTGCTGCAGTTTGCCGATTGTGCAAAATAAACTGACTTTCTGCTTCACAACCACTATTGTACATTCAAAGAGTTAAATCCATTTACACGCCGGCTGGCGGTAATATTTTTTGGGTGATTAGTGCATTCCAGTGACACAAACGTACAGTTTCCAGCCAACGGCAAGCTGCAATTGACCGATTGTGCTAAATAAACTGACTTTCTGCTTCACAACCACTATTGTATGTTCAAAGAGTTAGATCCATTTACACGCCGGGTGGCGGTAATATTTTTTGGGTGATTAGTGCATTCCAGTGACATAAACGTACAGTTTCCAGCCAACGGCAAGCTGCAATTGACCGATTGTGCTAAATAAACTGACTTTCTGCTTCACAACCACTATTGTACGTTCAAAGAGTTAGATCCATTTACACGCCAGGTGGCGGTAATATTTTTTGAGTGATTAGTGCATTCCAGTGACATAAACGTACAGTTTCCAGCCAACGGCAAGCTGCAATTAACCGATTGTGCTAAATAAACTGACTTTCTGCTTCACAACCACTATTGTACATTCAAAGAGTTAAATCCATATACACGCCGGGTGGCGGTAATATTTTTTGGGTGATTAGTGCATTCCAGTGACATAAACGTACAGTTTCCAGCCAACGGCAAGCTGCAATTGACCGATTGTGCTAAATAAACTGACTTTCTGCTTCACAACCACTATTGTACGTTCAAAGAGTTAAATCCATATACACGCCGGGTGGCGGTAATATTTTTTGGGTGATTAGTGCATTCCAGTGACCTAAACGTACAGTTTCCAGCCAACGGCAAGCTGCAATTGACCGATTGTGCTAAATAAACTGACTTTCTGCTTCACAACCACTATTGTACATTCAAAGAGTTAGATCCATTTACACGCCGGGTGGCGGTAATATTTTTGGGGGGATTAGTGCATTCCAGTGACATAAACGTACAGTTTCCAGCCAACGGCAAGCTGCAATTGACCGATTGTGCTAAATAAACTGACTTTCTGCTTCACAATCACTATTGTACGTTCAAAGAGTTAGATCCATTTACACGCCGGGTGGCGGTAATATTTTTTGGGTGATTAGTGCATTCCAGTGACATAAACGTACAGTTTCCAGCCAACGGCAAGCTGCAATTGACCGATTGTGCTAAATAAACTGACTTTCTGCTTCACAACCACTATTGTACGTTCAAAGAGTTAAATCCATTTACACGCCGGCTGGCGGTAATATTTTTTGGGTGATTAGTGCATTCCAGTGACAGAAACGTACAGTTTCCAGCCAACAGCAAGCTGCAATTGACCGATTGTGTACAATAAACTGACTTTCTGCTTCACAACCACTATTGTACGTTCAAAGAGTTAAATCCATTTACACGCCGGCTGGCGGTAATATTTTTTGGGTGATTAGTGCATTCCAGTGACATAAACGTACAGTTTACAGCCAACGGCAAGCTGCAATTGACCGATTGTGCTAAATAAACTGACTTTCTGCTTCACAACCACTATTGTACGTTCAAAGAGTTAAATCCATTTACACGCCGGCTGGCGGTAATATTTTTTGGGTGATTAGTGCATTCCAGTGACATAAACGTACAGTTTCCAGCCAACGGCAAGCTGCAATTGACCGATTGTGCTAAATAAACTGACTTTCTGCTTCACAACCACTATTGTACGTTCAAAGAGTTAAATCCATATACACGCCGGGTGGCGGTAATATTTTTTGGGTGATTAGTGCATTCCAGTGACACAAACGTACAGTTTCCAGCCAACGGCAAGCTGCAATTGACCGATTGTGCTAAATAAACTGACTTTCTGCTTCACAACCACTATTGTACGTTCAAAGAGTTAGATCCATTTACACGCCGGGTGGCGGTAATATTTTTGGGGGGATTAGTGCATTCCAGTGACATAAACGTACAGTTTCCAGCCAACGGCAAGCTGCAATTGACCGATTGTGCTAAATAAACTGACTTTCTGCTTCACAACCACTATAGTACGTTCAAAGAGTTAGATCCATTTACACGCCGGGTGGCGGTAATATTTTTGGGGGGATTACTGCATTCCAGTGACATAAACGTACAGTTTCCAGCCAACGGCAAGCTGCAATTGACCGATTGTGCTAAATAAACTGACTTTCTGCTTCACAACCACTATTGTACGTTCAAAGAGTTAGATCCATTTACACGCCGGGTGGCGGTAATATTTTTTGGGTGATTAGTGCATTCCAGTGACATAAACGTACAGTTTCCAGCCAACGGCAAGCTGCAATTGACCGATTGTGCTAAATAAACTGACTTTCTGCTTCACAATCACTATTGTACGTTCAAAGAGTTAAATCCATATACACGCCGGGTGGCGGTAATATTTTTTGGGTGATTAGTGCATTCCAGTGACATAAACGTACAGTTTCCAGCCAACGGCAAGCTGCAATTGACCGATTGTGCTAAATAAAATGACTTTCTGCTTCACAACCACTATTGTACGTTCAAAGAGTTAAATCCATATACACGCCGGGTGGCGGTAATATTTTTTGGGTGATTAGTGCATTCCAGTGACCTAAACGTACAGTTTCCAGCCAACGGCAAGCTGCAATTGACCGATTGTGCTAAATAAACTGACTTTCTGCTTCACAACCACTATTGTACGTTCAAAGAGTTAGATCCATTTACACGCCGGCTGGCGGTAATATTTTTGGGGGGATTAGTGCATTCCAGTGACATAAACGTAAAGTTTCCAGCCAACGGCAAGCTGCAATTGACCGATTGTGCTAAATAAACTGACTTTCTGCTTCACAACCACTATTGTACGTTCAAAGAGTTAGATCCATTTACACGCCGGGTGGCGGTAATATTTTTTGGGTGATTAGTGCATTCCAGTGACATAAACGTACAGTTTACAGCCAACGGCAAGCTGCAATTGACCGATTGTGCTAAATAAACTGACTTTCTGCTTCACAACCACTATTGTACGTTCAAAGAGTTAAATCCATATACACGCCGGGTGGCGGTAATATTTTTTGGGTGATTAGTGCATTCCAGTGACATAAACGTACAGTTTCCAGCCAACGGCAAGCTGCAATTGACCGATTGTGCTAAATAAACTGACTTTCTGCTTCACAACCACTATTGTACGTTCAAAGAGTTAGATCCATTTACACGCCGGCTGGCGGTAATATTTTTGGGGGGATTAGTGCATTCCAGTGACATAAACGTAAAGTTTCCAGCCAACGGCAAGCTGCAATTGACCGATTGTGCTAAATAAACTGACTTTCTGCTTCACAACCACTATTGTACGTTCAAAGAGTTAGATCCATTTACACGCCGGGTGGCGGTAATATTTTTTGGGTGATTAGTGCATTCCAGTGACATAAACGTACAGTTTACAGCCAACGGCAAGCTGCAATTGACCGATTGTGCTAAATAAACTGACTTTCTGCTTCACAACCACTATTGTACGTTCAAAGAGTTAAATCCATATACACGCCGGGTGGCGGTAATATTTTTTGGGTGATTAGTGCATTCCAGTGACATAAACGTACAGTTTCCAGCCAACGGCAAGCTGCAATTGACCGATTGTGCTAAATAAAATGACTTTCTGCTTCACAACCACTATTGTACGTTCAAAGAGTTAAATCCATATACACGCCGGGTGGCGGTAATATTTTTTGGGTGATTAGTGCATTCCAGTGACCTAAACGTACCGTTTCCAGCCAACGGCAAGCTGCAATTGACCGATTGTGCTAAATAAACTGACTTTCTGCTTCACAACCACTATTGTACGTTCAAAGAGTTAAATCCATTTACACGCCGGCTGGCGGTAATATTTTTTGGGTGATTAGTGCATTCCAGTGACATAAACGTACAGTTTCCAGCCAACGGCAAGCTGCAATTGACCGATTGTGCTAAATAAACTGATTTTCTGCTTCACAACCACTATTGTACGTTCAAAGAGTTAAATCCATATACACGCCGGGTGGCGGTAATATTTTTTGGGTGATGAGTGCATTCCAGTGACATAAACGTACAGTTTACAGCCAACGGCAAGCTGCAATTGACCGATTGTGCTAAATAAACTGACTTTCTGCTTCACAACCACTATTGTACGTTCAAAGAGTTAAATCCGGTTTTATTTTTGGGGTGCTTATTGAATTAAAGAGTATGTCAGACAACACGCAGAGGAGTGGCAGAGGAGGCAATGTTTCAGGAGCGAGCAGACGTGGCAGCAGAGGAAGGGGTCGAGGCAGCACTAGTTGCAGCCAGAGGCCAGTGCTCCCGGTGTCATCCAGCGGTCGTGTCTCCACCGACAACCCTGCCGTCTTCGATTGGTTGACTCGGTCGTCTTCCTCTTCCCAGGTCACCTCTGACACCTACAGCCAACGGTCGGTGGGTACGTCAGACACAACCGTTAGTTGGCATGGCCCAGGAGCAAGCCCACTGAAATCACGTGTCCTCGACCTGCCCCTGTCCTTTGGTGTTCCCTCACCAAGCGAAGTATCGCATGCTGTGGGCTCAGCCCCACTGTACAATGAGGAAGAGCTAACAGAGGGCGGTCAGGAACGGGGGGAGACATCCGCCTCTTCAGCAGCCAGGCGAAGAAGTACTGGCGAGGAGAGTGGCTCGGTAGCCGGTCTAGAGACAGGTCTGTCTCCTAACCCACACGCAGCCGAGGGGGCTAGTAGTGACGCGGAGACCCTAATTGATGATGATGAGGCTGATCGCACTTGGCAGCCTCGTCGTCATCAGGCTATTGCTTCCGCATCATCAGGAGAAGAGGGTGCCAGCTTGCCAGCGAGCAAAACAGTCGGTGGGTTGCCCAGGAGGCAGCAGGGTCGCAGCAGTGTCAGTGGAGCCAAACGGCCACGGAGTAGAGCACCAGCTCCACTGCAGCCTACCACCACGGCCAGTAGTGGTGCCGGTGTGCACGGAGGAAGTAGCAGTCACCCAGTGAGGAGTAGCGGGGGCAAAGTTTCCTACTCGGCGGTGTGGCAATTTTTCGTCAAGATGCCCGAGGAAGTAAACGTAGCCGTATGTCGACTATGTGGCCAGAAAGTCAAGCGTGGCCAGGGGGCCAATGTTGGGACTACAGCGTTGCGTCAGCATATGCAGCGTCGCCATTCGGTGGCCTGGGAAAACCGTGATAAAGATACGGCGGTTCTGCCTGCCCCAGCCCCCGCTCCATCACCCGCTCCGTTACTTGCTCCGTCACCCGACGTCAATCGCCCTCTATCAGCCAGTCAAGGCTCCAACACCTCTGCTGAGGGGAGTTGTCGCTCGTTGGCATCTTCCGCTCGTTCAGATGCTCCTTCTCCTGCTACTCCTCTTCACGGATTCCGTCAGCAGTCTTTCTTGGAATCCGTTTCCAAGAGACAACAGTTTGTGAGCACGCACCCGACGGTGCAGAAGCTGAACGTCCTCCTGTCCAAGTTGCTGGTGCTGCAGTCCCTCCCTTTCCAAGTGGTGGACTCAGCACCTTTCCGAGAAATGATGGCTTGTGCCGAGCCGCGGTGGAGATTGCCAAGCCGGCATTTCTTCGCCAAAAAGGCAGTGCCAGCCCTGCATTCACATGTAGAAGAGATGGTGGGCCAGTCTTTGAGCATGTCGGTCTCTGCCAAAGTGCACGGCAGCGCCGACGTGTGGAGCTGTAACTACGGTCAGGGACAGTACATGTCATTTACAGCCCACTGTGTGAACGTGGTGCCGGCACAGCCGCACCAGCAACTTGGACAGGTCACGCCGCTTTTGCCTCCACGTTTGCACGTCCTTGGTCCAGCAAAGATGTCCGCCTCTACCACCTCTTCTTCCGCCGTGTCCTCAGCCGCCACCCCGTGCCAAGTCCCATTACCCGACCGGCATATCACATGTGCAGGGCGCAACGGTGTCACGCTGTGCTGCACCTGGTATGCCTTGGCGAACGTAGTCACACAGGGAAGGAACTTCTGAGTGTAATGAACAGAGAAATCGACAGATGGCTGTCTCCGTGCAAACTGAAAATCGGAACCATGTTGACCGACAACGGAAAGAACATGGTGTCTGCTCTGCGTCAAGGAAGGTTGTGCCATGCGCCATGCATGGCTCACGTGTTCAATCTGGTTGTCAAGCGGTTCCTAAAATTCACCATCCCACTGCAAGACATCCTTAAAATGTCACGTAAACTTTGCATGCATTTCAGCCATTCCTACACCGCAAAGCACACCCTCCTTGAGCTGCAGCGGCAGAACGGAATTCCACAGCATCGCCTGATCTGCGACGTTGCAACAAGGTGGAATTCAACCCTACATATGTTAGACCGCCTTTACGAACAGCGAAAGGCCATCACCGATTTCCTGATGTTACAAGCGGATAAAGGTACTCCCCTGTGTAACTTAGATGTCAGCCATTGGCAGCTCATGCGTGACACCTGCCGCTTGCTCAGGCCCTTTCAGGAGGCCACGCTATTCGTGAGTCGGCAGGACTATGGGATGAACGACGTCATTCCTCTGTTGCACGTCCTGGAACAAATGCTGTTAACAATGGCTGGTCAGGGTGCGGTAGACGTGGCGCACAGATCTCAACGCCACATGACCCCTGTGGGGGCAGGACAGGAAGAAGAGGAGGAGGTAGAGGAGGACATTGGTGCTCAGGAATTATTGAGTGAAATGGGTGGTTTTTCTACTCAGCGGACAGGAGTGGAGGAGCAGGAGCATCTGGTAGAGGAGGAGGAGACAGAGGACCCAGACGCACCGTGGCAGTATGCTGTGGAGATGGAGGCAGGGAGTCCCTCGCATTCCTTGGCACAAATGGCCCATAGCATGCTCGGTTGCTTGCGTAGCGACAGCCGAATAATAACCATCAGACAGAGGGATGACTTTTGGCTGTCCACCTTGTTGGACCCTCGCTATCGTTCAAAAATGGTGGCCTTTTTCACACCTGCTGAGAGGGAGGCCAAAATAAAGTACTATAAAAACCACCTATGTAGTCAGTTGGTCTCTGCCTTTCTGCGCCAACGTCCATCCTCAGACACTGTGGGCCCTGCGCACTCGCGTTCCGCTGCCATGGCAGCAGGGGAGGGGTGGGGTGGTAGGAGCAGTGGCAGCTCCACCAGCAGCGGCTGCCTCAGTCTGCAGTCGATGATGAGTAGCTTTCTTCACCAGCGCAGTGAGGAAACTACTAACCAGCCGCAGCAGCAGCAGCATCAGATGGACCTGGAGCAGGACCTCAAACAACAGGCTTGGGCCTACTTGGACAGCACCCTGCCAACCAAGGTAGACAATCCCCTTGACTACTGGGCAACGAAACTTGACCTTTGGCCCCAACTAGCTGAATTTGCCCTTGAAAGGCTGTCATGCCCGGCCAGTAGCGTGGCATCGGAGCACGTGTTTAGTGCGGCAGGAGGTATTGTAACTCCGCGGAGGACACGACTGTCCACCCAAAGTGTGGAGAGACTCACGTTTGTGAAAATGAAACGTGGCCTGTGTATGGCTTCCGAATACTGCTGCCTCCACCACCACCCTGCGCCATGTGCCACTTTCACGTCTCCTTACACTGTTGGTGGGTTCCATTTTGTGATAGGGTGCTGTATGGCCTTCCATTGCTGCTGCCTCCACCGCCACCCTGCGCCATGTGCCTCTGTCGTCTGCTCACGCTGCTGACGGCTTCCGCTTTTTAACCGAGGCCTGTGTTTGGCTTCCGAATACTGCTGCATCCACCGCCACCCTGCGCCATGTGTCTCTGTCGTCTGCTCACGCTGCTGACGGCTTCCGCTTTTTAACCTAGGCCTGTGTATGGCTTCCGAATACTGCTGCCTCCACCGCCACCCTGCGCCATGTGCCACTTTCAGGTCTCCTTACACTGTTGGTGTGTTCCATTTTGTGATAGGGTGCTGTATGGCCTTCCATTGCTGCTGCCTCCACCGCCACCCTGCGCCATGTGCCTCTGTCGTCTGCTCACGCTGCTGACGGCTTCCGCTTTTTAACCGAGGCCTGTGTTTGGCTTCCGAATACTGCTGCATCCACCGCCACCCTGCGCCATGTGTCTCTGTCGTCTGCTCACGCTGCTGACGGCTTCCGCTTTTTAACCTAGACCTGTGTATGGCTTCCGAATACTGCTGCCTCCACCGCCACCCTGCGCCATGTGCCTCTGTCGTCTGCTCACGCTGCTGATGGCTTCCGCTTTTTAAACTAGTCCTGTGTATGTCTTCCGAATACTGCTGCCTCCACCGCCACCCTGCGCCATGTGCCACTTTCAGGTCTCCTTACACTGTTGGTGGGTTCCATTTTGTGATAGGGTGCTGTATGGCCTTCCATTGCTGCTGCCTTCACCGCCACCCTGCGCCATGTGCCTCTGTCGTCTGCTCACGCTGCTGACGGCTTCCGCTTTTTAACCGAGGCCTGTGTTTGGCTTCCGAATACTGCTGCCTCCACCGCCACCCTGCGCCATGTGCCTCTGTCGTCTGCTCACGCTGCTGACGGCTTCCGCTTTTTAAACTAGTCCTGTGTATATCTTCCGAATACTGCTGCCTCCACCGCCACCCTGCGCCATGTGCCACTTTCACGTCTCCTTACACTGTTGGTGGGTTCCATTTTGTGATAGGGTGCTGTATGGCCTTCCATTGTTGCTGCCTCCACCGCCACCCTGCGCCATGTGCCTCTGTCGTCTGCTCACACTGCTGACGGCTTCCGCTTTTTAACCGAGGCCTGTGTTTGGCTTCCGAATACTGCTGCATCCACCGCCACCCTGCGCCATGTGTCTCTGTCGTCTGCTCACGCTGCTGACGGCTTCCGCTTTTTAACCTAGGCCTGTGTATGGCTTCCGAATACTGCTGCCTCCACCGCCACCCTGCGCCATGTGCCTCTGTCGTCTGCTCACGCTGCTGACGGCTTCCGCTTTTTAAACTAGTCCTGTGTATGTCTTCCGAATACTGCTGCCTCCACCGCCACCCTGCGCCATGTGCCACTTTCAGGTCTCCTTACACTGTTGGTGGGTTCCATTTTGTGATAGGGTGCTGTATGGCCTTCCATTGCTGCTGCCTCCACCGCCACCCTGCGCCATGTGCCTCTGTCGTCTGCTCACGCTGCTGACGGCTTCCGCTTTTTAACCGAGGCCTGTGTTTGGCTTCCGAATACTGCTGCATCCACCGCCACCCTGCGCCATGTGCCTCTGTCGCCTGCTCACGCTGCTGACGGCTTCCGCTTTTTAACCGAGGCCTGTGTTTGGCTTCCGAATACTGCTGCATCCACCGCCACCCTGCGCCATGTGTCTCTGTCGTCTGCTCACGCTGCTGACGGCTTCCGCTTTTTAACCTAGGCCTGTGTATGGCCTTCAATTGAAGCTGCTTCTGCTCCGCCACTCTGCCATTGGACTCTTGATAGTCGTCTCCCCACGCTGCTGCTGGGGGGACTTTTTAACATAGGCCTCTGTATGGCCTTCAATTTTAGCTGCTTACGCTCCGCCACTCTGCCATGGGCCCCTGTACCGCCTCCTCATGCTGCTGCCAGGCCCGTAATCTGCCATGGGCCCCTGTACCGACTCCTCATGCTGCTGCCAGGCCCGTAATCTGTCATGGGCCCCTGTACCGCCTCCTCATGCTGCTGCCAGGTCCAGAGTGTGTCATGGGTCCCTGTACGGCCTCCCATTGCTGCTGCCAGGTCCAGAGTGTGTCATGGGTCCCTGTACGGCCTCCCATTGCTGCTGTCTCCATCGCCACACTCTGCCATGTGCCACTTTCAGGTCTCCTCACACTGCTGGTGGTTTCCATTTTGTCATAGGGTGCTGTATGGCCTCCCATTGCTGCTGCCTCCACCGCCACACTGTGGCTCCACACTCTGATTTGGCCCCGTGACTGCCCAAATGAGTGAAGTGTGCGGTGATTCTAAGATCGACGGCACTCATCTGCATGTCATACTGACTGACAGTATTATTTCTCTTCCCCAGCAGACTCCAAGGGCATTTAAATTAAAGGTACAGTGTTCTGCACTAATATAAAGGCTCTCTGAAGCCTAGAAACACCCTTTTTATAAGTTAAATTCGCAGCGAATATATTCGGCACAAAGCGAATTTAATCGGCGAATTCGGCGAATCAGCCGAACCGAATTTTTTAATAATTCGCTCATCTCTAGTCAGTACTTTCCTCATGTTGTGAAAGCGTGAGGAAAGTGCAACCGATAACCGGCAACTGCATTTACTGGTGATCTGCTGTGTCATTGGACATAGCTGATCAAGTGGTAAAATGCCGCTGTGATTGGCCTTTTACCACATCACGTGATCAGCTCTGTCCGTAGGACACAGCGATCAAGGAAATCACCAGGTGCACACCCCCGGGGGCACGCGGTAGGGCGCGCTCTGGGAGGACATCATATGACATCCTCCCTGGACTGGACAACCACGCGTCATTCGGCTATAGCGTGGTTGGCAAGTGATTAAAAATTGTGGTTGGTCAAAGAAAGCATAGGCTTTTGGCACCTGAAAAATGGGTGCAGAGAAGGAATAATGGTTTGATCTTGAAGTCAGATACAGATTGGAGATAAGACGCATGGTGTGTGAAAAAAGAAAAAAATAAACATTTTCCTGCTCAGCTTCTAAATCTATATACACTAACTAGTGTGCTGCAGCAAAAAAATTTACCAGCCTTGTGCAATAATACAAGCGTAAAAAATTGCCGTACTCAAAATACATATAAATGTGTAAATATCATCATGTCATAAACCACAAATCAGCTAAAAATATTCATTAAACTTCAGAAGGGTTAAGTGTTTGAGACAAGTTGAATTTAATGTTTAATTAATATTATTAGCTGATTTGTGGTTTTTGATATGATGATATTTACACATTTATATGCATTGTGAGCATGCCAATTTTTTTTAGACATATAAAATGCAATGTTTAGCAGAGTAAATACATTTTTCAAAAGGAATGTTTACTCTTACCCTTATGCTTAATGCAGTTACTCTAATTTTTAGCCCTCTAATTTTCCAAAATGAATTTTTACCCTTATCCTTATCTTCTACCCTTAGTGCATTTACGCTAGATGTTACCCCTCTCCCAGTCTTACCTGGCTATTCATTTTTTGATCCAGCCTGCGGGCTGAATGAAAAAAATCAAACAGGTTTCTCCATCCACGCTAAACAGTGTGGATCAACAAATCTTCCACTGAAGCTATTATATTCTGAAAGCCAGAGTCAGCTGGCTGTTTCTCTAGGTTTACTGCAACAGATCAAAGAATATCCAGTGACAAGGTGCCAACAGGGCCACCCACTGTTTAGATTTTGGGCAGTTCATCAGAAACATTAAAAATGCTAAATTTCTTTGAAATAACATACTGTACTTGCATGTGTATGATGTATAAAGTAATGTTTACAAAGAAAAATTGCAGTTTAACCACTTGCTTATTTTACTGTCAGCAGGTGGCACAGCTAGGTTCAGCAACATAAATATACATTGCCTGGCACATGCACACAGACACTCCCCCCTTCCCCGAGCAGGACACAGAATTTCATTTATAACATCTATGCTTACTCTAGGAATGCTGTAATTAGCTGATAGCTATCACATGATATCTGGGCCAATCAAAGCACCCTGTACTATGTGATAGCTGTGGGGCAAAAAATAAAAAAAATGTAATTAAAAATGTATTCTTTTTTTATTTTACATAACCAGTCAGTATTCCTGATCACCGCCACATGGGTCATATTATGATGCTGTACTGCACTGGTGACAGTATGTAAAAAAAAATTGTGCAAAAGAACACATTTTATTTAATTTCTTCATTTTCCATAGAATTGTAATAAAAAGTAAAAAATTCATAAAACGTGCTATGCTTCTTACTAAACACATCAGACTGTCTACTTTCCAAAATGGGGTTATTTGGGGGCATTTGTACTGTCCTGGCTTTTTAGGGCCTCAAGAAATGAGATAGACCATCAGTACATCAGGAGTGATCAATTTTCAAATATATATACCACAGTTTGTAAACTTTCACACAAATCCGTTAATAAACACTTATTGGGATTTTAAGAAATTTGATTTTATTGGATATGTTTTCTAACAGAAAAGAGAAAATATCAGTGTTTTATAATAATTTATGTTTTTTCATTTATATAATAAAAATTAAAAACCCAGTGGTAATCAAATACCACCAAAGAAAAGCTTTTTTTGTGTGAAAAAAATTATATACATTTTATTTAGGTAAAGTGTTGCATGACCAAGCAATTGTCAGTTAAGGTAACACAGTGTTGAATTGCAAAAAATGGCCTGGTCATGAATGGAGTAAAACTTTCCTGAGGTGGGGGGGCATGGCCTGAAGCAGCATGGCGAAGGGTGCATTTCTGGGAGCTCTGTCTGAGACTCCATCCAGACATCCATTTCTGCTGATTCTGCACGATATCCTGCTCACACTCACACCCGCTAGCACATCTGCTAATCTTTCCTCTGCTTTTCTGCACCATGTCGCTGCTGAAAAACGTTGCTGACGCTGGAGGCAAACTTACTGAGTTTCGCCATAAGGAGAAAGACACAGTGGGGGAAGATGGCGCCGTTTCCTCCGCTGTGGAGGAACCTGCGAAATCTGACACTAATAAGGTATTGGTGGCAATTTCCACCTGTCAGAGCACCCTCACCTACAAAACTGAAGAGGTAAAGATTGACATCTCACTTATTTGACAAGATTTACAAAAGCTCTGGGAGCGGGTCACAGAGGTAGAAGCACGTCTTAGTCATGTGGAGGATGATTTGCACCATTACAGGTTACCACTGAATGCCTGCAGCACCAGCTTCTTACAGTGCTGCAGAAGCAAGACATGGAAAACAGACTTTGTAGGTGCAACCTCCAATTCGTTGGTCTACCCGAGGGTGTGGAGGGATCAGATCCAGCTACTTTCTTGGAGTCATTGCTCACTAATACCAATGGCAGGGAGGTGCTCCCCCCTACCTTCGTGGTGGAGTGTGCCCATCGCCTGGCCTCTAGGCCTCCGCCAAAAGGTGCACCGTCACACATGTTTATTGCCAAATTCCGGAACTATCGTGATCGGGACACTATCCTTCATCTCACCAGAGAAAAGGGAAGCATCCATTATCAGAATGTCAGGATTGTGGTTTTTCCCGACTTCTCGGCTGAGGTGCAAAAACGTTGTGAGCAATTTATGGAGGCCAAGCACGAACTTCAGATTCATCATGTTTCCTATGCTATGCTCTTTCCTGCCAGACTCTGAGTTGTGCGTGATGACAAAGTACACTTTTTTAAATATCCGGAATCGGTACTGACCTGGCTGGATCAACAAACAGCACTGGGCCCTGCACAAGCCTGATTTCTTGAGACATCTAATAGAATTATGCTTCATCTCTCCCCACTCCGGGGATCTGTGAGTGTATCACGCTGCACCTGTCCATGACTTTGACTCTGTTTACTCTCCACATAATTTTTGCCGATCCCTCCTCTTGACATTCGCAAATTTTTCTTTTCGATCATCTTCCCCTCTCCCCCGCCCCCCCCTCCCTTTTTTTTTTATTATTGCTTTATTTTTCGGTTTCAGCTCCTAATTCCTTTCATTTTGTCCTACCTCTGAGTCTATCTAAATGTCCAATGGTTTCTTCTGTACTGTTTCTCCCTTCTATACTCCCTTTTTCCTTTTAATGTTTTATCTATTTCTTCCCTATGTTTACTTTTCACTCTTTTTTTCTTCTCCCCCTCTTTTCCCCTCTTTGACCCCTCATCCCCCTTCTTTCCCTTCCCTTCTTCTTCCCCCTTCTTTCCGCCCCTCCTTTTCTTTCCCTCTCCCTCCTTCCCTCCCCACATCTCTTTTTCTTTTCTTTTTCTCCTCTTCTCTCCTATGACACCCTGGGCTATGAACCATTTTTCAGCGGATTGTTCACTCCCCTAGTACCTGAACCTCCCTCCGTATGCTTCGGATTTTGTTGTTTTTTTGTTTGCAGCGTCCGGTTTTGAGCGGAGGTTTGGCATTTTTTTTTTTTTATTACATTTTACTTTAAGTGCGATTTCCCTGGCCAGCTGCAGTGGGGCAATTTGCTAACTTTCTGTATTTTCTATTACCCTCTCCATACTGGTCCAGAATGTATAGCTTACTTTGTTACTTGTTTTGTTTGTTCCTGTTCGTATTGTATTGTGTTTGCAAACTCGAGAAGAATGTTATGCTGTCCATTGATAGATATGTGGTGTCTTTATATGTAAAGTTAATGGCTACTCTGCTTGTACCTTATGCGGGGAACGCCTGTATTTTGTACTGCCTTTGGATCGTGGGATGAGGCCTGCTCCTCTGGGCTATACGTTTTATTGTGCTCCTTTTGTGTTCTGTGTTCTGCTCATGTGGATTCACCTCTATGCATCTCTGTCTCACACAATGTCATGGCTACTCTCAAGTATTTGACGTGAAACGTCCGTGGTATGAGGGTACGGCCTAAGCGCACTGCTGTTTTAAAATCTTTGAAGGTTGACGTGGCAGTCCTTATAAACACCCATATCACTGGTCAGCTCCAATTGGCCCTTAAAAAACCTTGGATTTGGTGGCTTTATCAGGCCCTTTACACCTCTAATTGCCAAGACAATCCGTTTTCAGCTACTAACTCTGCAGGTGGATCCACAGGGTAGATTTTTATTTTTACATACTATCCTTAATAATATACTGTAGAAATGTTGATACTGGCTTACTACATCCCTCCCCCCTTCCAGTTTGCTTTTCTAACTGAAGGATTGGTGTTTATTGCACAATACCCAGGTATCCCTACAGTGTGGTTGGGGGATTTCAATATCACTATAGACCCTAGCCAGGAAAAATTGGATTACAACCCCTCTGTCCCCACCCCATCCTATGTTACTCATTTCAGTAAACTTTTGATGGAATTTGCGCTGGTGGACACTTGGAGGTGCTTGCATTCCATGATCAAAGCTTACTCTTGCTTTTCTGCTTCTCACTCTACTATGTCTCGCATAGACTACATATTTATATCCAAATCACTGTTACCTAAATTGTGGGAGGCAGGTTTTGCCCCTCAGATATTATCTGACCATGCTCCTTACTGGATGACACTTTGCCAACCTTCTTCCTTCCCTATATATATGTGGAAACTGAACCCCTTTTGGTTACCTGTCCTCCCAGAATTAGAGGACGATTGGGATTGTTTCTTTGCTACTAATTAGGGGTCAGCCGATTTCGAGACTGTCTGGGACTCCTTTAAATTGCAAGCCCGTGGTGTTCTGGCTTTCCGCATCTCTAGGTACAAGTCTGCATCTAGATTGGTAGTTCAGCAGGCGGAGGAACGATTGCTGGAGCTAGAACACTCTTTCCAGGCAAATACTTTGGATGAAGCTGCTTCCCTTGTTAAGCTACAGGTTCGCCTGGTTAATCACCTGCTCTTTGAGAAGGTCAAACAGAATATTTTTTTTGTAGACAGAGAATATTTGAGTATGGGGAGTGAGCTGGTCGGCTTTTGCATAACTGGCATATTTGGATCTCAGGCCCCCCACTATGATCTCCCTGAGGGACACCTCGGGTGCCTGTATCACTAATTCGGACTTGGGAATTCCATGCCATTTTTCTACCATCTATTCATCCACGGTTAATGAATATCCCACTGAGCTTATACAATTTTTACAGACCATACTGTTTCCTACTCTTACTCCTTCTCAAATTGCTAACCTGGAGGCCCCCATTTCTGTTGAGGGTATTACTGAAGCCATGGCTCACTTACCCCCTCTAAAGTGCCAGGTTCTGATGGACTCACGTTGGAGTTTTACACCTATTTTCAGGACTCCCTTATCCCTCGCTTACATACTTTGTACCAACATATTTATAAATCCGCCTCTCTCCCTCACTCTATGCGTGAAGCCTTAATAGTCCTCATTCCTAAACCTGGTAAGGATCTCCAGCTCCCCAAGTCATACCGCCCCATCTCTCTCTTATAGCTGGATATTAAGATTTTGGCTAAGGTCCTGGCCCTACGCTTAAATAAAATCATATTAGATTTAATTCATCCAGATCAGATCGGGTTTATGCCAGCCAAAAACACGGTGTTCAATCTACCTGCAGGCCACCCATGATTATATGGGTTCCAGAGTCATTGTTTCACTCAAAGCAGCTAAAGCTTTCGACTCCGTGTGGAATAGGGGTATTTATGGGAATGTTTATGTAGATTTGGATTTGAGCCTACATTTCTCAAATGGATCAGACTACTTTATCACACTTCTATGGCTAGGGTATTGGTTGGTGGTCGGATGTCTGATTCCTTTTCCCTTTCTAGAGGCATGCGTCAGGGATGTCCCCTCACCCCCCTGTGATATACACTGGCGGTGGAGCCCCTGGCCATAGCTTTCTATACACACCCCAATATTCGTGGTTTGTTGACTGAAACGGTGAGTCTATATGAGGATGACATGCTCTTGTACCTGGAGGATGCGGGCCTCTCGCTTAGAGCCGCTCTTGACCTTATGGAATATTTTGGACGTTTTTCCAGCCACAGAATAAATTGGGGAAGTCCCAGATTCTCCTTCTGGGCATTGGTGCTCCTACTAAGGGGCAGACTCTCCCTCTAGTTAGAATCAGCACTATTACTTATCTTGGGATTGTTGTTTCTTGTGTAGCTGAGGATTATCTTTGGCTTAATTTGGAGCCCCTGTACCCTATGCTAAAATTACAGACCTGGGCTCATCTCCCTTGGGGGTTATGGGGCTTGTTAATTTGATTAAGATGGTGCTTCTGCCCAAACTTTTTTGTATTCTTTGGCATGCACCAGTATATTTACCATTGTGGGTTTTCAAAGCTCTTGACTTTATGTTTAAATCCTTTGTATGAGACATACATTGTCATGGCGTGCTCTTGAAAATCCCATGCACCTGGGGGGTGTGGCACATCCAGATCTTAACCTTTTACTACTTAGCAGCCCAATTGTCTCACTTTTTCTATTTGGACAAGGGGGATAGGGACAGGTATATTGCCTTGGTGTGTGCTTCGGCCGTTCACCACTTTCATCTGTTATTAAAGTGCATGAGTGATCCCTCAATTATGGGCGGCTGCAGGGGATTAATGTACCACCACTGTAGGATTTGGTCATCGGCCTCCAGTAAATTACAGATCCCACACATACACGCTCATACCTCCTTATGGGACAACCCGAACCTCCCTGAATTGTTCACTCTTCCCGACTTTAACTTATGGATCAATAGGGGGATTTTGTACATTTCCCAAGTGTTCACCAGCGCTAGTATTAAACCCTTCCAGGACCTCAAAGTGGAATTTAACCTCCCCAATTTCATGCTCTTTCGTTACCTCTAGCTCCGCCACACGCTGTGTGCCCAATTTGGTGAATCCAATTTGCAGCTTGACTCTACATACCTTATGGATATAATTTTGGGTATGGAGTCTAAAAAACTTACATCCACATTTTACAACACTCTTCTTTTACCCTCTGCATCGATATTGGCATATCGACTTAAAACCTGTTGGGAGGTGGACATGGGTGAGCTGGATGATGAACTGTGGGAGAAGGTGTTGTCCTCGAACAAGTTGGTCTCCCCAAAATTGTCAGACCGCCTCACCCGACTATATATAATACATAGAACCTATTTAACGCATATCCAGTTGTCTAGATACAGACCACAATATAGTCCACTTTGTCCTAAATGTGGGGCCCCTGATAGTACTTTTTTTCACTTAATATGGTCTTATCCCATCATTCAAGGCTATTGGATTCAGGAGGTTCAGTTTCTCTATGAAAAAATTGACTCCCCCCTTACCCTCTACCCTAAGCAATGTTTACTTGGTCTGCTCCTTAGTTCAGAAACCGACAAATTTCAAACCCTCTTTTTACAGGAAACTTTGTTTGTGGCTAGATTGTTACTTGCTCGCACGTGGCTGCAGGCTTTACCGCCTACATGTTCACAGTGGGTTGCTGCAATAAACAGCACATTACCATATAAGAAGGTTATTTAGATGCATAGAGGATGCCCTGCTAAATATAAAATTTGGGACAAATTGCTTGACTCTACGTTCACTTGCGATGTGGAGGAGGAGGTGTGATTATGTCCTGTTTAACTCTGCCTTTTTTTATTATTTCTTTTTGCGTGTTGTGCTGTTTTTTTTTGTTTTGTTTTGTTTTTCATGTGATGGAGGTTAGTTGATGCTATGTTAGTTTTCCTTTCCTTGCCCATGGCAAGGGCCTTATAGTCTGTGTACTATTATTTCCTTTTGTCAACTATTTTATCTTCATCTTTATTGGGTCTGCAATGTGATTGCATGTATTCTTCTCTTAATAAAGAGTTTGCTTGATTAAAACTTTCCCAAGGTCAAGTGGTTAATTTGCTGGCAAATTTAAGTTTCAGCCACTTTGCTTATGTTTGTAAAGAAAGTGGCTGGAAATTCCCTATATCTATACCAGACTCTTATCCTAGATATAGATGTTAATTGGGGACCCCCACAAGAAGAAAAAGTAAATGTCCACTACTATACAAGTAATCAAGTAAAAGGAACACTACTATAGTTGACATTTGGTTCTCTTTGAACAAGTAAAAGGTCTGATATGCAGATGCATTCCCAATCAGCCAAAGCTTGCTTTAGACTTTGAGTGCATCCCTAAAAATTACATCATAACGTTAGCTCTGTCAGTCTGAAAAGTTGTTTCCTGGTCAGCCTCACATCAGCACACCTGGGTTTACTCCTCTGAACCCTCAGGACCCTCTTCCCTAGCAGAGATAAAAAAGAGACTCTCCCATCCCCACCTGTTCTCTTTTTTTGGTCGACTCCAAGCCACCATCAACAAAGCAGAAGTAAGGACTTCACCCCCCCTGCTGAATCTCCCCCCCCCCCGATTCAGCCTCTCCTGGGATGGAAGGTCCAAAATGGATAGAGGTAAATCCTCTTAAAAACTGGACACCCTGTGTGCCAGGGCCACGGGCAGAGAGTGCTTAAAGAGCATACACGTTTGTGTGACTGTGGCGGCGTGCGGCAATAACTTTCTTTATCTGTTCATGTCCTGTCCCAGGCTCTTCTAGGCACCTGGCGATGATGTCACGGAGGGGGCAGAGCCAATGCCAGAGGAGTGGGGGGCATCGCCTAGCAACCCCTCCTTTATTAAGGTTCAGACCGCAATGGTGGCGGCGCTGAAGGCCACTGACAGAAGCACACGCTGTGTGGGTTTTCCCCATCTGCTGAGTTTCCACTGAACCTCCAGCTTTGCTGCAATCCTGTTTACTAGTTGCTCTATTGCAAGGTAAAATGGAGGACAATTTAAAGGGCCAGTAACAAAAAAAAACATTCTTTTATTTTCCTTTTTTAAAAAAAATTTACCTTTTTCTTTATCAATTAGCCATGAGCTTGACACAGCCATGATTGGCTCAAAGGTCATTGCAAAGGTAGGAGGGGGCTGCGGGGGACTAGAGAAAGACAAAACAGTGCCAGACACCAGATTAATGAGGTGTCTAATCTTTTATTTTAGGAGCAGAAGCTCCTAAAAAGAGACATTCATGGAGAGAAAGGTCCCGCAAATGTTCAAACTCTCCACATACGACCGAGCCGCATCCAAAACAAATGCTGCACTTACCTGACAGCCCAGTTTTTGCAGTAAATCTACAGTCTCAGAACCAAAAAAGGCAGAAGGATGGCCAGCTGAAAGCTTATGTTGGGCCTGTTCGGCTCCCTCTGGGCCCGGAAAATTCTTATGCACTAAATGCATAAGGGATGTGGCCACAGACAAAGAAGTGGAAGCTGTCAGAATCAAGGATTATATCCGTGAGGCGGTGGTCAACAGTATACACCTGGTCACAAGCGCAGGTACCACCAAAAGCAGACCAAGAGCCAAAAGTATCCTGATATATACAGTTCACCATTTGTGTTGGAGATATCCTCAGAGACCTCATTGGAAGTGAAGGAATTCACCGAACACTTGCTCTTTTTCCAACTGATAGAACCATACATTACAGCAATTAAGGAAGCCATAGAATGGGAACAGGACTCTCAGCCCCGG
Source organism: Staurois parvus (assembly GCF_062004578.1). Classification (NCBI taxonomy): domain Eukaryota; kingdom Metazoa; phylum Chordata; class Amphibia; order Anura; family Ranidae; genus Staurois; species Staurois parvus. The sequence continues at coordinate 78,674 of NW_028318435.1, read as the reverse complement.
AAAAAGTAAAGAGATACTTCCAAAACCTAAAGAGGCAGGGAGCTGTGTTTCCCTTTATGACGGATATCCAAAAACTATTCGAGGGTGAATGTGAAAAGTCAGAAAAGAAAGCGAACACTCAAAATCATTTCACAAAGCTGTACCCTTTTAGTACCTTGGGGAACTCCGCCAGGAGTAGACACAGCATTACAATGCCTGGCAAGACATATGTCCCTTCCATTAGAGGATTCCACTATGTTCAGGGACCCAATGGATAGAGGGGCAGATGCTGACTTTTGAAGGATCTATTGTGCGGTGCTCTTTCTTAAGGGGCACAAAGTCGAGGTCAGCCCAGATGGAAAAGAAAAACAAGAATTCCTTTTGACGGTATAACCGTCCAACTCTTGTGAGTGGGTGCAAGGCTCACAGCCTTTTATAGGGTGTGGACGAAAAATACTGTGGACCAGTGGGTCCAGAGCACAGTAAAAAATGGTTCCAAGATAATTTTTCAGGAAAAATCGCTAAACATCTTTGTCAAGACAGAATGGCCTCGAGATTGGAAGAAGAGGTAGTGCTTAATCTAATATGTAGTTGAATTGCAGCAGAAGAACGCTATTGCTCCAGTGCACCCAGAACAACGAGGGAAGGGTGTTTATTCACCAATCATCTTAGTGCCAAAAGCCTAGGGGGACCTCAGGCCAGTCCTGGACCTGAGATCTCTGAACCTATTCATCAATCCCAAACAGTTCAAGATGGAGTCAATGTATACTATTATATCTGTAATAGATTTCATATGAGGGCTTTTCAAATGTCTTTTCTAAGCCAGTGGGATGGCATATCACTAGCCCAAAGAATTTGGGTACCAGCACCCTCAGTCCAGAAATCTGTATTTTGGTCACCTCAGGTACCAGTCTCTGGGGCTGGGGAGATCACTGCCTCGGCAGACAGGTGCAGGGAAGATGGTGCCCAGAAAATGTACAAGTGCCTCAACATTTGTCACAAGATACAGGGATAACAGAGCAATAGCACAGGATGCATTTTCCATCCCGTGCAGCTTTCCCTTAGTGTACCTCTTCCCTCTGGCCCCACTGATCATGAGGACCTTTGTCAGGAATGGACTTGCCAATAATGGTGGGACTCACCTGCCTTGTGGGCTGCAGTACCAGGTCTGGCCAGCAGGTGCTCTCAGCAATCAGAGACTCAACCCTGCAGTCAGCCAAAACACCTGAGGCTGATTGCAGGTGTATTTAAGGAATGGCCAGACCTGCAGTCTGTGCCTTGGTGTGTGTTTTTCTATGGGCCCCTGTATCTTGTTACCTGCATTCCTGTTCCTGTTCCTGCCTGACTGACTCGCTGCTGACCCTGCCTGATCCGGACCTCTGCTGACTTCTCCTGTTTGATCCCTGGCTTGTGACCCCGACCATTCTCTGCCTGACCCCCTGTACCTACCTGCCCGTTAGTTGCTGTACCCGGCTCGTGACCTGACTACTCTCTGCCTGCTCCTCCTGTTCCTACCTGCCTGATTGTTATTGACCCAGCCTGCCTGACTACGCTTGTATTGTTATCTGTGGGTGGTTTGGTTTGGTTCGTTTGCACTGTGTTATGTTTTAGTATTGCACTGCATTTATGTATTGTTAGTATTAATAAATGATATCATTTATAACATATCTGAAGCCTGCGTTTCCCTGCGTCAGTTCACATACCTCTGGTCATACCCGGAGCTCTGACAACCTTGTTGAAGATCGTGAAGGAAGAGGTCCATGCCATCCTGATTCTGCCTTTTTGGCCTTGAAGACTCTGGTTCCCACTACTTATACAGATGGTGTCATCCCTACCACTACCTCTGCCCCTCATTTACTGAAACAAGGTCAGTGGACTCACCCCAATCCAGGGAGATTGCAACTTGCGGCATAGCTCTTGATTCGGCCAGACTACAGTGGCAGGGCCTTTCGGTAGATGCAATTTCTACACTGTTAAAGGCATGAAGACCCTCTACAAACATTACATACTCCAGAATATGGGAAAAATGTATATCCTTTGCTGAACAACAGAAATTTCCCCCACCTTCTCCAAGTGGCGCAAATGTGCTAGAGTTTTTACAATCCGTACTGGATAAAGGCCTAGCATACAACACAATCAAGGTACATATTTCAGCAATATCATCATTTACAGGCCTCAAATGGGCAGATGAGCCCTTGGCAAAACAATTTCTTAGGGCAGCAAAAATAATACGCCCACCTAGAAAGAACCTCTTCCTAGCGTGGGACTTAGGGGGTAGTGCTAAGGGCTCTGCTCCAGCCACCTTTTGTTCCAACAGATTCATGCCCATTATGGTTTCTAACAGTCAAGTTAACTTTTCTCATGGCTATTACATCAGTGAGAAGAGTGTCGGAGCTAGCAGCCCTATCCTGCAGAGACCCATTCTGCATTGTGTTGGCAGATAAGGTTATTTTATGGCCTTCACCAGCTTTAATCTCCAAGGTGGCCTCAAAATTCCATGTAGACTGGGAGTCTGTCTTGCCAAGTTTCACGCAGCCACCAGACCAGACAGATGACATAGATCTTAGACCACTGGACATGGTCGCTTTGTTTACAACCTATCTTCTTCGTTCCCAACGGATACGTAAATCCGATAACTTATTAATTTTACCAGCAGGACCCAGGAAGGGAGAAGCGGCAAGAATCATAGCCACCTGGATCACCAAGATGATCAGTCTAGAGTATAGACAGCAGGACCTTGCTCCTCCACAGATAGTAATAGCTCACTCAACAAGAGGGCTGGCAGCCCCATGGGTGGCGCTCATGAGCATATCAGTTGAAGACATATGCAGGATGGCAAGTTGGAGCTCCTGTGAGACCTTTACCAGACACTATAAATTGGACGTAAGTTCAGCTAAGCTTGGAGTGACGGTTATGTCAGCACCTTTTCAGAATAAATAAAAGAATCTGCATGAAGTAGCTAGACGTATTGATTTTTTCTTGTTGTTGTTTCCCATCCTAAATTAGCTATGGTATATCCCAGGTGTGCTGACGTGAGGCTGGCCAGGAAAAATGGAAAATCGTCACCAATACTTATTGTAATTTTCCTTTCTTGGCTGGTCCTCACATCAGCACAACTTTTTTCTTCCTCCCTAGTGACCTGTTGTCACTACAAACAGAGAACAGGTGGGGATGGGAGGGTCTCTTTTTTTATCTCTGCTAGGGAAGGTGGTCCTGAGGGTTCAGAGGAGGAGTAAACCCAGGTGTGCTGACATGAGCCAGGAAATGAAAATTACAGTAAGTATTGTGGCAATTTTCTGTTTTATTCTCATATGGGTACAGACTCATGTAATACAGTGCAGTGAAGCCAACTACATTTTGACATGTTTTGCAAATGACTTGTTTAGAATCAGGGATAATATAATTAAAAAACTGTGCATATGTACTGTACTGCAAAGGACAAGGGGAGATCCCACTAGTGGGAGTCACGGGGGAGAGATGTGCAGATGACTGGGATCTAGATTAGATCATATTATTCATCCATGGGTAATGTGGCCAAGATTTTAGAATTGTATTCACCTTTACAACCTTTTATGCCTGTACGATCCTGTCATTTACATTTCTGCTATAGCTAGGGGAAACATCCACAGAGTGGAAATGGCAACAGGTACAACAGGTCAAGATAAACCTCAGTGGAGAGGACAAGGAGATAAAGATACAGTGCTCGGCATAAATGAGTACACCGCTTTTGAAAAGTAAGATTTTAATCAATATCTCATTGAACACAAGAACAATTTCCAAAATGTTGACAATGTTTAAAGTTTTCTAGAACATTTGTATAGCTCATTACATGAAAGTAAGGTTAATAGTGTAACTTAGTTTACAAAATCTTTAATTTTACTAATTAGTTGATGCAAAAATGAATACATCCCACAACAAAAACTGCTCCATCTAGTATTTTGTATGACCGCAATGATTTGTAAGAACAGTACCAAGTCTTCTAGGCATGGAATGAACAAGTTGGCAACATCTACAGTATCTTTTTCCATTCCTAAATAACGACCTCTTGTAGAGCCTGGATGCTGGATGGAGAGTGATTCTCAACTTGTCCCCAAAATTCCCCATAGGTGTTCGATTGGGTTCAGATCAGGAGATATACTTAGCCACTGAATCACTTGCACCATGTTCAAAAATGCAAAAGTGGCCTTAGATATGTGTTTTGGATCATTATCATGTTGGAAAATGCACAATGACCAAGGGCATGGAGTGATGGTAGCATCTCCTCTTTCAATATAGAGCAGTACATCTGTGAATTCATGATGCCATCAATGAAAAGTAGCTCTCTGACACCAGCAGTGCTCTCCAGCGCCACAGAAGGACACTGCTAACGCTATGTTTCACTGTAGGCACCATGAATTTGTCTTTGCACTTCTAACCTTTGAAATGCCAGTTTTGAAAGCATCAATTCCAAAAACATTTATCTTGGTCTCACCATGCCAGAGTACAGAATCCTAGTAGTCTTTTTCTTTATCAGCATTGGCCCTGGCAAATTCTAGGTGTGGTTTTTTGTGCATTGGCTTTAAGAGAGGCTTCCTTCATGGGTAACACCCATGTATGCCATTCCTCTGCAGTGTACGCCATATTATGTCACAGGAAAAAATCACCCCAGTTTGGCTTTCTACTTCTTTAGCTAACTGCAGTGCACTCGCATGGTGATTTTCTTCAACCCTTCTCATCAGAAGACGTTCCTGTCGAGGTGTTAACTTCCATGGATGGTCTGGAAGTCTCTGTGAGATAATTGCAGTTCCACCTTTGTTAAATTGTTAAACTGATAAGTAAAGCTTTGCTGATTTTCTTGTGGCCTTCACCTTTCGTGTGTGAAGAAATTATTTTCTTTCTCAGGCCTTGTGACATTCCTCTTCCATGTGGTACCATTGCTGACAGCATGAAATGGGAAGGGGTTTTCTTTGTTAAGTAACGCCCTTTTATAATCAGCTGTCTGCTGGACACCTGTTTAATGAATAATTAGACTTGCCTGTAGTTGAATTTGTTAATTACGATTTTTTTGTTTAAAATTTAGCTTTGCTCCTAAGACTTTCATAGCTTTGCTTCTAAGACTTTCATGGTCTTGAATTAATTTGTTAGAAAAAATACTTTTTTGTGTGTGAAAATTAACAAATCTTGTTTGCAATCAATAGCCTGCATTTGTGGGAGTATTTTGTAGTATAGTGTCCCATAGAAAATGTTGATTCTGAAAGGAAAATAAAGGTTGTCTGAAAAATCTGTTGGGGTGTACTCATTTATGCTGAGCACTGTATATAAAGACCCATTGTCAGAATGAGGTGAACTTCTCTTCTTTTCCCTTCCCTGGCAAATTAAATTGCAGGATTGTTCAGGATAAAAGGGTGTGAATGTGGCTAAAATTTTACAATTTTGGTCACATCACCAGTTGATGAAAAGTGTTTCTGAAGAAGGCAGCCACAAAACATGTCAGTCTTTTATTCCTAATAGTACATTTTTATTGACAGTTCACATGTACATCATGTGTGCCATACAAGGTTAAGAAGTACCATTTGTCAAAGACAATAAGCATAGACATGTGACAGTGTTATTTTACAACAAAGTAAATTAAATTTTTGTTCCATTACCTTTTTCAGTAATTAGCAACAGAAAAACAAAACACATGAACATAGACAAAAGCTATCAATTTGCAATTCTGTGTACTATCATGCTTTATAGGTGTGTTCACAATCTCTTACATAAAACTGTAATGTCCACATTACAAGCATATAATTGTGTGAACATCATTTCTTTACCCCCCTTCCCTCTATATATTGTGTACAGATAAATAAATGACTTAATTCTGTTACTCACAGGAATTATTGCACTCAACCCATTCATCCCATAATATATTGGGGGTTTTTTTTGTCTTGTTTAGAGCAACCAAAAGATTCATAAGCGATCCAGTAGAGTGGAAGCACCTATTTTACTAAATGTTTCACTGTGTTCATTTGTATGACAGCATAAGACATCCAGTTAAGCATTACAGTTTTCCTGAGAATAGAAGAACAAAGTCTCAAGGTCTCTATGACTGTATTTAAATCCCCAATATTACAAAAAGGCAACATTTAGGATTACATATGGAGCATCCCCAGAGAATATGTAAAGTGTTAATGAATACTTGGCATGTGCGACATTAAGAGTCAGATCTCTTACCCATTTTAAATTACCTGGCAGGAGTAAAGTACGATTAATGTAAATGATCAGTTGAATGAGTTTATCTCTCACTGATATAACTTTGTTTGTACTCAGGAATCCAATCTCACCTGTGTGAATGCCCCTCAATGCCCCCTAGAGATTAGCTGAGTGTGGACAGGGCAGAGAAAGAAAGCTTTGAAGGATGGAAAAAAGACCACCTTCTACAGACCAAAGCAGGCTGCTGAAGGATGTCTAAGCTGAAGGTACTTATAATGCCTTTCATCAGCGACATAAAATTCCTGATTCAGTAAGGAAAAAAAGTATTAAGATGCCTCGCTGATACAGCTGATGAACTTATTTAAGACTAGCCTATTGAGGGCTATTTGATATCGTTAGAAAGTGTTCAAGCCCTGGGTAATACCAGATGGGGTTGCTAGGAAAGACCATTTTAAGTTGCTGTGGGAGCAGTTGCTGACATTATTTATAGACTTTAAGAGACATAGATAGAATGGACGCCCTTTTCTTAGAATATAGTGATTGTCCATGAAAGATTTGAATAATAATACATGCATACAAAATAATACAGGAAGAAACTATAGCAGCTTCAGTAGCCCTAGCTGCATTGTTCAGTTGTGTAAACAACTACAGGGCTTAAGCAATCAGCAGTTAAAGGATAAGTTCACCTTTTGGGGAAAAATAAATGCACATATTTGTGCAGGAAAAGAAATGTTCATGTATCATTTTTTCCCTAAGGAGCCTGGAAAGCATTGCACCCGTAATCAGGGGTGCAGTGCCAGGCTCCTGCAAACAAGCCCTGCAGGTTCCAGCCCATACCTTCATATGGGATGACTGTTTACAAGCTGCAGGGCTTGTGAATGAACTACTAGGCCGTTCATCAGTGACCCTGCAGTTCATTCAGAACTACAAACTGCCAGCTGCAAAGGCTGATGGTACTTTTTTTTAAGTCATTCATAGGAAACAATGAATGAATGATGCAGCCATGTGGGCAGAGCCCCGCATGGCCACATTATTTTCAAATAGTGGCAGCAGGCACTGGGAGAGGATCCCTGCTTGCTGTCATGGGGGGGGGGGAAGAGGCTGCAGCTGCTGGAACATATTACATGTTCCACCCTAAATACAGGTGGAACATGTAACATGTTCCAAAAGGTGAACTTATCCTTTAATTTACACAAGTTGAAAGGCAAAGTAATGACTCTTAAAATCTGGGGGGCCAAGTCACCCATAAGTTGAGTGTATAGAATGGTTATACAGGAAATAAACGAAGGTCTGAAACCAAATGTACCTAGGACATATGTCGTATAAGACCACTCAATGAAAATTGTAGCCTAATAAAAAGCTTGAAAATATTAAAATGAGCAGATTTACCTGGAATTCACACAGGTCTGGTCTGAAGTTACTAAAGCAGGAATGACCAAATGTTATCTATTTGCAAAGATTTCTGCTAGGATTTTGACATCACAATTAATCAGTGAAATAGGTCTTAAGAATCCACATCCACAGGGGATCTTTATTTAGTCTGGAAACTATTACAATCATTGCTTTCCTCATGGAGGGTGGAAGGATCCCCTTGTAAGTATTGTGTGATAAGGCAATAAAAAAATAATCAATCTATCCTTGTATTAGGTATACCATTCTATTTTGTTTTGTGTTTAGGAAAGGAGAATAGAGCATGTCTAATTTCTTCCTCCAATATAGGAGAATCTAATGAATCATTTTGTTCAAAGGAGAGGTGGTGTAATTGTAGCAGGCCAAGGTACATCTCAAGGTCAGTAGGGTCATACTAGGCCTGCATCTAATATAAATCACTACAGAAGTGGAAGAATTTTTCCAGCACTGTTTTATTGGAGGTTGTAGAGTGTGACTGGCATCAAAAATTCTACCTATAGTTATTAGAGAGTAACTCCATTTTCATGGGAATAAATTAGCAAAAAATATATATATATTTATATCCTGTATAGTTGCAACTCAAGTTATATTGTAATTGAATCCTATTAAACATTACCTTTCCTTTTCAATCTGCAGCACTGTAATTTTCTGTAAAATGCAATGCAATATGGCTACCTGGAAGCATTCTGTACACAGATGGTGTACAGAACACCCCCTAAAAATGTAATTTCCTGCTTGAGTGATCGGTGCATTGATTTTCCCAGAAGTCTGCACTAAGTTACACGTCCAATTTTTGGCATCCGTTGCAACAAAAATGTCATTTTCTAGGAAAGCTTTAGGATTGTGACCCTCTGATCAATTGGTGAATCTCACAAAATGAAGAATTTTTCTACAAAAGCGGTCCTCTAGATCCCCCTATTTGGTCGCCTGGTCAGAAAGGTCTCTCTGAGCTGAACAAAAAACAGTGCTGAGAGGGTGAATATTGTCCTTGATAATGTATTGTCTGCTTAGCCTTAGAGACCCTGTGTGTCATCTTTTGCATATGGATGGAGTGAAGGATCCACCTTTACAAACATTATCTGCATAGTTCAGGGCAGGTTTGGCAAACATTGGTAAAGTTCGGCTGCAGAATTTGGATCCCATTGATGTCGATAGGAGCCTAATGTTAAAAAACAGTAATGAAGTAATGGTCATTTTCTGGGCTAATAGGCAAATTACTTCCAAACAAATGGCATGGGGGGGCTGAGCACTGTACTGGGGAACATGTACTAAAGCAAAAAGTGTAAAAATTTCCATTTGATGCAGCAATTTTAGTAATGCTTAAACTGAAACATTAAAAATTCTAAATTTCTTTAAATAACACACATATGGGGTTACCTGACCCTGCCTGTGCAGTGCAATTTTTACAACTTACTGCAGCAAAACTGACCTTTACAAAGAAACAAGTGTTTACATTGCAGGAAAAATGACAGTCCCTGGCAGCTTCATTCATAAACAAAGTGGCTGGGGATTTTATTGAACAATTACAGACCATTATCCTAGATGAGGGTCTGATATAGATAGTAATGGAGGACCCCACACAAAAAAACAGCTTGGGGGGGGGGTTCCCTTTATTCATACCAAGCCGTTCAGGTCTGGTATAATTCTAAGGAGGACCCCACCAAAAAAAAAGAGAAAAAAACAAGAAAAAGCATGAGGTCTGTTGGGTCTGGTATAGATTTTAAACAGATTTTAGGGACAAACCCCCTTGCAAAAATTAAGGAAAAAAAGCATGAGGTCCCCCCTCCCAAAAATCTATACTAGACCATTCTCTGAGCATGATGCCAGGCCACATGCCTTCAACATGGTGGGGGGGGGGGTACATTACCATTTTGATGAACACAAGGACCTCTCTCCAACAAACCTAACTTGGTAAATGTGAGGGTCTGTGTGTGTGTGGGGGGAGGGGCTTTTAGTAATCTTAATCCCTTTAACAATGGGGGGCCCAGCTAATGGCACCCCCATGTGAATGTGTAAGGGGTACTAATTCACAAAAACAACTGTAAAGTGTAAGTTAAAACAAAAATACAGTTTCTGACAAGTCAAAATAAAAAATAGTTCCATGACGTATGTTGCTGTCAATCACCCTTGGCACCATTTACGTGGATCATAAATTGTGCTTTTATTTACATTTTACTTTTTCTGTGAATAAGTAGTTTGTTCCTTTTCTTACATGGCTGGGGATTCCTGGCTATGTAAGTGAATCAGTCCAGCATTATCTCTGTTTGTTAAGGACTCAGCGGTACCTGCACCCTCCACTTTCCAACCATTGACAGTGATGTATAATAGCTGTAGTAATACCACAACTATGCATGACATTAGGCGCCTGTTGAATAGGTAAATATTCAGGCATGTAGTTCATGTAGTGGATGTAGTGTTCAGAATTAAGCAATCATATTCAAAATCATGTTAAATAGGAGTCACTACACACCTGCCATCATTGAAAGTGCCTCTGAGTAACCCCAAATAAAGTTCAGCTGTTCTAATAGGTCTTTCCTGGCATTTTCTTAGTCACATCCTACAGCAAAAGCCATGGTACGCAGAGAGCTTCCAAAGCATCAGAGGGATCTCATTGTTAAAAGATATCAGTCAGGAGAAGGGTACAAAATAATTTTCAAGGCATTAGATATACCATGGAACACAGTGAAGACGGTCATCATCAAGTGGAGAAAATATGGCACAACAGTGACATTACCAAGAACTGGACAAAATTGATGAAAAGACGAGAAGAAAACTGGTCTTGGAGGCTGCCAAGAGGCCTACAGCTACATTAAAGGAGTTGCAGGAATATCTGGCAAGTACTGGCTGTGTGGTACATGAGACAACAATCTCCTGTATTCTTCATATGTCTGGGCTATGGGGTAGAGTGGCAAGACAGAAGCCTTTTCTTACGAAGAAAAACATTCAATCCCGGCTAAATTGTGCAAAAACACATCTGAAGTTTCCCAAAAGCATGTGAGAAAATATGTTATGGTCTGATGAAACCAAGGTTGAACTTTTTGGTCATAATTTCAAAAGATATGTTTGGCGCAAAAACAACACTACACATCACCAAAAGAACACCATAGCCACAGTGAAGCATGGTGGTGGCAGCATCATGCTTTGGGGCTGTTTTTCTTTAGCTTGAACTGAGGCCTTAGTCAAGGTAGAGAGAATTATGAACAGTTCCAAATACCAGTCAATGTTGGCACAAAGCCTTCAGTCTGCTAGAAAGCTGAACATGAAGAGGAACTTCATCTTTCAGCATGACAACGACCCAAAGCATACATCCAAATAAACAAAGGAACGACTTCACCAGAAGAAGATTAAAGTTTTAGGAATGGCCCAGCCAGAGCCCAGACCTGAATCTGATCAAAGATCTGTGGGGAGATCTGAAGAAGGCTGTGCACAGGAGATGCCCTCACAATCTGACAGATTTGGAATGTTTTTGCAAGGAAGAAAAAGTCAAGATGTGCCATGCTGATAGACTCATACCCAAAAAGACTGAGTGCTAGAATAAAATCAAAAGGTGCTTCAACAAAGTATTAGTTTAAGGATGTGCACACTTATGCAACCATATTATTTTAGTTTTTTATTTTTACTTCCCTCCACCTAAAAGATTTCAGTTTGTTATTCAACTGAGTTGTACAGTTTATAGGTCACATTAAAGATAGAAAAAGTTCTGAAATGACTTATCTTTGTCTCATTTTTTACATCATAGAAACCTCACATTTTAACAGGGGTGTGTAGACTTTTTATATCCACTGTGTTTACTTAAAGGCTGCCATATTTGTGCATTAAAACATGCAATTCAATGGTTTTGCCTTAGTCTGCCTTCTCATCTGGACATATTTACTAGTGTTTTAATGCAGGCTTTTAAAAATATATCATAATAGCATTTTACTGTGTACATTCATATACTTTTAAAATTAATCCTACCTTTTGCAGATAGCTTATAGTAAAACACATTAAAATAAGTTACAATGTAAAAATATGTTTTAATGTTTGCTGGTAAAGAAATTTGTTTTGTAAAGCAGTGTAATAAACATTTTAATATTAGTGTTTTTTTCATTATTATCTAATATATGAAATTCCTAGGCAAAGTCTTAAAAAAATGTAATCTTAATCTAAATCTTATTTTGTGCAGAATTGAAAAAAAAATATTTACTTTAATAAGCTCCTTCCTTGCATATCTATTATTTTAAAATTAAAATGACATAGCTACTAAAATACTTCTTACACAGTACTCATAGTATACTGTTTATTGATAATATCACAAGGGATGAATTTACCCATAGCCATGATTTGCTACAAATATATGGATTTTTTATAATGGAAGAACTAACAGATAAAGTGATGCACGCACATGCAAAAGTAAAAATGTACAAGATGCATCAACCCACTTTCGTATATTGGCCCATAAATATATCAATTGTTCCATAAAAGGAACTTGTAAAAAGTAGAAAAAAAATCTTTGCCACAAATTATACAAAAAAAAGTTTTAAAAAGTTATAAATGCAAGTCAATGGACAAAAAAAGGTTATATACTAACATCTTTGGTCAACAGCTTCCTTATCTAGAGTAATCTTGTATTTTTATTATTTTGATTGCTAGTTTTGTTCTTGAACATAAATTTGAAATGCAAGTGTATTTGGAGACAACTTCATGTTTTTTATATTTAACAGCTTATAAAGCTGAGTATATAAATGCACTTTAAGCTTATTGCATCTAATATAATAAGGTTGCCTGACAAGTGTTTACTTTCTTTTTTTTCTATAAAAAGAAATCTATATTTATAAAGAAGATTTTATTGTTCTCTCTTATGTAAGCATATTCAGATTTCATATTCACACCTAACTACCGCATATATAAAATCATAACTGTATGCATTTATATAAAATAAAAATATACATAAGGACTTTCTTAAAAGGCCTCTTCCAAGGGGAGTGATTCTTATATTCTGGTAGATGACATGCCTTATTATTAGTCCTACAAATATTTAAGGTAAATGATGTTTTAACACATTTAGATGTGCAGTCCTTGCATGTTCACCTGAATGTATAAAAGTAGAGGGACTTTTAACCTCAATTTTGAATATAACAGGATACTAACACACAAGAGTCTTGCAGTACAACAGCCACTAATGGGCAGCACAGTGGTTAAAATGCTAAATGGTTAACACTTCCGCCTGGCAGTAACAGGGTCGTTAGTTTGAATCCCAACCACCCCCTGTCTGAAGTTTGCATTTTGTGCCTGTGTGGGTTTCCTCCAAGTACTCTGGTTTCCTCCCACACTCCAAAGCAGGGGCGGACTGACAACTCATGGGGCCCCCGGGCAATAGGGGATCATGGGGCCCCTGTGTCCTTGCCCAAACTCAAAAAATCCTATGAAAAAGGTACCAGGGGCATCTCATGGGGCCCCCTACTGACCCCGGGCCCTCGGCAGTGCCCGAGTTTCCAAATGGTCAGTCCGCCCCTGCTCCAAAGACATGCTGGTAGGTTGATTGGATCCTGTCTAAATTGACCCTAGTATGTGTATGTATGAATGTAAGTTAGGGACCTTGGATTGTACACCCCTTGAGGGTTATAGACTGATGTAAATGTACAATATATGAGTAGTCTACTGTGTAAATTGACAGTGCTTTATAAGTACCCACAATAAATCAATAATGTACTTTCAAAGACAGTGATTCTACAGCAACCCTTCACTGCAATGGTGGATATACACACTTTAACAGATGAAATTTTATTAATGTGTGACAGATGTTGTTATAGTGTAGTACTACCCCCACAGGGGCCGCTTGATAATGCTCGTCCCCAGTGGTTGCCCTGACTTGGCAAGCCTCCCGACACGTCTGACACTCTGGGTTCAGTCATACTTCAACAGAATGAAATAATAATGCAAGTGACTCAATTCACTAGCAACGTCTCTATATTAGGCTCATTCAAAACAGTAGCCCACAGAATGAAGGTTTAGGCGGTACATTTCCAGTTAATGTGTAAAAGCAAAACAATGATAAAAGGAAAAAAACAAATAGCAACAGTTTACAGATTATAGGATCACAAATGGTACATTGTAATTATGTAACTGCAACACCAGCAGCAGGAGTGGGAAGAAGAGGCTTTTTGACTAATCAGCTCCCTCTGGGCAACCAGTGTCACAATAGGGAATGCAAAGAATTATATATATATATATATATATATATACATATATTTTAGTGGTGCAACAAAATTAACATTCTGGTGCCAAAACCGATACTGAAAATTCAGAATGCGTGTGACCGAAAACTGAACCGAAACCGAAATGTCTGTGTATGTGGGGGTGGGAAGGCTCCATTTTTTTTCTACTTTCATGTATATTTTGATTTCTTTTTTTAACTTATGATTTTATTGATATCACATAGAAGACCCTATGGGATAACATATGAGTGACAGGTCCTCTTTGTAGGGTGGAGGGGGTAGGGGGAGGGAGCAGGAGAGGAGCAGCGTATACAGTGATGGAGCAGTGTATACAGAGAGACTCCCTCACTGGCTGTCACTATGGGGTTTATTTACTAAACCTGGTTGACTCAGAATCTTGGGCACCTGTGCATGGTAGCCAATCAGCTTCTAACCTCAGCATGTTGAGTTAAGCTTCAGCAATAAAACCTGGAAGCTGATTGGTTTTTATGCAGAAGTGGACAAGATTCTGAGTCAACCAGGTTTAGTAAATAAACCCCTATATGTCAGTGCCGGTTTTTAAATGCAATTGACGGCTTTTTTTTTTCTTCACTATACAGAATTAGCTGTCACTAACAGACAGATGTGGCTCTTTTGAAGGACACTCATCTCTCCGCCAGCAACCGTTCTCATCTTTTCAGACTTTGGGTGGGTCAGGTGTTTGGTTCTCCGTTTGTGGGCCGGAAAGGCTGGAGTAGCTATACTATTCCCCAAAAATTTGCATGTTAATAAATAAATAATGTTTGCTCTCTTAATTCTGATGGTCGCAGACTCACTGTCCATATTACTATCACCTCTCATGACATTGCTATCTTCTCCACTCTATACACTCCCAATTCACCAGGATAAAACTTTTATCAGGGTCTGACTTCATGGGCCTTACAAATTCAGGAATCCTGTCATATCCTGGGTGGGGACTTTAATGCAGTTATGCACAATGATATTGATCAAAACAGAGAACATCCCATGCGATGTCTTAGACAACTGCCCCCCTCTACTGCTTTAGAACAAATTATGGATGTGCTTAATCTGCATGATGTATGGTGTCTCCAACACCCAACAGACCGGGAATACACATTCTATTCATCCCCTCATGACTCTTTTTCTCGCATTGACTATCTTTTACGCTCTCAGCCTCTCTTGTCTATGCTACATAGAATGACTATTTCCGATATGGCCATTTCCCATAATTGTCCCATCCTATTACATTTGTCTGGGTTGAAAACTTCAAAATCCCTGAGCCCCTGGCGCTTCCTCGCTTATTTAGCCAAAAAGGAAGACTTCAAATCTTATTTACTGGCGGCATGGCAGGAATTTGCTGACACAAATGGAGCACATTTAACCACTCCTAACCTATTCTGGGAAGCCAGAAAGGTGTTCCTTAGAGGGCGCATAATCTTCTATACCACACAATTTAAGAAAAGGTCCCAACTGTTTTACCAACAGGCGAGCAAATCTCTTCATCAGGCACTTATTGCACTCTCCCTCAATCACACGCACAAGAATAGGCACAAGCCTTTGATTACTGGCCTGAATACCAGGAATCAGCCAAATTGTCCTTTTCCACTTTCTATATTCTAATTCTATAGATATGGCAATAAGGCAGGAAAGCTGTTGGCATGGCTAAATGCGGGCCCTCCCACTCCCACTCATATCTCTGTGCTCCCGTCACCCGCAGGCAATGTCGTAACACTGTCATCTGATATTAATGACTTTCTTACATCCTATTATACTTTATTGTATTCAGAGGACCCGATTGATTCTAGAGCTGTCAAGTACTTTCTAGCCTCTATTAATCTTCCTAAGCTTTCTGGATCCCTGCTAACCGCCTTAAATGCTCCCATTACACAAAACAACATTTGTGCCACTATCAAACACCTACCCTCAGCTGAAGCTCCTGGACCAGTTGTTCTTAGTGTAGAATTCTACAAATTAACTTTGGAATTCATCCAAGGCACTCTCTATCATGTCTATAAGGCAATGTGGGAAGATGGCCCATATCTTCCGACTGGCTTCCAGGCACACATTAAGCTCATAGCTAAGAAAGGGAAAAATCCACTGCTCACAGGATCATACCGACCCATCTCTTTAATCAATGTAGGTGCCAAAATACTTTCCAAAATTGTGGCATTCAGGTTGGCTCTACTGCTTCCCGAAATACTACAGCTGGCCCAATCCGGGTTTGTGCTGGGTTGCTCGGCAACGCTTAACATCCTCAAAGTGCTATTGGCCCTGGAACTTGCTAAAACAAACCCACAGCTAGACCTAGCACGTATATCTTTAGGTGCCAAAAAAGCCTTTGATAACATCAGCTTAGCTTGGCTCTTCATGGTTATGAAGAGGATTGGTTTTTGGGCCCTATTTTGGACTTTTTACAACTCATGTTCTCCTCGCCCACAGCTAGACTAGTCACACCTGATGTTATTTCCTCAAGCATTCCCTTGACCAAAGGCACTAGGCAGGGCTGCCAGCTTTCCCTCCTCCTCTTTAATATTGCCCTTGAACCTTTGTCCAGACGGCTCAATTAGTTGTTTACTGGTGTCGGGTTACTGGTGTCACGATTGGCAGCCTTACTCTCCGCTCAGCTCTCTTTGCGGATGGTATACTACTATTTTCCTCAGATCCACCTAAAGACTCAGAGCCCTGAGGAAGTCACATGGTACTGTGACGCAACGCGTCAGCCTGACGTAGTGACGCACTTCCGGTGTGGCGGCCATCTTGGTACTCCCTTGTACACCCATGTATATTCTATACATCCAAAAGCATGGGTTTGGAGCTGTGATTTCTATCATTTGTTGTGAGTGCGCAATTTATTTGTTACTGTCCTATAATTGGCAATAGACATACTGCACAATGGGAGCATGTGTTTTATGTTTTTGAATGTGATGCTAGCGCAGCATTTGACCTAGCCTGGAGAGGAGCCAATATTGCTGTGCTGACTCCTAAAGGGAGATTTGTGTGCGGTGGGAGCTGACCTGTTTGGAGTGACAGCAGACTTGGAGGATCTTTGAGAGGGATCTGATTGAGCTCTTTGACCTGCAAGGGTCAAATGTTTGAGGTGAGATGCTAATCTAGCCGATGGTCGAATTATCGTCTGTCAATCATCTACCCACTTGTTCACACAAACATCAGCACGAGTGTTTCATCTGAGTGTGGTCATCTATGTGTTTTTGGACTTTATGAGCACAGAAATATATATTTTTGTGTTGTGTGCGGTTGCACCTTTGATGTTCACTATTATACACATTGATTGTATTCGTTGTTTGTTCACGTAATGGGGTATTTGTAGTTACATATGTGTGTTGATGTACACGTTTGCTCACTTTTTGGATATTTATATATTAATAAATCAAATATAATTTTTTTGAATGTGAGTATATATATTGTATTTTTTATAGTTGGAAGCATGAATTAATATTTATCGCTATCACTGTTGAGCTCTTAGGCTTGTTCACATATAGTAGTGTCACCTGATATGACTCATTTTGCATGATTCCACTTGTTTTGGCACTTTATTTGCTCATATTTGTTTCGTTATTTATTTTGCTACACTATTTAATATTATTATTTATGCACTTTTATTTAGTAGTTCATGTGAGTAGCGCTACATTTCTCTCTATAATACGCAGTTTACTATACTTCGGTTATGAGTGAACACAATGAATGATGGGTACCAGACCCTTTCCTCAGTCACCATCCTGAAGCATCCTATTACGTGCCTGCAGTTGCTGGTGAAAAGGAGAGGAGGGAAGCCTGCAGCACTGCAGGGATGGGGGCACACAGTGAATCCTGGGCAGCAGAGGGAAACGTATAGTGCACAGGGGAATTACTGAAACCAATCCCATATATGGCTCTCTCTGCAACAGATGAGAGCCAGCAAGAGGGAGAGGAGAGGAGAGGAAAGGAAAGCTAGAGCCATACAGGGGAATGGTTCCAGGAATTGCCCCTTCACCGTGAGGATCACCCTCCCTGCCCACAAATCTGACTCACCCAGCTGCCTGTGCCCCCCTGCTGGCCTGTTCCCCACACAGGAGTACTGGTGATACCCCCTTATCCACGGCCCTGCCTAGTGATACTGCTTACATAATGTAAAGCCACTCTGTAAAATATTTATGTCTCTTTTCTCTGACACATTATAACCTGTTTTGTATTTCACAATTAAACCTTCCTCATCTCTTCATCTTAAATAATTGTCTGCTAAACTGCCTAAATAATTTGCAGCAATTTCTGGTTGGTGTCTGGTTTCTGTCTCTGAAATAAACTGCATTATATAAACCTGTTAATATCTCTCTTTCTTTTGTATTGCAGCCCAATAAAGCTGCTTACATACTCTCCAGACACTGTGTTATACAGTGCTCAGCATAAATTAGTACACCCCAGCAGATTTGTCATGAAATCTTTCCTTTCCTTTCCGAATCAATATTTTCTATGGAACACTAAAATACAAAATACTCCCACAAATGGGGGCCATTGATTGCAAACAAGATTTGTTAATTTGCACACACAAAAAAGTATTTTTCCTAACAAATTAATTCAAGACCACATTGCAAAAATAAATATACTCCAATGAAAGCCTTAAAAGCAAAGCTAAATTTTGAACAATAAAATCCTAATTACCAATAATTCAACTACAAGTGATTCTAATTATTCATTAAAAAGGTGTCCAGCAGACAATTGATTATAAAGAGACATTACTTAACAAAGAAAACCCCTTCCCATTTAATGCTGTCAGCAATGGCACCACATGGAAGAGAAATGTCACAATGCCTGAGAAAGAAAATCATTTATTTACAGGTGAAGACTACAAAGAAAAGCTTTACTTATCAGACAAAATACTGTAGAAAATGTGATACAAAAATTTAACAAAGATGGAACTGCAACCATCTCACAGAGATGTCCAGGCTGTGGAAGTTAACACCTCAACAGGAGTGTCTTCTGATGAGAAGGGTTCTAAAAAATCACAATGCAAGTTCACTGCAGTTAGCTAAAGAAGTAGAAAGCCAAACTGGGGGGATTGTTTTCCCTGACACCATGGGGTTTATTTACTAAAGCTGGAGAGTCCAAAATCAGACTCCCTTCTGCATAGAAACCAATCAGCTTCTAACCTCAGCTTGTTCAATGAAGCTTTGGCAATGAAACCTGGAAGCTGATTGGTTTCTATGCAGAAGGGAGTCTGATTTTGGACTCTCCAGCTTTAGTAAATAAACCCTCATACGACATACACTGCAGTGGAATGGCATGCATGGGTGTCATTCATGAAGGAAGCCTCTGCTAAAGCCCATGCACAAAAAACCTAGCCTATAATTTGCCCATGATTATAATTTGTCCATGCTGAAAAATAAGACTACTGGGACTCTGTACTCATGAATTCACAGATGTACTGCTCTATACTGAAAGAGAAGATGCTCGCATATACCCAGCTTTGGACCCAAAAAGGTTGGATGGTCCCCCGAGGGATATCATTATTAAGTTTACATACTACTGCACTAAAGAATCTCTCCTCATGGCTGCCAGCAATAACTCAGCTTTCAAGGTCACCACTACCAGCTTTACTTTGACCTTTCCCAGATAACCCTCCAGAAATGCCACCAGATGAAACCCTTCACTTCGGTCCTCATGAACCGATGCATCAAATACACCTGGGGCTTCCCTTTTTGGCTTTCCTTTGAATATTAAGACCACAGCCATTCCCTCACTACCCCTGAAGAGGCTTTGTCAACCCTGGAATTCCTCCATCTCCTGCCTCAGGGGAGCACGGCCCAGGGCCTGGCACATCCTTCCAGATCTCAGCAGGCCTGCAGTCAACTAGGCTGCCTCTGGGAGAAGATGTTGGGCCACAAGAGGTCTCTTCCTAGACCCCCTCAAGACCGCACGCTCTCCTCCAGGTTGATCGTGAGGTTACGTCACCACTGGTACAACTTTTCACTGGACTCCATTCTACCTGGTGTCTACAGTAGGGACTGTGATTTTCAGGTAGACAGCTGCTATTTTGGTGTATTGACATTACTGCACTATTGTTTTGTTTGCTGCTGACTTATCCTGTTTACTTACCTTTTCCTCCCACCACGGGACAACCTGGGCATTTTGAAGCTTACTTAAGTCTATCTTTGACATTTGCACAGCTCTGGATGTTCGAGTTGGATCATCTACACATGCTTCCTCCTGGGGCCAGAGGAGACTTAGGGGTCAATTTACAAAAGGCTCACCCTACCGCGACTCACAAAAGGGCTCGTGAGGCCAAGGCTGCAGAGTTGGACTTACTTTCCACCTCTGCCACTGAGAAGGCCCTGGGCTGGACTAGACACAAATATTATACTTGTGCTAATAAACCTGGACCAATGCTGGCTTGGAAACTTAATGTGGTGCAGAAACCGTTTCGGCCAGTCCAACTGTTGTTGCCCACGGAAGGCTGTACCTCCAACCCCCTGCAGAAAGTATTGCTCTTTGCAGACTTCCTCTCACAGCTTTATGCTATACTTAACCCATTCCCCCTGGATCAAGCGGAATCTTTCTTTCGCAGCCTAAAGTTCCCTGCACCATCCGAAGCAGCGAAATGCTCTGAATGCTATTGTCACAGAGACTGAGGCGAGCCTTTATTATAAGAAATTCTCTACACTCTTGGCATTACACCATTATTTTAATGCTTTCAAACTGGGCTCTTTACCCTCCCCTAACGGTCTCAGGGCCCATATCTCTATAATCCCTGAAAAGGTGGAAGACGCCTCGGAACCACAGGCCTAACTCCCTACTGATTGAGGATTTGAAAATCCTGGGAAAATTTCTCAGCCTTCGTATTAATACTTATCTGTGCCGCCTAATTCATAGGGACAAGGTGGGCTTTGTTCCCTGAATGCAGGCTAGCGACAACATCCTCGAGGAGATCCACCTCATACACCTACTTAATCAACGGAAAATTCCTGGATTCTTGCTCTTTTTAGATATTTACAAAGCCTTTGACTCCCTGTCTTGGGAGTACTTGCACTTTGCACTATCCCACTGGGGATTTGGGGAGGCTATAATGACCTGGATCCATGCTCTGTATTTGGCCCCTTCTGCTTCAGTAAAATATGCTGGGTTCTTCTCCTCCCCCTTTTCTATTTTCAGAGGCACGAGACAGGGGTGCCCCCTGTCCCCTGCCCTCTTCATTTTAGCACTGGAACCACTGGTGATGACCTTGTGGGTTTACCGTAATGTGACAGGCATTCCCTACGTAGGCCACGAATATAAACTTAATCTTTTTGCCTTTCTGACCATCAGTAACCATCTTATCACTCACCCTGATTTGCAGTGAGTTCTTTTACACTTTTCTGTGATATCGAGCCTAAGGATTAATCTAGACAAAACTGTAGCTCTCAATGTCACCTTGGAGTCTGACCTGGTTACATGTCTATGGTCCCACTTTCCTTTCTAGTGGGCATCATCCTCCATCAACTACCTTGGTTTCCAGCTGACTGCTTCCTATTCTTCTTTATTCACAGCTAATTACCATCCATTGCTTCAAGCCCTGTCTGCTCTTATGCAATCTTGGCAGCTCCCACACCTGTCCTGGATAGGCCATATCAGTTCTGTGAAAATGACCATTCTGCCCAAACTACTATACTATTTTCACACCCTTCCTGTTTGGGTCCTGTCACACTCTCTATGGTTGCTCCAGAACAGGATCCTATGTTTTATCTGGGCTAACAAATGCCCTAGGATTTCTAGGGGTACTCTTTTTGTGGACAGGTTACAAGGGGGACTAGGGGTGCCCAACATAGCTAAATACTGTAAAGCAGCTCAGATCTCTCAGCTATCTTTTTAGCATGCTTCTGTTGACTTTCCCCTATGGGTTCTCCTGGAACTTCCCAATTGTACACCTGTTTTCATGTCAGTGCTTCTTTGGCTGCCTTCCAACTTCCACCCTGTGTCATTGAGTTCACTCATGCATTACAGCCTCCAAGTCTGGGACTCTGTGTGGTATTCGAGCAATCTCATATCATCTTTTCTGTCTTTGCTCCCCATTATCAACAACCCTCTCTTCCCGCCTGGCATGGATCAGCCACTGGCATTCTCCTGGTGGGTCTTCAATGGATTTTCTAATATTCAACATCTTTTGACCTCTAGGTTCTTTCCCACATGGGCCTCTCTTCAGGAGTCCCATGATATCCCTCAATCAGAATTCTTTCTCCAACTCCAACATTGGGTAACCTCACTGAGCAGGACTTCCACTTATCCATTCCAAAAAACTGCATTTGAGTATACCTGCCAACACTACCCTGGCTCCCCAGGTCTTATTTCAGCCCTTTATGCTTCCCTGACTGGTCGCTTTTCCCATAGTGCCCTCTCCTATGTCACCCAATGGGAACGGGATCTGGCAATTGAGGTAGATCTAGCAGACTAGAGCAATGCCTGGTCTTCTGTGGCTAAATGTTTTAACAGGGCTACCTTGGAGGTGGCATATAAAGTGCTACTCCATTGGTATTGGGTTCCAGCCCATATCGCCCTTGCAAACCCATCTTACATTGACAGATGCTTTCGGGGTTGTGGCAAATGAGGGGATGTTTTGCATACTTGGTTGACATGCTCTAAATTAGTCGGGTTTTTGGTCCCATGTATTTGGCCTCCTCTTTACCTTATTCTACTTACCCATATGTAGAGAGGCCAAGTTTGCTCTACTACATCGCCCAATACCGTGTTTGTATGCTAATCAGCAGCAGAGGCTCACCTCCTACATTTTCTTGTCAGCCACCAGAATGATAGCTCAAGCTTGGTAAAAAAAATCTGTCCCCTTTCAAGGGGTGAGAGATCATATGACTACCCTGATGCTCAATGAGCAGATGTCTAATATTTGTAATGACTCACAAGCTAAGTTCCTCAAAGTTTGGGAACTGTAGTTGACGTATACCTTTCCCACCCTCCCCCGAGCCAGTTTGGGTTTACTCTGATGGGCGGTCCTGTTTTTCCCGAGACCTAGTCTTCACCCTCTCTCCCATTTTCTGGCCTATACTTTCCTTTTTTAATTCTTTCTTTCTACCTTATCTACGGTTATGCGTTTCTTCTTACCTGCTGCCCTCTGCTCTAGTCTTGCCTCTTGTGCACTTGGTCCCTTCGCCCTTACCCTTCTGTATCCACATGAACTGCGGACAGTGACTCTGCATGGGTGTTGGCAGCATCGGAGAGGCCACTCCCACAGTGAGGGGGTCTCTCCTGGTCCTCTACCCTCTGAACCCTATGAGGTGTGTTACATTGCTGCTGCTGCTGCTGCTGTGTCGGTTTCTGACTACTTTATAGTACATCTGTATTGCCACCTTTGTCTTTATGTATGCCTATTGTCATTGCTTGTCCCTGTGTGGGCTGAACAATTGCCTGTTTATAACTTGTTAAAACCAATAAACATTATTGAAATAGAAAGAGAAGATGCTACCATCACTCTGTGCCCTTGGTCGTTGTGCACTTTACCAGCATGACAATGATTCAAAATACACATCTAAGGCCACTGTTGCATTTCTGAAGAAGAACAGGGTGAAAGTGATTCAGTGGCCAAGTATGTCTCCTGATCTGAACCCAGTCGGCCACCTATGGGGAATTCTGAAGAGACAAGTTAAGCATCATTCTCCATCCAGCATCCCGTCTTTAAAAGAGGTCATTCTTGAAGAATGGAAAAAGATTGATGTTGCAATATATAGCCAAGTTGTTCATTCCATGCCTAGAAAATATGATACTGTCCTTACAAATCATGGAGGTCATACAAAATACTAGATGTAGTAGTTTTTGTTGTGGGGTGTATTCATTTTTGCATCAACAAATTTGAGTAAAACTGAAGATTTTGTAATCTAAGTTATATTTTTAACCTTACTTGCATGTAATGAGCTAAACAAATGTTCTATAAAACTCAGTTTTGTCAAAATCTTGGAATGTGTTTTTGTGTTCATTGAGATATTGATTAAAATCTTACTCTTCAAAACGGGTGTACTTCAAAAAGTACTCATTTATGCTGAGTACTGTATGTCTGGCTTTTGTCTCTGAAATATGGCACTGTTTTTGTGCACTCTGTGTTGACATTTTATTAAACTTTGTAGATAATACAGTGTGGTACTGTGCAATAATAAAATCACAATCTATATTATGCAACAGTTTTGCCGCTGTTTGTAAATTGGTATAAAGTTGAGCTTTTGTGGGGTTTTGGAAGTGTAAACCTCTTTACTTTTAGATCTGCTGTGTTTGCTACTTCCAGTGCTTAATACTGACTTATTACTTCTAGACTTAAGCTCATGTGTTGCAGCAAAAATACTTTTTAAATTAATAAAGAATCATTGGTGTGCTAATGTTGTATGTAAGCCAAGGAATATTCTAAGTAAAAAAACATATTACACATGCAAATTATGTGCCAGAATGCAGTGATGTAGCCGTCAGGGAGAATCATACCGTTTTGTTACCTTACAGGTAATTTGAAGGACTGCTGTTTTTAACATGTTGTCCTCAAAGTCACAGAAACAGAGGACTCCCCGCTCACTGAGCAATACTTCCTAATTGTTTTTTTTGCATTGGTACATGCCCCCCATGGTAGTACCCAGTTTCTTAGAGATTAGTTTGTTAAATGACTAGAAGTGATTTTTAAGATTCGCCCCCCTATTGATTTCAGTGGAGCTTGGAATAATGCTTGCAGTTTCCAAAATGTATGATGAATTTGATGAACAGCCCACACATTGAACCCAAGCACATTTGCTCAACACTAATGATAAATATACCAGTAAGAACATATTTTGATTAAAATACATAAAGATATGGTTAAAATAAAGCTTTTAATTATGCACACTGTGGATTAGAATTTAAACATTGTAGCTAATTGGCAATTAGTGTTCTTTTAATTTTTCTTGCCAGTTCTTATCCTGACAGTCTCCCTTAAAAATCTACAGTAAGTTTCCAAATGCGTTGGCTCTGATGTTGAATAGATGATGACTTCCAGGGGAATAAAAGATTTGAATTAAACTTTTTTACCTGAATATAATGATATACTTTTCACTAATTACATTGTGTTCACATGTCACCTAGACTGCATGCAAGATATGTATGGCCTGCTGATAACCATTTAAAACAATCTATTAAACATCATTGTAGAAGCCCCTCACGCTAATTTCTTGGAACAAAGCATAAAGCATTGACCACCAGTAATAATTATTTTCATGGATGTGCACATGGTACCCCAGAGAAATGCAATTTGTGCTATCCAAAGCCAAATGAAATGGGAATATGATTTAGATCAGCTTCGAAGGCGAGCAGAATGACAGCAGCTGTAATCTAATCAGCACCCTGCTTAGACAATCAACTTTCCAAGATTCCGGAGGTGGAAAGGACAGATCTAATTAAATTGAGAATGTGTCAAAACAATTTGTGCAGTTCACTTTACTGAAGAAAATGACCGAGATGGACACATGCTATTGAGCACACTGTTAATTGGACAGGCAATGCTCACCTCCCAGTATGTAATATCAGGTCCATAGCAACATATTGCCTTAAAATGCAACTATAAAATTAAAGTATACTGTGTATTGTGTTGAATATGTTTACAGTTTCTGGATCTGTATTTAAGATTACAACTAGGAATGTGTTTGGTTTCGATGTGCAAAGGTTTATTGAAGGGAAGTGAAGTGTGAAACTGGGCACTGCCAATGGGGGACATGTACCAATGCAAAAAACTGTTTAAAAAAACAATGTACAAAGGGGAGAATGTTCTCCTTTAAATTTGACTTCAAGGGCAACAGGGGAAAAAACATAAATCCTTACATTTAGCTTGCTTTAAATACCAAAACAGTACCCCAATTTGATTAATTAAAAAAAAATTTTTTTGGCAGTTTTGACTGCATCCCCTGATTTTTTTTATCCAGCGATAATAGGTCTGAATTGAAAGGTGGAAGTGATAGTCACAACAGATCTAAACAGGAAGAGTACACCTAGAAAAAAAAAAGCTAAAGCCTTCAACTTTTTACCAATTTCATCTATATTTTGTGAGCTTCTTTTTTCCAGTCCCACACTGCACTGTCTGAAAAGTAAAAAAAAGAGTACACAAAACACTTCAAAACCACAGTCCCATTGTTTTCAAACTCCCTTATTCCCATATTAGCAATTATTTAAAAAATACCTAAAATATAAACTTGAGATACTGTATTTGTTTGGTAGAAATTAGTTAGCATCAGGACAGTATAAGTTCACTTGAATAGGCAGAAAAAAAGAAAGAGAGAAGGCAGTGTGGGCAGTTTTTTTTAACTGTTTTTGTCTGCAGAAGCACCATTGTGGTCTACAATTTCTGACTACATATCAGCTATGGTAAAGTTACCAGCCATTTGGGTACCACATGCATGAGCAAACACATGACTGCAACACAGAGCTCAGTGGGAGCAACAACGCAATAAGATAAGTTAGCATCAGAAGGCCAATCTCCTCCACCACCCCAAAGGCACAGAACAGGCACTTTTTTATCTTCCTCAATGGTGCAGAGCATTTACGTTTTGCAGTGACCAGTCTGCAGACCTCTGCAGTTCTCCTGGTAGAGAAAAAAAAACATTTTCTGCAAATAACTTCCATATGAAGCCTCTTCATGCCAGCTTTTCCAAACCAAAGCAGAGGAGAAATATGGGGAGGATGGTCAGGGTGATTGCAATGAGGAGAAGGGTTGGGGCGCAGGCAGTAAGGTGGAGGGCAACTTCAAGGGAGAAATTATACTCTGCCCTAATACAAAAATCTGGGGATCTACTGCCACCAGCCCAGAGAGAGATCAAAATTATTGCTTAGCCAGTAGGTTTGAGTACAGATAAATAATGAGGCTGACTAACAGACTAGGCTTGAATTGGCTGGGTGCTATATCGATGAGCCAGGGAATTCTGGCAATGTTTTTACTTCCAGTCCTTGAACAGAACAGGCTGTAGCAGGATAAAAGAGAACTGAAAGTGGTTTACGGTGGTAGAACCAAAAGTAGCAGATCAGCTATCTTGCTGATATTTCACAGAGATTAGTTCTTAAACAGGGTGTGAAAGGCCAAGGATCGCTGAAACAAGATATAAACAGGAGAAACATAACCTTTCAATGTGCTGACAGCCAAACACTGCACCAGACCCAGTGATTTTCCCACTTGTCATAAGTTTTTAAGTTTTTATGTTTTTTTTAATATTGTGTGTAGAGATGAGCGAATCGAACCAGGCGAACCGGAATTCAATACGAATTTCAGGAAAAATCCGAATATTTGCCTACTTCGGGTGCGCGAATCGGATTTTTCCCGATCAGCCGGCAAAAGTGTCCCTGCAGAGAGCTCCGCTATTTCTGACAGTTCTCTGACAGAAGGAACACATGTACAGCGGTTGAAACATTGTATCTATTTGTCTCCATTTAGGATACAGATGTTTTTATTCGGAAACAGATGTTTCAACCGCTGTACATGTGAAGGAGCTGTCAGAGAACTGTCAGAAATAGAGGAACTCTGCAGATACACTTTTTGCCGGTTTGGAATTCTTATTTTCATCCTACTTCTTCTTCTTCATCCTCATCCTCAGAAGAAGAAGAAGAGGATGAGGATGAAGAAGAAGAAGTAGGATGAAAATAAGAATAATTCCAAGCCGGCAAAAAGTGTATCTGCAGAGCTCCTCTAAGTGTATCTGCAGAATAGAGGAGCTCTGCAGATACACTTTTTGCCGGCTTGGAAATATTCTTATTTTCATCCTACTTCTTCTTCTTCTTCTTCCTCTTCGTCCTCATCCTCATCCTCTTCTTCTTCTTCTGAGGATGAGGATGAAGAAGAAGAAGAAGAAGAAGAAGTAGGATGAAAATAAGAATAATTCCAAGCCGGCAAAAAGTGTATCTGCAGAGCTCCTCTATTCTGCAGATACACTTAGAGGAGCTCTGCAGATACACTTTTTGCCGGCTTGGAATTAATCTTATTTTCATCCTACTTCTTCTTCTTCTTCTTCTTCATCCTCATCCTCAGAAGAAGAAGAAGAGGATGAAGATGAAGAAGAAGAAGAAGAAGAAGTAGGATGAAAATAAGAATAATTCCAAGCCGGCAAAAAGTGTATCTGCAGAGCTCCTCTAAGTGTATCTGCAGAATAGAGGAGCTCTGCAGATACACTTTTTGGCGGCTTGGAATTATTCTTATTTTCATCCTACTTCTTCTTCTTCTTCTTCTTCCTCTTCATCCTCATCCTCTTCTTCTTCTTCTGAGGATGAGGATGAAGAAGAAGAAGAAGAAGAAGTAGGATGAAAATAAGAATAATTCCAAGCCGGCAAAAAGTGTATCTGCAGAGCTCCTCTATTCTGCAGATACACTTAGAGGAGCTCTGCAGATACACTTTTTGCCGGCTTGGAATTAATCTTATTTTCATCCTACTTCTTCTTCTTCTTCTTCTTCATCCTCATCCTCATCCTCAGAAGAGGAAGAAGAGGATGAGGATGAGGACGAAGAAGAAGAAGAAGAAGTAGGATGAAAATAAGAATAATTCCAAGCCGGCAAAAAGTGTATCTGCAGAGCTCCGCTAAGTGTATCTGCAGAGCTCCGCTATTTCTGACAGTTCTGTGACATTCACTCCATACATTTATGGAAACAAATAGATACAATGTTTCAACCGCTGTATGGAGTGAATGTCACAGAACTGTCAGAAATAGGCTATTTCTGACAGTTCTGGGACATTCCCTCCATACAGCGGTTGAGGGAACTGTTGAAACCGCTGTATGGAGTGAATGTCACAGAACTGTCAGAAATAGCCTATTTCTGACAGTTCTGGGACATTCACTCCATACAGCGGTTGAAACATTGTATCTATTTGTTTCCATAAATGGATCCATTTATGGAAACAAATAGATACAATGTTTCAACCGCTGTATGGAGTGAATGTCACAGAACTGTCAGAAATAGCCTATTTCTGACAGTTCTGTGACATTCACTCCATACAGCGGTTTCAACCGCTGTATGGAGTGAATGTCACAGAACTGTCAGAAATAGCCTAAGAAATAGCGGAGCTCTGCAGATACACTTTTTGCCGGCTTGGAATTCTCCTGCTTCTCATCCTTCTTCTTCTTCTCATCCTTCTTCTTCTTCTCATCCTTCTTCTTCTTCTCATCCTTCTCCTTCTTCTCATCCTTCTCCTTCTTCTCATCCTTCTTCTTCTTCTCATCCTTCTCCTTCTTCTCATCCTACTTCTTCTCATCCTTCTCCTTCTTCTCATCCTTCTTCTCATCCTTCTCCTTCTTCTCATCCTTCTTCTCATCCTTCTTCTCATCCTTCTTCTCATCCTTCTCCTTCTTCTTATCCTTCTCCTTCTTCTCATCCTTCTCCTTCTCCTTCTTCTCATCCTTCTCCTTCTTCTCATCCTTCTCCTTCTCCATCTTCTCATCCTTCTCCTTCTCCTTCTTCTCATCCTTCTCCTTCTCCTTCTCCTTCTTTCCATCCTTCTCCTTCTTCTCATACTTCTCCTTCTCCTTCTTCTCATCCTTCTCCTTCTTCTCATCCTTCTCCTTCTCCTTCTTCTCATCCTTCTCCTTCTCCTTCTTCTCATCCTTCTCCTTCTCCATCTTCTCATCCTTCTCCTTCTCCTTCTTCTCATCCTTCTCCTTCTCCTTCTTCTCATCCTTCTCCTTCTTCTCATCCTTCTCCTTCTCCTTCTTCTCATCCTTCTCCTTCTCCTTCTTCTCATCCTTCTCCTTCTCCTTCTTCTCATCCTTCTCCTTCTCCTTCTTCTCATCCTTCTCCTTCTCCTTCTTCTCATCCTTCTCCTTCTCCATCTTCTCATCCTTCTCCTTCTTCTCATCCTTCTCCTTCTCCTTCTTCTCATCCTTCTCCTTCTTCTCATCCTTCTCCTTCTCCTTCTCCTTCTTCTCATCCTTCTCCTTCTTCTCATCCTTCTCCTTCTTCTCATCCTTCTCCTTCTCCTTCTTCTCATCCTTCTCCTTCTTCTTATCCTTCTCCTTCTCCTTCTCCTTCCTCATCTCCAAGGGCATTTAAATTAAAGGTACAGTGTTCTGCACTAATTTAAAGGCTCTCTGAAGCCTAGAAACCCTTTTTATAAGTTAACTTCGTAGCGAATAAATTCGCATCGAATCGAATTTCTTCCTGAAATTCGGCGAATCAGCCGAATCGAATTTGTGAATAATTCGCTCATCTCTAATTGTGTGCACATGAATTTATATAAATTAAAAAAAAATAATAATATAATAAATAGACTCCAGATTTCTCAGAAAAGAATACCTGTCACTGCCTATTGCTATCAGGGAATATTTACATTCCCTGTGATAACAATAAAAGTGATTGAAGAAAAAATAGTACAATGTAAAAATAATTTTAAAAAATAAAATAAATAATTAAATAAAAATTCACCCCACCCTCATCCTCATGCGCAAAGGCAAACGCAAGCTGCGGTCCCATGGTGGTATGTAAACAGAGATCACACCATGCATGTGAGGCATCACTGCGAACATCAGATTGAGGGCAGTAATTCTAGCATTAGATCTGCTGTATAAACGAAAGTGGTGACCTGTAAAGGCTTTTAAAGCATCACCTCTGAATATTAGAAATTTACTTAATTTGTCGCTGTTACACTGGCATGCGCAATTTTAAAGCATGTCAAGTTTGGTATCCATTCACTCAACATATTTGATACTTTAGCAAACAATTGGGCAATATATTGTGTTTTGGTGCATTAAAATTCTAAAAATAATATTTTTTTCCAAAATATATATAATGTTTGGGGGTTCAAAGTAATTTTCAAAATTTTCTAAACAGTTTTTTCAGGTAAACAAAAAGTGTTAGAAAAGGCTTGGTCTTCAAGTGTTTAGAAAAGTGGGCAAAAGAGGCATAAACCTCTAATGTTGGCCCTGAAATGCCAGGATAGTAGAAGCACCCCCCCCCTTAAATGACCCCTTTTTGGAAAACGGACCCTCCAAGGGGACACTCCAAGGTATTTTCTAAGAGGCATGGTTAGCATTTTGCAGATATCATTTGTTGCCACAAGCATTTGGAAAACGAAGAAAGAAAATGATAATGTATTTTTTCTTTTCTTTTCTTTATTTTCAAAACCCAGTGACAAAAATTATATCTGCAAAATACTCACCATGCTTCTTGTCAAATTCCTTGAGGTTTCTACTTTCCAAAAAGGGGTGATTTGGTGGGGTGTTTGTACTATCCTGGTATTTTAGGGCCTCCAAAACTGTGGTAGGTAATGAGGAAGTGATATGAGGAAATATGCCTTTTGGAATCCTGGAGGTGGTCATTGGATTTTGGGGGCATGCATGTGGTTAGGCTGCCAAAATGTCTCCACATGTGGTATTCCCATACTCGGGAGAAATAGCAGAATGTGTTTTTGGGGCGTTATTCCACATATACCCATGGCATGTCTCAGGAATATATAATTTACCTGACAACTTTGTGTAAAAAAAAAATTGTCATTTTTCAAACATTTGAGACAAAAAATAAAATGGTCCATGGACTCAACATGCCTCTTAGAAAATTCCTTGGGGTGTCTACTTTCCAAAACAGGGTAATTTGTGGGGGTTTTCTACTGCCCTGGCATTTTAGCACCTCAAGAAATGTGATAGGCATTCAGAAAGTAAAAGCTGCGTAAATTATAATATATATATATATACATATATATATATATATATATACACTGGTTTGTAGACGCTATACCTTTCACACAAGCAAATTAATTATACATGTATTGGGATTTTTTTTACCATGTAGCAGATAACATTTTGGCCTAAATTTATGACAAACTTTGAGTTTACTGTATATTTTTTATAACCAAAAGCAAAAAAGTTAGTTTAGTGGTCTTTTTTTGTTTATATCACAAAAAATAAAAAACCCATTGGTGATCAAATACCACCAAAAGAAAGCTCTACTTGTGTGAAAAAAAGAACATACATTTCATTTGGGTACAGTATTGCATGACTGCACAATTACCAGTTGAAATAGTGCAGTGCCGAATAGCAAAAATTGG
Source organism: Staurois parvus (assembly GCF_062004578.1). Classification (NCBI taxonomy): domain Eukaryota; kingdom Metazoa; phylum Chordata; class Amphibia; order Anura; family Ranidae; genus Staurois; species Staurois parvus. Next base: position 46,921 of record NW_028318435.1, on the reverse strand, counting down.
CCTGGTCATGAAGGGGGGTACATCTTCCGGAGGGCAAGTGGTTAATAGGCACATGATCCAATTCATCTACCATTTCCAAACATATTCATCCCATCAGCTATTTTAAGGAACATTTCTCTTATACCTCAAATTATATCCCTTGTATCTTAATAATTACTAATAAAGCAGCTTAAGCCTAATGATACAATAAAGCCATTGGGAAGGCCCAAAAGTGTAAATGAAAAAACAAAAAGAGGGTGCACCGGCCTAGTGCATTATCCTTTAAAATATTTATTGAGAGAAAAAGGTAAGTATCATACTCACAATGGAGATATACAACACAGGCATATCACAATGAACAAGGTGTTCCCCTAGCTCAGTGTTTCTCAACTCCAGTCCTCATGGACCCCCAACAGGTCATGTTTTCAGGATTTCCCTCAGATGAAACAGCTGTGGTAATTACTAAGGCAGTGAAACTGATCAAATCACCTGTGCAAAATAATGGAAATCCTGAAAACATGACCTGTTGGGGGTCCATGAGGACTGGAGTTGAGAAACACTGCATTAGGGGAATGCTAGAAGTTACTACTTTTTTCGCTTTTGTTTGTACTTGAAAAACAGTCAATGAGCTAAATTCACATCTGATATATAAATGTATTATGCATAGCTAGGCACATAAAAAGCAAAATTCCTGGTTCAGTTTTGATAGTTTTCAATAGCTCATTGGACAATGAATCAGCTTCATCACACAGTCCATGAGGATTGGAGTTGAGAAACACTGCCCTAGCTATACCTTAGGGGTGCTACACATATGATTTAATATTTTTTGCAAAGTGAAACTTTACCACAAGGGGAAATTCCCTTGTGGTAAAGTCCTTGCAAACAGCCTATTTGACTTTAGCAAATCAACCCCATAGAATTCAGATATGCACAGAATATTTGTACATTATGTTAAGCTTACTTGGCACAGCTACTGCTCCAGTGCTGCTACATCCACACTCATCCTTATCACCCATTGCCTGCATCCTGTACCTTCTTCCTTTAGGTCCAAGGTTTCTGGAAATCTTTATTGGCTGGACCAGGATTATGTAACTCCCACAGAAGGTACTTCATCCTGAAACCTGACAGTGTACTGTGCATGTAGTTTTTATATTTTATAAAAGCTGCTTACACGGAGAAAGAGAGAAACTTCTGTGTGATCTTTCTTTAAAAACACTGTACAATGCAATTGTATAGCTTTTGCCTACCTGTGTTGCTTTCACTTTAACTTTGGCTCACACATACTTTATATGTAGAGAAAAGACTAAATGACTTAAAAAAATCATATGCGGAATACTGTCACTGCAAGTACCGACCAAATACAGTGGACAATCTCTGACCAAAATGTAACCCCTATTGCAGGGAATGTCAGACATTTGACTTGTATCTCATTGCAGGTTTCTGGTAAAAAGAGTAAGTCAATCAATCACGCAAGGAATTCAATTTTTGGGGGAATATTGTACACAAACGATTTATGACACAACACCATATTTTAGGTTTATTTCACATGGGCAGCCAGGGCCAGTAAATACAGGCAGTTGATCCATGTGTCCACCACACACCACTGCCCACCTACAAGTGGACATGGTGCTGCTCAAGTGGGTGCACATTACAAAGATGCGGTCATTTTAACATGCTGAGTTTGACAGGCATCACCACCTGTAAAACTCTTCCATGTAACTAAATGGGACAATACATGAGGTCTCTCTGAAAAGTTCATCCAAGACCCTTATCTGAGCATGCAGGATGGCTGGCCCATGCTCTCAACATGTCAAAGCACCTTGTTTCCATGTTGACAAGAACAAGGACCTCCTTGTCACAACCCTGGCCTGGTGGTCATAGGGGTCTGTAGATGGGAAAATTATCAAAATCTGGAAGCCCTCTTGTTGGCACCCAGATACCATCTTTCCCTCTGTGTGAATGAGTAAGGGGTACATGATATCCCTACTCATTCACTAAAAATGTAAACAGCAAATATAGACACTTACACAGTTTTTGCAAGTCCTTTATTTAAAAAAATGTCTCACAATGTAAATCCATCATCAATCACATTGTCCTGTGATTCTGATCCATTTCAATCATAATGAACGACTCCTGATGCCCACTGAAAGAAAAAACACTTCCAACTGACAAACACATCCAATCCTGACACTGACATGCTGAATGACATCTCCTAGGGTCCCGCCAATAACAGTCAACAAAGGGGTGGGGTCTTTCAGGTGACATAATTGACCAATATGGCCACCCTGTGGCCATATTGGGTTAGTGATGCCACTCTATCCCTGTACATTTGTATACATGGCCAAATGTATGACAAATAGGAAGCTTAGATAATAGCAGTAGAAATATCATTATTATCCAGTCCAGTGGATAGGTTCACCTTTTGGAACATGTTACGCATTGCATCCATATTTATGTTATAACATGTAACCTGTCCCAAGTCTGCCCCACCCCCCAATCTTTCCCTCCCCCCCATCCTCTCAAAAACAGGACAGCTGAGGGGCTCTGCCCGCACAGCTGTGTCATTCATTTACAACAACCTATGAATGAACTACAAGTCATGTCTGCTTGTGCAGCAGACAGCTTGTAGTTCTAAATGAACTGTGAAGGCACTGATGAGCACCCTCGTAGTTCATTGAAACTTCCTCCAGCTTTGTAACTGTCTGCCTGTATGCAGGTATGGGCAGGCAAGCTGGAGGCAATGTCTGCAGGAGCCTTAGACCTGGTTCACATTAGTGCAACTTCTGATGTGACTTGTATTGCATGACAAAGGAAATCTCATTGTTTTCAATGGTTCCATGTGACTCAGAACAGTGTGATTTTGGAAAAGGTTCCTGCGCTACCTTGGTGCAATTTAAAATGCAACTTGGCCCACATAGAATATGCAAAGTCACATCAAATTTGCACTACATGATCACACTATAAATCGCATAAAAGTTGCATTTTAGTAGTGTGAACTGAGCCTTATATTGCACCCGCGATCTACTAATCGTGTGTGCAATGTTCTACAGGCTCATCAGGAAAAAAATGCCCATTTTTTTTCTGCAAAAAGTGGAAATTTATTATTTTTTTCTTAAAGGAAATTTAGCTTTTAAGGTAAACAATTGCTACTTAGATGCAAATTGCAATTGATAATCAGCAACATGGCATGTGTGTTGCTGAGTGATAGCCTAAGTTGGGAGTACAGAAATCCAACCCTGTCATTCGGAAAGGCCTCTCATGTAGAATTCTTAACATCTATGACATCCTGGAACACCCTTTTAAGAAGGTTTCTTTGTACATCACATGGGGATACCTGTATGTAGAAACATGATTTTCTTTTATTTGTAGTATAAAATATGAAGTTGTCAAAATCTCTATCACAGAGCTAAACTACAGAATATTTTATAACCTTTATAAACTACCAACACTGCATTTTTCGCAAAAGCTGTCATACTGTCTTAAAGTGTTTAAAAAAAGATCTATGAAAATGTATCCAGCATTTAAGGCATGTGTTAAGAAACAATCCAAAAGAGAAACGGAAAAGCAATTGCAATTTTATGTGGAATATTTTGTTGCTGACAAATCTTGAGAGTGGGGAAAGAAGCATTGTGCAATTCATCATATTCACAGTTGTTTACTTTTATAGGAAGCTGACAGAATGTAATAGCAGGCAATTAGTAAATGTGTCATAAACATAACAATTCACTTACTAGAACAAGATGCATATAACTGTAATATTTTTAAGACATATATCCAGAATCTGTGACCCATTGGTCACCCTGGGCTGTAGTGGCAACTAAAAACATTTACAGTATTATCTAACATGGCAAATGTAATGGGAAATGGCAAACTGTAAAAAATCACTGAAACCAATTAGCTATAACCTTTATAAATACAGTACATACTTTTTGTATTTCACTATCATATGTATCATCACAAGACAATTGACTCTTTTGTTTTCTTGTTTTGGTTTGCTCCTGGTGTCACCTTCTTGATTACTGTGACTGTGTGATGAAGCTGATTCATTGTCCAATGAGCTATTGAAAACTATCAAAACTGAACCAGGAATTTTGCTTTTTATGTGCCTAGCTATGCATAATACATTTATATATCAGATGTGAATTTAGCTCATTGACTGTTTTTCAAGTACAAACAAAAGCGAAAAAAGTAGTAACTTCTAGCATTCCCCTAATGCAGTGTTTCTCAACTCCAGTCCTCATGGACCCCCAACAGGTCATGTTTTCAGGATTTCCATTATTTTGCACAGGTGATTTGATCAGTTTCACTGCCTTAGTAATTACCACAGCTGTTTCATCTGAGGGAAATCCTGAAAACATGACCTGTTGGGGGTCCATGAGGACTGGATTTGAGAAACACTGCCCTAATGAGATAAGTATAGAAGGATTCTCTATCATGAGAACAGTCTGAAGGTCTTCAACTGCCATTTTGCTCTGCTGGAGTTTTGTTGTGTCCCTTTAAGAAGGAATAGGCTACCTCCAAGCACGTCTGTCCCAAGATTGGGTCTCTGTTAAACTAGAGTTAAGCAGGCCATAGACGATGCAAAAACTGAATAAAAATTCTGAATCATTTGTTTTTTGCACCGTTAGTGTGCCAGCTGTGACACACAATCTTCATTCTGCAATCGAAAGTTCCTGATCCAAAATTATGGATTTTTATTAGAAAAATGGAACAATTGATGGCACAATTGTATGAGCTAATTTCATTTTTTGCTCGACAGAACTTTTGGATTTCAACTCGTCTCTGGCCTGCCTTAATCACCACACTTCACAGAGGGGCCTTGGCAAGGCAGTGTAGCCTCTACATATAGTTGCACGTGTATTCAATGAAATACATTGGGTTTTTTAAGCAAATTGTTGAAACAGTGTAGAGTTAGTTATTTTGCTAAGTAGCTGATATGAATGCTTGGAAATGTTTGTATTCTATTAAACAGAGAAATCCACTGTTTGCAGTTAGGATCTTCCTTCTTTGCATTTCCATTTGTTCTTCACATGCTGAACCAGATAAATGAAGGGTTGCCTGAAAATGTTGCTTCATATGAATGTATTAATTTGGATTGCCATGCCAAAATCATAAGAAAGAAGCAAATGCTGACTCTCATATCAATGTTATTTGCTTTGTGGTACAAATTTGTAAATATATACATTGAAGATAAAATGTTAAATGCCATTTTTATAATGTGTCTTCAGCTCGTGTAAAGACAATGCACTCCAATCAAAAATCCCTATTTTTAAGAGTATCTTGGTGGGTTAAAGATATGGAAGATCATAGTATATTGAATTTTTTTGCACAGTGCAGTGCAATATGCTGGGAGACCTTTCCTTTATTAAAATTATATGTTCATACATTTGATGTTACGGTTACATGCTACAGAGACCCCATACAATAGTTGAACCAGTTTAGCTTACCATTCCTACTAATCAAAGCACCTGCCAAGCAAATCACATCTTGTATGAATTTATCTTTTATCTACTGTAAGTGCTTGTGTTTTAGTCTCTGGTAGATAAAGGAAGGAGCAGGACCCCTTTCAGGTCTCTGTCACCATTAAATGGTCCATTCATATGGACAATTTTCAGAGGCATGAATCTGTATATTCCTGCAGTTGAAATGAACAGGTGTGTGCAAATAACTGCTATTTGTGACTGTCCACACAGCTGGCAAATACCTGCGGTGATCATGAAGGGTTGAACACAAAATTCTTCCAGCCGCATTTGCAGTTGGTAATCTCTGGCTGTGCACAAGAGTCACAAATACCTGCGGCCACCAACAGCCTGTCATTAAATTGTATAGACTCAGTGGCCACAGATATTCTCACACAGCTGTTCATTCCAGCCACAGGAATTTGAAGATTCTTGACACTGGAAATCATAGGGTATGTAATCGCCCGTGTGAACTGACCTCATGTCTCCTTGATTTTTATCCCAAAGAACACATGGGAAGTAGGAGGAAATCTTCCTGACAGGGACCAGAACAGTAAAAAAAATCTGAACAGATGTTCTAATCCTTGAAACTATAATAAAGTTTAAACTAAAATAAAGTGCTGTATGTGTTCCCATTGGAGAGTGTCCTTCCTCATGCCTGCCCGGTTGACCACACAGAAAACATAAAGCTCTTTATAGAGGGTACAAATAACAATAAAACCTGATTGAATTCTTTTTCTTCCTGACTTTATCCACAATTTAGAAAACACAGGTCCACAACTCAATTCAAAACTAAGCAAGAAGAAGTCCTAACCATACCTCTTGCAATGACATCTGAATGACAGGGGGTCAAGTTTAGCAACAGAGCAAAATCTCAACTAGGAGATAAGTTAAAAGCTAACTCAACCTTTCGGACCATGTTTTATGCTAATATTTTGATTCTCATTTTCTGACAACAGATGGTACTTTAGGTTCATTTCCAAATGTTTACCTGTTTGTCCTTATGTTTTTTTCTTGAAAGAAACCTCATTTACAGGACTCGACAGCTCATGAAGACCTAATAGAACTGAACAGTAACTCTGCCTCTTTCCTCCTCTTTCTTCCTGCTGTGTACATCCAGTTAATATTTTCACAGTCCTTTAATTGCCAAATGCAACCCTTTCTGTGACTGGGTGATAACCCTCATGATCCCTCCTTCCCCCCCTCCAATCACAGAATGCCTTGTATATAGTAAAAAAAGCATTTTCTGAACAGAGGAAATGTACATGGAATGATCTTCTATGATCAGTACACTGTAGCCAGAATTACAGATCCCCAGACCAGACATTTGGCATTTACAGTTCTGTGGGGGGCTGAATGAAATAACAGTTCTATCAAACAGAGCAGCAGCCATATGTGGGAAAAGATTATATTAAGTAATTTATTATTTACACAGCAAATTACACCAAATAGTTTTTTTACCTGGAGCTTTAAGAAACGCAAAGTGTTATAGCTTTCTTGACAAACTGTTAACAGTTTGCAAGTTGGCAATATACAGTGCAGGTGCACAGGGTGTTTATGTTGCAGCTGGCATGTCTGACTATGCAACACCAAAATTTGTTAATCAGCGTAACAAGTTTTTGACAGCTAATCAGCTGTCAGGTGGCGCCTATGAAATCCACCTCCTCATAAGAGGTATACTTGGTAAGTAATGTTGGTATTCTAAAAAAAAGCTCGGAAAGTTCTCTCCAAATTCTTGTGTTACAAACTGTATTCAGGTTTGCAAGCTCTTACTAAATAGGATACAATTAAGGGCCTTATTTATATAGCAGTGGCTGTGACATTCACCAACCATTCACATTTGGGGGAATCTTTCTGATTCATGTATTTTTAATGACAGTAATTGATTTACTGCTTTATAAATATGCTCCTGAGTATTTTTTATATCCTTTCTGTCTGCAAAACATAGAGAAAATATGCTAGCAAATTAACTGTCAAATAGACATTTGCGTCTTAATTTTAAACTCTTGGATTCATTTTCTTGTGCTACACGTTTCATTATAAAGAAAATTGGATTTTTTTTTTTGTTCTTCCCTACTTTATCTAATGCCATTGTTGTACTCTCTAACAAGTAACTTTGCAACTTTATGACATCGTACTAAAGCATTTTTCAATGGAGTAAAAAAAAATTACAATATCGACTAGACTGCTACAGTCATTCTGAAGTTGTTTTTTTCCTTAGACATCTCTTATTATTCCTAAAACATTTCCCCCACAATTACATTTTAATGCAAATTTATCTATCTCATTTTTCAACAGTCAAACCCACATAACCTTTCTGCTAGCTTGAGTGAAATATAATATCCTTTACATGCTTTGTTATTTTAGATATTAAATAAAACTGGCATAAAATAGGGTGAGAAGGGAAAAATGAAGAATATTTATTTTATTGCTTGGTCCATGTCTGCAATAAGGGTAATCTTTTTTAGATAATAGAACTGCAGTCTTCTAAATCTAAAACTAATGAAATGCCAAAATAAAAAAAATAATAATAATAATTCCTATTATGCTCTTGTGTGCAACACTCTTGCAGGACAAATTTTAGTAGACAAGCTATACAACTGAAGATTAATAGTTTAAAAGATAATTCTGTATGCAACACCATCAAAGCCCTTACTTTAATAGCCCATGCTAAAAAGACTAACACTCCTCTCTGCCTTTTACGGAGAAGGCGTTTGACTGCCTAGGATGATCTTTCATGTGTGCAACACTAACCCTAATAGGCATACCCCCAATCTTCTATTGAAAATCCTAGCAATCCATCAGGCCCATATGGCTAAGGTTAAGATATGTGGCACCTTCTCTGATCCAGTATTACTACGTAACAACACATAACAGGGATGTTTCTTGTCCTCATTTTTGTATATGCTCACCGTGAAGCATGACTTATCATTGTCATTTACAAACCCCCACCATGTAGCATTGCCAGATTTGATACAAGAATTCAATGCTTTCAGCACTTTTAGCAATTTTAAGGTTAACACCCACACAACTGAGGCTTTAAAGTCTCTCTGCCTGACAACTCTGTACATGCTCTTCAACAGAATTTCCTCTTCCATTGAAAACCTAAAGCTATAAAGGATCCATCTCCCAACCCTCTCTATACTCTCTATACACTTAACTGCCAACCTCTTCTTACCTTGACACAGCAGACATTTAAGCAGTGGGGTGGCATTCTGTTATTCTTGGATGGGTAAGATGGCTCTGTTCAAAATAAAAATTCTCCTCTGCTTTGTATACTGTACATCTTTCAAACGTTACCAACTGACCTTCCAAATGCCTTTTTCCACACGTTACATTACTGCTCTTCTTCAATATGTATGGACGTAGAAGGAAAGAGGATTGTGGACTGGTATTACCTAAGATGAGCCTGTATTATAGGATGGCTCTTTTAACTAGATTATTAGATAGTATATCTCACCATCCCACAAACAGTGGGAATGGATAGAATCTCTCATATCTATAAATCTGCCCACATCTTTACAATGAATCCCTCCTTTTGCTCACCCTATACACGCCTCTTTGCCCTTTATTACACTGTATTCCTTGAAAAATTGAGATTTCATGATTAGGGAATTAAAAATCTCATTTCACATAGGCCCAGTGGTGCCAATTTATGGAAATCCTGCCTCCCCCCCCATGGTTATGCTCACCTGCCTAAATGGTCTTCTTACTCTATCTCTCCACTTTTTACTGCACTTTCATTAAACAATATACAACTATTCCTAGCACTCAGGTTTGCCAGGGCAGTGGTTTGCTTATTTTCAGCTTAGGGACATGTTTGCTATTTTAAAAAAAAATGTTGCCTTTACAAACACTTTAATGACAAATAATATCTCTTTGAGAGGACTTGGGGACTAAATGTATAAGACTTTAGAGCAGGAAGCTAAAATCTCCTGAATTATTTTTTTTATTAGATTAGGGGGTTCAGGGGGGTGGGGGTGTGCACAGGTGGCATTTTCCCTACTTGTCCTTTTTTTCTCTTTCTTGTTCTCTATTTTACCTTTTATTGGTTGTGCTGGTGGGAGGTGATGCTGGGTTTTTGGAATTTCCACCACAACTCACTCTCACAGGATATCCTGTTTGTATTTTACACTTTTTCCTGCTTTGTGTTTCTTTTTTACTTGTGCAATATTTGATCATTTACCCTGGAATATTGACATAATATTCCCAATTTCCTAAAATCACCTAGTCATGTAGTGATGGGTCCTTTTGCACTCAGATACTTTGCACACGGATAGAGCACTGGTTATGTCAAAATCCTTCCATGGCCTAGGTTGGATTTCTATGGATGGACAATGACATACCAGGTTCATTGTGACTGTTAATGACCTCTTTCTGTGTTATATATTCATTATGTCGGGGGAAGTGGGGGGGGTTTGCTTTTCCAGTGATGTGATGTTCCTAGTCTCTGCCATACATATTTTGTTTTGTCTTGAAGTTTGATAAAAGTTAATAAAATAAGTATACAGTAACCTGGTTAAAACAAGGGTCAGAACCCTTGTGTTAAAGCTTTGTGATTTGAGCCATTTGTCTTGATTTATACTATGATTTTATACTACAGACAAAGATATATGGAGCTTGTAATTATCTGTTTAATACTTTTCTATTGTAAAAACAGTTAATGACATATACTGCCTTCAAAGACCATGCAATTAAACCACTTTTAGGTGAATATTTTTCATGGCATATTTCAGGCAGCTACACAGTATGAAGTTGCATTAACAGCTCTGAAACTGAGGTAGAACTTTTTACTGCAGGAATTTACAAATTCTGTTATGAATAGAATAGTTTTGACTTGCCAAATGTTAAATTCCTTTTAAACAAAAGTTGAATTTTCATTGCTTTCCATTTTCTTCCTACCTTCAAGCAACCTTTGGCATCACTTAGAGCATGTGCGCTGAAACTAAATTACCCACACAAGTGTTTACCTGCCTAAATGAACAAATTGAAGAGTTGCACACAAGACGCCAAGGTTTGTATCCATTTTGATAAATGCCACCTGTCTTTTTAATGTTCCAGTTCTATTAGAGAAATATTTGGAAAGCTAAGCAATGCTGTCATAAAAAAATGCAGTTACCCATGCTGAGATGATTATTGCATTTTCCGAGGCGAACATTATAACAAAGTGTACTTTAGAGTGCATTCAAAATTAGTCATTGTTTCATGGCTGATGCTTGTGTTGTTTTCCAAAATTACTATTGTTGAATTTGTTCAATAGAATGACTAACAATTACACTAGCATAGCAGTTTTAAATAATACAGGCATTAACTTACTATAATGCTTAAAATATGTCTAGCAGTTAATTTCATTGAACACAAACCAAAGATCTATTTTTTCGATGCCATGTGCATATGATAATGATGATGATGACAGTGATGATGATAATACATTATTATTAATATTATTGTTATTTAATGTACAGTAACTATTCAAGAGATATAATCAGATGTGCGATCCTAATTCTCTAGCTTTGAAGATTTTCTCCTGTGGTCAGCTCGTACTCTATTTCTAATTTTTCTGGATTACAAAAATGGTTACATCCACTATGTCTCAGCTGCAACTATTTTATGACTAGTGATAGAGCTTATAAAATTATTATAATATTTAAAGTGCACATTTTGAATTTAAACATGAAAACATTTATGAAATGACATTTTGTTTGCAAAAATGTATTGTTATTGATCTTTATCTCACTCCTATTTCATTGTTGTAGCTTAGGTCTGCTGTAGCCTCTTTGCAGCTTTTTTCAGTTTACTCCAGAGATAACTGCATGGTATTTCTAAGGGTGTGTATTTCTTCCTTTGTGACAGTAGGGGACCAAGCCTAATCAATTTGTGTTGAAATGGGCACTTGTTTCTATCAGAAGCCCACTTAACAGTGTGGCAATTCAGGAGCACAGGGAAACAGTTTTATCACCTTACCAGTAGGTTCCTGGAAGAGGCCCCTAATGACAAGATCACCAAGTATTTTAATCTGCAGGTTTAAAAAAAACTCAACATGACTTTTGAAATCCCATTAATAACATTAAGCTTATATGAGAATTTAGTGACTGACTTTACATATACTTTAAACAACAGGAATCAATAAGATGATTTCTTTCACTCAAGTTGATCAAAACCTTTTTGTGTGTGATATGTATATTGTGGCAATTCATTACATGAGGAAAAGGGGATTGCTTTTGTTGCTTTACTAACTGCAACCTTTTTTCTGTCTTGACCTTGGACCTCACATACAGTAACTTTGTGTTAAAGCAGTATATAATATGAAGAAGTTTTTATTTTTTTTTTCACTGATCAAACTGGAGGACATGAAAACCCTACAAAAATGTATAAACACCAACTTGGCTATAAAAGCATCCAAGCCACGCATGACAGTGGATTTGCATTATTATTTTTTTCATATGCTTATTTAAAAAGCTGTATTTTAAACTTCAACATTGCAGCATCAAAACAAACATAATATATTTATCTGCAACTTATCTAAAGTCATATGGATTTATTTATCAAAGATGAACTGCGCAATCCACAAACAATTTACCCAAAGATTTGACGGGATTCACCCTTTAAATTCTACCTCCATTTTCTCTATTTATTATGCAGATGATGGACAAATCTTGTTAAAGAACATGTTACCAAGTAAATGTCACTCAAATATCTAAAGTACACTAGTGGTTATTTTCATATTTCTGGTCAAATCTTTGGGTAAAACTTGCTAAATAATCACAGCCTTTTATTGATGTCCCTGCAGCTACTGTCCATGGTGCTGAAAATTTGTATAAATATAGTTTCAGCACCATGGAGAGCAACTGCAGATAGAATTTTTAAACAAAGTGTGCCCTCTCTCTAAATGAACTAGCAATTCCAGGCATGAGTTCTGGTATCCCTGTAGCTCTGAAGTGGTTAGTTTGCAACCACCCGATTTTTTAATACCAGCTTACATGCCCATTAGGCACCTAGCTCTTTGACACCCTAAGTGCCCAAGAGAGGGTGCCAGCAATAGGGATTCATGTACTCATTCCCTGACCCCTCATGATGGGCAAGTAGGTGGTCACTGCCTCCCTGGTGAACTGGTTTAAGGTGTTCCTCAAACTTAGTTCTAGTATGGATGATTAGGTCAAGAACTCTATCCCTAGGAAAGTAAACTATGCTTTATTTCACCTACCAACACTGGATTCACCATTGGACATCTTTGGACTTCATCAGAACGTGGAAAATATTATTTTAAAAAGCAAATATCAAAATAATGTTGATGATGTGGGTCATTTATGTTTACTTACCTGCATGCAGTGAACTAATTAGGGGTCTGAGGGACCAAAAAATATGTGTGTGTAACTCCCAAGCCACTAAAATAATTTCTCTGGATCGCTAACATTAATCACATACTCAAACTGTGTTAAAAAAAATATAACTAAAAAATGTTGCGCTCCCAATCTCCAACAAAACTAATAAATTAGTGACTTCAAATTATATATCCATAAAAAACAAACAATATACCATAAATAAATAAATAAATATCAAGTTAAATGTGATGTGAATCAAATAAAAATCAAAGAAAAAAACAGTCCCGTTATTCAAATAATAGTCCAAAAAAAAAAAGGGATTTGTGATGACGTGATCCAAACACACCAATTGTGACTTTTCGTGAATCCTTAAATCATTAAAGATGTATGCTCACCTCCTTACAAGTCTAACAGATAGGCTTAATACACTTTTTGTTCACATACATGGAACCTGCTAGAATTTGCTGCAGCGTGGAATGGATGTTGGATACCTCCTATGTACTCCACAATGCTTCTCTCCTTATGCACTCATTATCCCTGCAGGGATATTATTAACACACTGTGGTCAGACCAAAGCACTGTTACCATAGTAACACTGTACTACTCTGGGGAACTGATCAGGATTTTTTTAATTTTTTTTTTACGCATTATAATTGCTTAATAAAATGGGTATAAGCAACCATTTTTACTGAATGTAACTGATTCATTCAGTGTCTTTTGTTGTGATTAGCTGTTATTGGCCAAAGCTAATCACATGATACAGATGAGCTGTGATTGGCCCTGCTTCTACCATGTGATCACTGTGATCAATCACAGCTAGCAACACAACTGTATACAATGGATGGCATGAAAGGAAGACATCCATTGTTTTCAATTGTCATGTGATCTGCTGTGATTGGTCACAGTGATCACATGACACTGGCAATGGGCCAGTGTATTGATCAGTCATCAGATGTGTTCTGTGGACACAGCTGGTGACAGATTGTGCCGCTGCATGGCCCCTTCTGAGAGGATATCATAAGACATCCAGTAAGAAAGAGAAAAGTCCCACTCAACCAACAATCTGCTATAGGCTGGGCGGGAAGTGTTGAATAAAAGTGTTTTGCTGTATCTGATTGGTATGTTAAAAAAATACCTGTTTATCCTGCCCAAAAGTTTGCTAGCTATTGAATTCTTATGAAAGCCACCTGTGCTGACTTTTATCAATTACTTTACTTTATGAGAACTATGGAACCACATTCCTTTATGTAATATACAATAGGAGAGAGGCAGAATTCTATAGTCCTGTATTGTTTCTGTTGTCCTCGTACAGAAGGATGTTATCCTAGGACTGAAATGTGTTACTGGCAGAATCACCAGGTGAAAAAAAGTTTAAAAAGAAAATTAGCTGATCCAACCCATCTAAGGAGTGGTACGCTGCCATATATTAAAGGTTAAGTCAATTTTTGGCAGACCTTTTTCATAAAAGTGATGATGCAGACATGGAATTCCAGGAGATAACAAAATAACTCCTCAGCTTTAGAAAATGTTGATTGTTAGAAGTTCAATACCTGTAGGCGATTGTTTTTTTGTTTTTTTTGCTTTTGACTTTATATACTCTATAAATAGAGTGAACACTCTATGAGACTGCAGACTCCGTGCCGTACTCTACATTTTATGAATCACTGCTAAAGTGTAGAATTATCACTGCGATTTCCAGGCAAGAGGAGATAGCAATATCCACTCTTTGATATTATTGGGTATTACGTTTTAATCACTGACTTCCCAGATATAGCCCTCCAGGAATGCCCAGCCAATTTTTTTATCTTCCCTTCTTTCATCACATATTATAAAAAAATACAGTAAGGTAATAGCGGAAAAGGCAGACTGCTGCCCTCTATTAATTTATCACCCAAGGCTTGGGCCTTTGTGGCCTTTTCAGAACTCCTAGCTTGTCTGCTCAATGTCAAGTAATAAACTCGGCACAAGAAAATCTGACTTTTGTTCAATCCAGTGACTTTTTAACTTCAAAAGAACTGCAAGGTCAGCTTGCCATAATTGAAAATTAAACAAATTAAATATTTTATTATTTAATATTCAGTGTTTATAAGTGTTAAATAGCTTTTAAACATCTATCATGTGGTGAATTGCACTCCAATATGCAGTAGAAATGATGAGATGCTCTCAGGACAGATGGAAGAAGCACATTAGTTACTGTGAAGCAACAGAAGCACATTGCCATAACGCACCCTTTGGGATTTTCTATACAACCCTCTCTGTAAATACTGTTCAGACCTTTCAGGGTGTAGCTCTGCTGATAAACATTTTATATATAAGCTCCATCTTTGTCAAGACACAGTGCTGATTTTAATTTAAAGCTGTTGAGTATGCAGACATAATAAAATGTATGATTTACTTCATAACCTTCAAGATATACTTTAGATTGTAGTCTATAGATATTGTTTGAAAAATACAAAATTAACCTTCACACAAAAAGCTAAATAAATAGTTAAATTGCATTAGGGATGCATCGATATCATTTTTTTTATCAGCGGCTACGAGTACCGAAACTGTCGGTCAAGTACTCGCCGATACCGATACTTTGTGGTGCGATTTGCGTTAATGGACGCAAATTGCACCGCAAAGAATAGCATGCGATTTGCAGTTTCCCTGCTGCTCCTGTGTGAACCCAGGCTTGTCATAGCCTGAGTTCACACAGAGGAGGTGCGGAAAACCTTCCTGCAGGCATCCTATGCTGAGTGTCAATGGTAGGAGAGGAGAGAAAGCGGTGGGGACTTGAAATCCCTGCCGCTTTCTTTTCCTTCCTTGCTGCAATGACAGTTCTGGCTAGACTGCATCTGACTGGACGGTGCTGACCAATCAGATGTCTTCTATCCTGAACTGTCATCCTTGCACACCTAGGCATTTACAGGCATTTACAGACAGGAGAATTTAGTGGCACAAAAAAATATCACTTGAGCGTTCGGGAGAGGAACATTTTGGCAGAAAAAACTCCTGACACCTAAACAAGCCTAAACACACCTAAACGCTAAGCACATTTAGAGCTTGAGAGTTAATTTATTTAAATGGTCATAATAAATTGATATTCTGGCCAATAGAATCAATGAACTCCTAAATGCTTGATGTGAATAAATGCACCTAAAAGCTGTACACCTTTGCTATCCTGTGTGATTGAGGCCTAATTTTTTTTAATATTACATTAACATACTATAAGTTATAATGGATTTTAGTGATTGTGTGTGTGTGCATATACCTTAAAAGTTTACTTCTAATTGTTTTCCATTAGTTACTATAGTTATCACATTTCCGCTGCTTTTTGGAGTACCTTACAGAATTCTCTCAATTTTCTTATTTACGAGCATGAAGTGAAAAATGCATTAGATGGGAAGGTGGTAGATAAAAAAAAACACAAAAAGGGAAAAGATAAAACCCCTGTGTAACGGAAGCGCAGGCAGGACAGAGCAAACGGAGAAGATGGGGAACACACAAAGGTTTATTGAAGCAACAAAAGGACAGAGGACAGACACTCAATGGGGAAATGGCAGGGAGGGTGATGTGTGCGCAAACCAGGGATGATTCCAGGCACGGGGGGTCTTCAGGGACAGGCAGACAATCTAACCCCTAGGCTTGGGGCCTCAGCCGAGCTCCCTCCATGACTGGACAGCAGATTGGAGACTCGGGCAACAGGCGGCAACCTACCACTGGGCAGGGACCTTGGGCAACAGGCGGCAATCTACCCCTGGGCAGGGGTCTCGGGCAACAGACGGCAATCTACCCCTGGGCAGGGGTCTCGGGCAACAGGTGGCAACCTACCACTGGGCAGGGGCCTCGGGCAACAGGTGGCAATCTACCCCTGGGCAGGGGTCTCGGGCAACAGGCGGCAACCTACCACTGGACAGGGGCCTCGGGCAACAGGTGGCAATCTACCCCTGGGCAGGGGCCTCGGGCTACAGGCGGCAACCTACCACTGGGCAGGGGCTTGGGCAACAGGCGGCAACCTACCACTGGGCAGGGGCCTCGGGCAACAGGCGGCAACCTACCACTGGGCAGGGGCCTCGGGCAACAGGCGGCAACCTACCTCTGGGCAAGGGCCTCGGGCAACAGGTGGCAACCTACCTCCGGGCAGGGGCCTCGGGCAACAGACGGCAATCTACCCCTGGGCAAGGGCTCGGGCAACAGGTGGCAACCTACCTCTGGGCAGGGGCCTCGGGGACTTAACCGGTAGCGATGGCTCAAGCACTCAGGGGCACCACAGGTAGCTATACTCCGGGCATGCCATCAGGACACGGGTGGTTAGTGCACACACAGGGGGGGCAGTTCAGGACACAGGTGGCCAGTGCGCACAACAGGGACAGTTCAGGACACGGGTGGTCAGTGCGCACAACAGGGACAGTTCAGGACACGGGTGGTCGGTGCACACAGCGGGGACAGTTCAGAACACGGGTGGTCGGTGCACACAGGGGGGACAGTTCAGGACACAGGTGGTCAGTGCACACAACAGGGACAGTTCAGGACACGGGTGGTCGGTGCACACAGCGGGGACAGTTCAGAACACGGGTGGTCGGTGCACACAGCGGGGACAGTTCAGGACACAGGTGGTCAGTGCACACAACAGGGACA
Organism: Staurois parvus; assembly: GCF_062004578.1. NCBI lineage: Eukaryota > Metazoa > Chordata > Amphibia > Anura > Ranidae > Staurois > Staurois parvus. The sequence goes on along the minus strand of NW_028318435.1, from coordinate 29,541 downwards.
GTTCAGGACACGGGTGGTCGGTGCACACAGCGGGGACAGTTCAGAACACGGGTGGTCGGTGCACACAGCGGGGACAGTTCAGGACACTCACGGTAAGCAGCTTGCAGACCCTCAGCAGCAGGCAGCTCCAGACAGGGACGACCAGTGGTCAGCGTTCCAGGGACAACCAGCGATCAGCAGACAGCAGCAGCTCCCAGGTCACTCAGCAGCAGACAGCTTCCAGGGACACACAGCCATGGACAGTGTGCAGGGTCCCTCAGCAGCAGACAGCCTCCAGGGACACGCAGCCAGGGATAGTGTGCAGGGTCCCTCAGCAGCAGCTCCCAGGGCACTCAGCAGCAGACAGCTTCCAGGGACACGCAGCCACGGACAGTGTGCAGGGTCCCTCAGCAGCAGCTCCCAGGGCACTCAGCAGCAGACAGCTTCCAGGGACACGCAGCCACAGATAGTGTGCAGGGTCCCTCAGCAGCAGCTCCCAGGGCACTCAGCAGCAGACAGGGTGCAAGGGTGCCCAGTAGACAGGCTTACAGACTGGCAGGGTCTCAGCTGTATGGTCTGACCTTTGAGGAGAAGGCTCATACAGAGCTGTAGAGACTCCCAACCCTGGAGTATTGCAGAGGGCTACAGTGCGCAGGGGGGATGGCTGGGGAGGCTCGGTCCCCCTCACCCGAGCCTCCCAGCATCTTTCTGGGAGCAAGATGATTCCAGCAGCATGGACAGGAACAGAGAGAGGAGGGCTTCTTCCTGTGCGGGTCTTTTGAAGACCATGTGGGACGCGGCTAGGTTGCCTCGGCAACGGCCGGCCCAGTCCTGTCCATGGAAGCCCCACAGACCTCGGAATGTGCAAGGGGGAAGGGAGGGGTGGAGGGATATGGCGGGGGATGGGAGAGGCACTGGCAGTCCGTGACACCTTGTTAACTCTTTTTCTGCTGCAGATTTTCCTTTACTTTTTGCTGGTAAAAACATCATCACCAGCATAGAAAATCACAGAGAATCTCTGTAGCAAAACATTAAAGCCCCAACAAGTGTTTTAATCCTTCCACACTCTATCCAAAGCTAAAAAGAAAACATTTGCCTTAACACACACTTTGAAAATATGAAGGAAACTGACTGAAATGCACTATAAAGTTCCAAAAATGGAAAGGCGGGAAGGTACTTGTGTAAATATATGCAGATAAAGTTTTTCAGCTTTGTATATCAGGCTGGAAACGCATGTTACAACACGAAAAAAAAGAAATACTAAGCTGCACTGCCAAACTACTGTAGTTAATACAATACAAGTTAATACAAGTCCATCTAGTTCAACCAAGAAAAGGGAAAACAATTATACAATCATATATACACAATCCTATACGAACAGTTGATCCCGCGGAAGGCAAAAAACCTCAATAAAGCATGATGCAATTTGTTCCAGCAGGGGAAAGAATTCCTTTCTGATACCCCAAGAGGCAAATCGATCTTCCTTGGATCAATTTTACCTATAAATATTAGTATCCAGTTATAGTGTGTATATTTAGTAAAGAATCCAGGCTCTTGAGGGAGTCTATTCCACATTTTCACAGATCTTACTGTGAAGAAGCCTTTCTGTATTTGGAGATTACATCTCTTTTACTCCAAATGCAAAGAGTGCCCCCTTGTCCTCTGTGATAATCTAAAAGTGAATAACTCTATGCAAAGTTCACTACATGGACCACCTATGTAATTATACATGTTGATCATATCCCTCCTTAATCTCCTATTGTAAGGGAATTCCCGTGAGACGGCTGGTGAATAGGGAGTGGGGTCAGGGCTAGTGACACAAGTGAGGCCGACCTCGTCATTTCAGTCTCCAGTCAGGTACGTGACAGTACCAGTCAGCCAGTGATGGAGTCTGAAAGGGAGGCCTCTGCAATGGGGGACATCTGTCAATCAATCTCTGCCTTGTCTTACATGGTGCAGAGTTTGCAAAGAAACCTTGAGCACATGGAAAACCAACTACCAACCAAGTCAGATGTCTCAGCAGCCATGGGTCCCTCTGCAGTCTCAGACATAACTACCCAGACAGAGCTCAGCATGATTCATGGAACTTCTCCTCCACCTGAATCCCGGGTTCCAATACCTGAGTTTTTCACGGGAGACCGCAGGAAGTTTTGAACCTTACGTAACTCCTGTGAGCTATATTTTTCTCTGCTACAAAGAACCTTTGCATCACAAAGCACCAGCGTGGGATTCATTATTTCACTCCTTCAGAATGAACCCCAATCCTGAGCACACCACCATCGTGAGCAACATGATTGGACTCTGACTTCTACGGCCTCTTTTTTCCCAGCGATGTCACAACTTTACGCTGATCCCTTCCGTCATCAGATTGCAGAATCTATGCTTAGCAAGCTACAGCAAGGCCAAAGGCCTATAGAGGAATATGTCACCGAGTTCCATATATGGAGTTCCGACACTCAATGGAACGAGTCTGCTCTCCACCATCAGTTTCGCCTTGGTCTCTCTAACATCTTGAAAGATGAGCTTGCCTGAGTTGGGGTACCAACCAGGCTAGAGGAACTGATAAACCTAGTCATTCAAATCAACCGACGGCTCCGGGAAAGGCAGGGCAAAAGAACTAGCAGGGGTGTCTTGATATGCTCTGAAATAGAGACTCCTGTCCCCTCACCCACTGCTGTCGAGCAAAAGGGGACTTCGTAATTCTCCTCGTAGGAGCTTTTGGAGACCACTGTTATCCTCTGCTGAACGTCTTCGACAACAAGACTCCAACCTCTGCCACTATTGTGGTGATGTGGGTCACTGTACTGTACTGACATGTCAAGTGAGACCTCCTAAGCCCTCTCCTAGCTGGTTCCATATGATGCACCCACAAAGAACAAGTCAAACGCACCTCTCCTTCCTTCTTCACTTGCAACTTGCTGGAAGAACTATTTCTGTTTTAGCAATTATAGACTCTGGTGCCTGTATTTGTTTAATGGATTCTACCTTTGCTAATCAATACAATATCCCTCTCTGTACGAAGAAACAAAGATTTTCAGTCCATCTGACTGATGGCTCTGGTATCAGTTCTGGCCCAGTGACACAAGAGACTATGCCAATCTCCTGCCACTCATCCTCAGGACATCAGGAACTTCTACACCTGGATGTCATAACCTCACCAACGTTTCCGGTCATCCTCGGTATGCCCTGGCTAAAGGCGCACAACCCATCCATTAACTGGCTCTCTGGGGAAAATCCTCTTTTCTTCCAAATACTGTCAGAACCATTGCATTCCAAAGGAACCATGTGCAGTGACTCCTCTTCTTAGCATCTATCCTGAAACTTGTCCCTGCTGTCTACCATGATTACTTAGATGTATTCAACAGAAAGAGTGCCAATGCTCTTCCCCCACACCGGCCCTACGATTGTCCTATTGAACTCCTACCCGATGCTGAGATCCCTTTTGGGTGAATTTACTCTCTCTCCATATTGGAAATAAAGGTCCCCCAGAATTACATAGATGAAAGCCTGGAAAAAGGGTTTATTCGGCTCTCTACATCACCAGCGGGAGCTGGCATCTTCTTTGTCGAAAAGAAAGATCATACTCTTAGACCATGTGTGGACTATTGTGATCTAAATAATAGAGATGAGCGAATCGAACTAGGCGAACCGGAATTCGAGTCGAATTTCAGGAAATATTCGATTCGTGTCGAAACCGAAATTTTGCCTACTTCGGGTGCGCGAATCGAACATTTCCCGATCAGCCGGCAAAAGTGTCCCTGCAGTGAGCTCCGCTATTTCTGACAGTTCTCTGACAGAAGGAACACATGTTTAGCGGTTGAAACATTGTATCTATTAGTTTACATTTAGGATACAGATGTTTCAACCACTGTACATGTGAAGAAGTTGTGAGAGAACTGTCAGAAATAGAGGAACTCTGCACATACACTTTTTGCCGGCTTGGATTTATTCTTCTTTTCATCCTACTTCTTCTTCTTCTTCATCCTCAGAAGAAGAGGATGAGGATGAGGATGAAGAAGAAGAAGAAGAAGAAGAAGAAGAAGAAGAAGAAGAAGAAGTAGGATGAAAAGAAGAATAATTCCAAGCCGGCAAAAAGTGTATGTGCAGAGTTCCTCTATTTCTGACAGTTCTCTCACAGCTTCTTCACATGTACAGCGGTTGAAACATCTGTATCCTAAATGGAAACTAATAGATACAATTTGTATCTATTAGTTTCCATTTAGGATACAGATATTTCAACCGCTGTACATGTGAAGAAGCTGTGAGAGAACTGTCAGAAATAGAGGAACTCTGCACATACACTTTTTGCCGGCATGGAATTATTCTTCTTTTCATTATACTTCTTCTTCTTCTTCTTCTTCTTCTTCTTCTTCTTCTTCTTCTTCTTCTTCCTCATCCTCATCTTCTGAGGATGAGGATGAAGAAAAAGAAGAAGAAGAAGTAGGATGAAAAGAAGAATAATTCCAAGCCGGCAAAAAGTGTATGTGCAGAGTTCCTCTATTCTGCAGATACACTTAGAGGAGCTCTGCAGATACACTTAGAGGAGCTCTGCACATACACTTTTTGCCGGCTTGGAATTAATCTTATTTTCATCCTACTTCTTCTTCTTCTTCTTCTTCTTCATCCTCATCCTCATCCTCAGAAGAAGAAGAGGATGAGGATGAGGATGAAGAAGAAGAAGAAGAAGTAGGATGAAAATAAGAATAATTCCAAACCGGAAAAAAGTGTATGTGCAGAGCTCCTCTAAGTGTATCTGCAGAGCTCCTCTAAGTGTATCTGCAGAATAGAGGAACTCTGCACATACACTTTTTGCCGGAAACCGCTGTATGGAGTGAATGTCCCAGAACTGTCAGAAATAGACTATTTATGACAGTTCTGGGACATTCACTGCATACAGCTGTTTTAACCGCTGTATGGAGGGAATGTCATGGAACTGTCAGAAATAGACTATTAATGACAGTTGTGGGACTGTCCTTCCATACAGCGGTTGAAACATTGTATGTATTTGTTTCCATAAATGGATCCATTTATGGAAACAAATACATACAATGTTTCAACCGCTGTATGGAAGGACAGTCCCAGAACTGTCATTAATAGTCTATTTCTGACAGTTCCATGACATTCCCTCCATACAGCAGTTAAAACAGCTGTATGGAGTGAATGTCCCAGATCTGTCAGAAATAGACTATTTATGACAGTTCTGGGACATTCACTGCATACAGCTGTTTTAACCGCTGTATGGAGGGAATGTCATGGAACTGTCAGAAATAGACTATTAATGACAGTTGTGGGACTGTCCTTCCATACAGCGGTTGAAACATTGTATGTATTTGTTTCCATAAATGGATCCATTTATGGAAACAAATACATACAATGTTTCAACCGCTGTATGGAAGGACAGTCCCAGAACTGTCATTAATAGTCTATTTCTGACAGTTCCATGACATTCCCTCCATACAGCGGTTAAAACAGCTGTATGGAGTGAATGTCCCAGATCTGTCAGAAATAGACTATTTATGACAGTTCTGGGACATTCACTGCATACAGCTGTTTTAACCGCTGTATGGAGGGAATGTCATGGAACTGTCAGAAATAGACTATTAATGACAGTTGTGGGACTGTCCTTCCATACAGCGGTTGAAACATTGTATGTATTTGTTTCCATAAATGGATCCATTTATGGAAACAAATACATACAATGTTTCAACCGCTGCATGGAAGGACAGTCCCAGAACTGTCATTAATAGTCTATTTCTGACAGTTCCATGACATTCCCTCCATACAGCGGTTAAAACAGCTGTATGGAGTGAATGTCCCAGATCTGTCAGAAATAGACTATTTATGACAGTTCTGGGACATTCACTGCATACAGCTGTTTTAACCGCTGTATGGAGGGAATGTCATGGAACTGTCAGAAATAGACTATTAATGACAGTTGTGGGACTGTCCTTCCATACAGCGGTTGAAACATTGTATGTATTTGTTTCCATAAATGGATCCATTTATGGAAACAAATACATACAATGTTTCAACCGCTGTATGGAAGGACAGTCCCACAACTGTCATTAATAGTCTATTTCTGACAGTTCCATGACATTCCCTCCATACAGCGGTTAAAACAGCTGTATGGAGTGAATGTCCCAGATCTGTCAGAAATAGACTATTTATGACAGTTCTGGGACATTCACTGCATACAGCTGTTTTAACCGCTGTATGGAGGGAATGTCATGGAACTGTCAGAAATAGACTATTAATGACAGTTGTGGGACTGTCCTTCCATACAGCGGTTGAAACATTGTATGTATTTGTTTCCATAAATGGATCCATTTATGGAAACAAATACATACAATGTTTCAACCGCTGCATGGAAGGACAGTCCCACAACTGTCATTAATAGTCTATTTCTGACAGTTCCATGACATTCCCTCCATACAGCGGTTAAAACAGCTGTATGGAGTGAATGTCCCAGATCTGTCAGAAATAGACTATTTATGACAGTTCTGGGACATTCACTGCATACAGCTGTTTTAACCGCTGTATGGAGGGAATGTCATGGAACTGTCAGAAATAGACTATTAATGACAGTTCTGGGACTGTCCTTCAATGCAGCGGTTGAAACATTGTATGTATTTGTTTCCATAAATGGATCCATTTATGGAAACAAATACATACAATGTTTCAACCGCTGTATGGAAGGACAGTCCCACAACTGTCATTAATAGTCTATTTCTGACAGTTCCATGACATTCCCTCCATACAGCGGTTAAAACAGCTGTATGGAGTGAATGTCCCAGATCTGTCAGAAATAGACTATTTATGACAGTTCTGGGACATTCACTCCATACAGCTGTTTTAACCGCTGTATGGAGGGAATGTCATGGAACTGTCAGAAATAGACTATTAATGACAGTTCTGGGACTGTCCTTCCATGCAGCGGTTGAAACATTGTATGTATTTGTTTCCATAAATGGATCCATTTATGGAAACAAATACATACAATGTTTCAACCGCTGCATGGAAGGACAGTCCCAGAACTGTCATTAATAGTCTATTTCTGACAGTTCTATGACATTCCCTCCATACAGCGGTTGAAACCGCTGTATGGAGTGAATGTCCCAGAACTGTCAGAAATAGACAGAAACTGTCACAGAACTGTCCTTCTTCTCATCCTTCTCCTTCTTCTCATCCTTCTTCTCATCCTTCTTCTCATCCTTCTCCTTCTTCTCATCCTTCTCCTTCTTCTCATCCTTCTCCTTCTGCTCATCCTTCTTCTCATCCTTCTCCTTCTTCTCATCCTTCTCCTTCTCCTTCTTCTCATCCTTCTCCTTCTCCTTCTTCTCATCCTTCTTCTTCTGCTTCTCCTTCTCCTTCTTCTCATCCTTCTCCTTCTTCTCATCCTTCTCCTTCTTCTCATCCTTCTCCTTCTCCTTCTTCTCATCCTTCTCCTTCTCCTTCTCATCCTTCTCCTTCTTCTCATCCTTCTCCTTCTTCTCATCCTTTTTCTTCTCATCCTTCTCCTTCTTCTCATCCTTCTCCTTCTTCTCATCCTTCTCCTTCTTCTCATCCTTCTCCTTCTTCTCATCCTTCTCCTTCTTCTCATCATTCTCCTTCTTCTCATCCTTCTCCTTCTTCTCATCCTTCTTCTTCTCATCCTTCTCCTCCTTCTTCTCATCCTTCTTCTCATCCTTCTTCTTCTCATCCTTCTCCTTCTTCTCATCCTTCTCCTTCTTCTCATCCTTCTCCTTCTTCTCATCCTTCTCCTTCTTCTCATCCTTCTCCTTCTCCTTCTTCTCTTCCTTCTCCTTCTTATCATCCTTCTCCTTCTTCTCATCATTCTCCTTCTTCTCATCCTTCTCCTTCTTCTCATCCTTCTTCTTCTCATCCTTTTCCTTCTTCTCATCCTTCTTCTTCTCATCCTTCTCCTTCTTCTCATCCTTCTTCTTCTCATCCTTCTCTTTCTTCTCATCCTTCTCCTTCTCCTTCTTCTCATCCTTCTCCTTCTCCTTCTTCTCATCCTTCTCCTTCTTCTCATCCTTCTTCTTCTCATCCTTCTCCTTCTCATCCTTCTCCTTCTTCTCATCCTTCTCCTTCTCCTTCTTCTCATCCTTCTCCTTCTCCTTCTTCTCATCCTTCTCCTTCTCCTTCTCCTTCTTCTCATCCTTCTCCTTCTTCTCATCCTTCTCCTTCTTCTCATCCTTCTCCTTCTCCTTCTTCTCATCCTTCTCCTTCTCCTTCTTCTCATCCTTCTCCTTCTCCTTCTCCTTCCTCATCTCCAAGGGCATTTAAATTAAAGGTACAGTGTTCTGCACTAATTTAAAGGCTCTCTGAAGCCTAGAAACCCTTTAAATAAGTCATCTTCGTAGCGGAGAAATTCGCATCGAATCGAATTTCACACTGGAATTCGCCGAATCAGCCGAATCGAATTTTTCATTTCTTCGCTCATCTCTACTAAATAAGATAACAGTCAAGAACCGTTATCCTCTTCCTCTGATTCCTGAATTGTTCCAAAGGCTACGAGGGGCATGTGTCTTTTCAAAACTAGATCTGAGAGGTGCAGACAATTTAGTCAGAATTTGAGAAGGGGATGAATGGAAGACGGCCTTTTGAACACGCTTTGGGCACTTTGAATACCTGGTTATGCCATTTGGCCTTTGTAATGCCCCAGCAACATTCCCACATTTCGTTAATGATATATTCCGGAACTATCTTGATTTATTTATCATTGTCTATTTGGATGACATCCTAGTCTTCTCAAGCTCAATAGAACAACACCGGAACCATGTGAAGAAGATACTGGGTAGGTTACACCAACATCACCTCTATGCCAAAGCTGAAAAGTGCGAATTTGAGAAACAGATCATTCAGTTCCTTGGACTTGTGATTACTCCCGATGGCACTGCTATGGATCCTCAAAAAGAGACCTCTGTAGTGGCCCGTCCCAGGAGACAGGAAAGCGGTACAACGCTTCGTGGGATTTGCTAATTTCTATAGGAAATTCATTAAGAACTTTTCCGGTATCATTGCACCAGTCACACAATTAACCAGGCAACATGTTGCCTCCCAAGGCTCAAGCAGCTTTTGAACAACTATAGACCTTATTCACCTCTGCTCCTATCCTGAAGCACCCAGATCCTGCTTTAGCTTATGTTCTCGAAGTAGATGCTTCTGAAAATACTATTGGAGCTATATTGTCTTAACGACAAGGACCCAAGTCCCTCCTTCACCCTGTTGCCTTCTTTTCTAGAAAGTTAAGCTCCCCTGAAAGGAACTATGACGTAGGAGACAGGGAGCTGTTAGCCATCAAGGCGGCCCTCGAGGAATGGCGCTACTTGCTGGAGGGAGCTTCACACCATATCCTCATTTTTACGGATCACAAAACTCTGGAATACTTGAGAACTGCAAAACGCCTAAGGCCACGGCAGGCAAGATGGGCACTTTTCATTTCCCGCTTTGTGTTTCACTTGACATACCGTCCAGGATCAAAGAACGGCAAACCTGATGTGCTCTCACGCATGTATCATGACCCAATAGTACCATCTGAGCCTGACACGATCCTGCCAGCTAAAAACGTTTTACTCCTGCAAGAAGACCTTGTATCACAAATAAAGGAAGCGGTTGATGAGCATCCACCCCCCTTGGAAATGCATCTTCAGCTAAGGGACAGCCTGTATCTGCATAAAGAACAGATTTATATACCGGAACAACTCAGGACTCTCATTCTTAAAAGATTTCATGTACAACCTTTAGCGGGTCACTTCAGGATCCACAAGACCTCAAATTTGATCTTCCGTTCCTTCTGGTGGCCAAACTTAATGAAAGATTGTAAAAATGACATTAGATCTTGCTCAGTATGGCTCTGAAACAAGTCTGATAGAGCCAAAACCTGGGGCCTATTGGAATCCCTTCCAGTACCTGAAAAACCATGGAGTATGATTTCTCTGGACTTTATTGTAGAGCTTCCCCCATCTGAAGGGTTCATCACCATCTTTGTTGTGGTTGATCATCTGTCAAAAATGGCCCATTTCATCCCCCTGAGAGGGACTCCTTCTGCTGCTGAGACTGCTTCTGCTTTCATTAAAGAGATTGTGAGGTTACATGGTATTTAAAGCAATATCGTATCTGACTGGGGAGTGCAGTTCACCTCTACGTTCTGGAAAGCTCTGTGCGAGGCACTAGAGATCGAACTTCAAGGGTCTGGTTTGTCCTCTCAGAAGCATGCGAACAGTATCTACGATGTTTCTCTTCTTACTCACAGGATGACTGGGTGTCTCTCCTTCCATTGGCAGAATTTGCATATAACAATTCCATCCACTCTGCTACCAAACAGTCCCCTTTTTATGCCAACTATGGATACCATCCATCCTTCCTCCCTGAAATGCCGGGGGAACCCACTGTCCCGGCAGTACAAAAAAGGCTGGATTTCCTCAATAGGAATGGTCAAATGTTGCGTGAAACTATTTTAGAGGCTCAGGCAAATAACAAGAGATTTTTTGCCAGAAGAAGAAGGGGGAATCTAAATATGAAACCAGGAGATAAGGTCTGGCTATCTGCAACAAACTTGAAATTGAGCTGCCCTTCAAATAGGCTTGGTCCAAAGTACCTGGGACCATTTAAAATCAAAAGAAAGATTAATCCTGTAGCTTTTGAATTAATGTTACCAAAGAATATGAAGATCCATCCAGTATTCCATGTCTCTTTATTAAAACCAACAGTTCCAAGTCTATTTCCGGATCGAGGTCCAGAATCTCCTGCTCCACTGCTTGTCGAAGGTAATGAGGAATATGAAGTAGAAGCCATCCTGGACTGTAGAAAGAGGGGTGGTCAGACCCAGTTCCTCATCAAATGGAAAGGCTATGATCCAGAGGATAATTCTTGGGAACCATCCGCTAATATCCATGCTCCACAGTTAGTGCAGGCCTACCTTCATCTTCATCCCGAAAAACAAGCTTTAGTAGGCATCCGGAGGCTGCCCCTAAGAGGGGGCAATGTAAGGGAATTCTCGTGAGACGGCTGGTGAATAGACGTACTTATGTGCACAGAAATGCACGATCATGCACACGCACGTGCACATGCACGGTGAATATTGGCGCCAGACGGACTATTTAAAAGGTGCCTCTGCCTGTGCTGAGTGCTGACTGGTCTTCAGCTGTTCCTCATTTCCTGCTTGTTCCTGTGTGATTTCCTTGTTGCTGACCCAGCTTGTTCCTGACCTGACTCTGCTCCTGACTTTGGCTTGCTTATGATTTGGTACCTCGCTGTCTGCCCATTGATGACCCCGGCTATTCCTATGACAATGCTCCTGTCTCCCATCCCAGCTTCCTGCCTTGATCTGGTGCACACCTGGCAATCTACCATACCAGCTCTGCATATTACTACTGTGCCTGAATCGGAGGTTCATCAGTCTTCCAAAGTCTCCAACTGCAAGAGCTGCAAACAACATCTGCTGGCGCTCTTGTCCCCCTGGTCCCTAGACACCCTCTGTTCCACTTCCAGTGGGGTCAGGGCTAGTGACACAAGTGATGCCGACCTCGTCATTTCAGTCTCCAATCAGGTACGTGACACCTATTCTCAAGAGAGAATAAATTCAGTTCCTCTAATCTTTCCTCATAGCTGAGCTCCTCTATGCCTCTTATCAGTTTGGTTGCGCTTCACTGCAATTTTTCCAGTTCCCCAATATCCTTTTTGTGAATCAGTACCCAAAACTGAACTGATTATTGCAGATGTGGTCTTATTAATGATTTGTATAGGGGTAAAACGATATCTCTATCTCTGGTGTCCATACCTGTCGGGAAAGTCATGCTCAAAATAATGCCTGTGCTCAAATGAATGCCATTGCTCAAGGAAATGAGAAAGCACACAGAACAGTGCATAGAACTGTGCACAGCCTTAGGACCCTGCACGCATCTATACGTGCACGTGAGCATTAGTATTGTACACGTGCTCATATGCGGAAGCGTGCTTGGTTAATGGATTTTGGTGTCTAGTGGCCTATTTAAAGCCTTAGAGTGCTCAGGTTCATTGCTGAGAGGTCCTCAGCTCCTTCTGCTTGTGACCTGACATTGTGCTCATCTGTATCTTGACCCGGCTTGCTCATCCTGTGTGTTACTTAACCTTTGTTGCTGACTCTGACTTGAGATCTGACTTTGCTTTCTGCCTGTTGTTTTGGTACCAACCTCTGCTCCTCTGACTATACACCCAAGATCCAGTATCTTCCTACTACCTGTTGACCTGCTCCAACTCTGTATCCACGTGCAAGATATTCAGAAACGGATCTCCTACAGACACCCATGCCACTCTGTGCCCTGTTATACCGTGTCACCATCTCCAGGTGAAACAGGATAAAAGGTGTAAGGGCAGCCCTCTCATCAGCTTGGCCTCAATCAGGTATGTGACAATACCTCTCTCAATACAAGAAATATTTTTGCTCACTTTGGAAATCACAGTTTGGTATTGCATGCCATTATTAAGTTTATAATCTACCAGAACACCCAGATCCTTCACCATTGATTCTCCCAGATTTACTCCCCCTATTATGTAAGATGCATCCATATTCTTAGCCAAGTGCATAACTTTACATTTATCAACCTCATTTGCAACATGGTTGCCCAATTAAACAGTGCACTGAGATCAGCTTGTAAGTTGGAGACATCCTGTAAGGACGTTATTCTACTGCACAGCTTGGTGTCATATGCAAACACTGAAATAGTACTTTTAATCCCAGACTCTTCATCATTTATAAATATATTACAAAGTAAGGGTCCCAACACTGAACCTTGGGGTACACCACTAACAACCTTAGACCACTCAGAGTATAATTCATTAAGCACTACTCTCTGAATACGGTCATTTAGCCAGTTTTCTATCCATTTACAAATTAGTTAAATGCAAAGACACATTCAGAGCCATGGCATGTTAACCTGCTTACTATCTAAGGTGCTAGAAGGCTAGATCTGGTGTAATGATAACACCAGAGGATAACCAAAAAAAAGGGGGGGGGGAGAAAAAAATGATGATGAAAAATGTTAAATGATAATAGATTAATAATGAATAAAAATAAGAAAAACAAAAACGAAAAAAAAAGGTTTGTATGTAGATTTTGTAACAACTAATGGTACAATAATGGTTATTCTCTACAGCGAAAAATGATACATTGCATAAAATGTATATTGACACAAAGGTGTATATACATTTTGATATGGATAATATATATATATATATATATATATATATACACACACACAAAAAAGTACTTTCCCTAACAAATTCATTCAAGGCCATGTTGCAAAAATGAATACACCCCAATAAAAGTCTTAGGAGAAAATCAAAATTTTAGCCAACAAAATCCTAATTACCAAGAATTCAACTACAGGTGAGTCTAATTATTCATTAAACAGGTTTTCAACAGACAGTTGATTAAAAAAGGGCGTTACCTAACAAAGAAAACCACTTCATATTTCATGCTGTCAGCAATGCCACCACATGGAAGAGAAATGTCCCAAGGCCTGAGAAAGAAAATAATTTCAATATACAAGAAAGGTGAAGGCTACAAGAGGATCAGCAAAGCTTTAGGTATAAGTCAGAATACTGTAGAAAAAGTGGTACAAAAACTTAACAAAGATAGAACTGCAATCATCTCACAGAGATGTCCAAGCTGTCCATGGAAGTTGACACCTCGATATGAGCACCTTCTGATGAGAAGGGGTGAAGAAAATCACCATGCAAGTTCACTGCAGTTAGCTAAAGAAGTAGAAAGCCAAATTGGGGTGATTGTTTCCCATGACACAATATGGCGTACACTGCAGAGGAATGGTATGCGTGGGTGTCGTCCACGAAGGAAGCTTCTACTGGGACTCTGTACTCTGGAGTGATGAGACTAAGATAAATGTTTTTGGAACTGGTGATTTCAAAACTGTATGGCATTGCAAAGGTGAGGAGTACAAAGAAAAATGCATTGTGCCTATAGTGAAACATGGTGGTAGCAATGTGCTTCTGAGGGGCTGCATGAGTGCTGCTGGTGTCAGTGAGCTGCATTTCATTGATGGTATCATGAATTCACAGGTATACTGCTCTATATTGAATGAGAAGATGCTACCATCACTCCATGCCCTTGGTCGTTGTGCACTTTTCCAACATGACAATGATCCAAAACACACATCCAAGACCACTGTTGCATTTCTGAAGAAGAACATGGTGAAAGTGATTCAGGGGCCATGTATGTCTCCTGATCTGAACCCAATTAAACACCTATGAGGAATTCTCAAAACACAAGTTGAGCATCACTTTCCATACAGCATCCAGGTTCTAAAACAGTTTGTTATTGAAGAATGGAAAAAGATAGATGTTGCAATATTTCGCTAACTTCTTCATGGAGGTCATACAAAATAGTAGATGTAGTAGTTTTTGTTGTGGGGTGTATTCATTTTTGCATCAACTAATTTGAGTAAAACTAAAGATTTTATCATCTAAGTTATATTATTAACCTTACTTTCATGTAATAAGATAAACAAATGTTCTATAAAAGTCAGTGTTATATCTAAGCTCTATTCCTATCTTGAAAGTACTAACACATCTCATTCGCGGAAGACCTGTTCAGCCTGGCAACGTGACCTACAACTTCAAATCTCACCAGAGGACTGGGACCACATTTACGACCATATGCATAAAGGCTCCATGTGTGTCTCTACACAAGAAGGCAATTATAAATTATTTTCCAGATGGTACAGAGTTCCGTCTGTGGTTCGTAGATTTGATCCTAACGCCTCAGATCTATGCTGGAGATGTTCCCGGGCAACAGGTACTCTTCTACACATCTGGTGGGACTGCCCGCGGCTGCAACCCTTCTGGAGAAAAGTTTTGGACATAATCACACAAGTAACTACATACACCCTAGACTTTACCCCAGCACAGTGTCTACTTCATCATTCCTCACTTTCTGTGCGGACTTATCGTAGGTCGCTTGCTTTACACATGATAAATGCGGCAAGACAGTGTATTCCGATCCATTGGCGATCGGAATACGTTCCCACCGTACGAGAGTGGATTCTTAGGATCATCAGGATCGCAGAAATGGAGGAGCTGATTTCAGTGGCAAAAGAACACCCCGAGAGATTCAGGAAGACTTGGCGTGTTGGAATCATTTCCAAACTACCGATACTTATCATTGTCTAATGAAGGAATGAGCGAGAGGAGATTTGGTGACACGGAAACCCCTAGAACGTTCACCTCAGGAATAGTTCCATTACGGGACTTTAACGAAATTGTATTTCTAAGTAAAGATTGCATCTGTCTCAGCCTGGAAGCTGCTAACTGATATGACTGGGTTGGTTATGCCTATTTAGTTATATACCTCATCCTTCCCCCATTCACCTCCCCCCCCCTCCCCTTTCCCCCCCCCTTTTTTTTTTTTTTTTTCTTTTTCTCTCTCTCTCTCTCTCTCTTCCTCTGTATTCGTCCCCTACGTCCCTCCTCGCCCCACTATGATATTTTTCCTCATACTCTTCCTCCATTCCCTTGCTCGTCTCATTCCCATCTCTTCTTTCTCTCTGTTTCACCTCTTTACCATATTCTTACTAACTATATTTTTCATAAGGTACAGAGTACTTACTGACACACAGGTGTAACAATACTCCTCGAATCTAATCTATAATGTTCAGGTACGGAATCCTAAGACATGTATGCCTTGAGTTGACACGACTATTGTTATATACCTCACTGTCCTGTTTCTTTAGATCTCCCTACACAAGGACAATTGTACCCCGTATTTCTATAAATTACATACTGCTAACATCATTGCTATGGGTATATACTATGCCTTCCCCTTAGGACTGTATTTCAGGTTGAGCTACGATTTACTTATATGTCCTGAACCCGTCTGCGTTACGGGAGAACTTGCTTAAAGACTTGCGCGGACTGCGATCCGTATTTGTTTATGACTTGTTATGCCTTTCATATCTCAATAAAAATTTCTTGGAAAAAAAAAAAAAAAAGTCAGTTGTTTCAAAATTTTGTAAATTGTTCATGTGTTCATTGAGATATTGATTAAAATCTTACTTTTCAAAAGAGGTGTACTCATTTATGCTGAGCAGTGTATATCTATCTATATCTATCTATCTATCTATCTATCTATCTATATATAGATATATCTATATATCTATATATATATAGATATATATAGATATATATACAGTCAGGTCCATAAATATTGGGACATCAACACAATTCTAAAATATTTGGCTCTATACACCACCACAATGGATTTGAAATGAAACGAACAAGATGTGCTTTAACTGCAGACTGTCAGCTTTAATTTGAGGGTATTTACAACAGTTTGCATATGTGCCTCTCACTTGTTAAGGGACCAAAAGTAATGGGACAGAATAATAATCATAAATCAAACTTTCACTTTTTAATACTTGGTTGCAAATCCTTTGCAGTCAATTACAGCCTGAAGTCTGGAATGCATAGACATCACCAGATGCTGGGTTTCTTCCCTGGTGATGCTCTGCCAGGCCTCTACTGCAACTGTCTTCAGTGTACTGCTTGTTCTTGGGGCATTTTCCCTTCAGTTTTGTCTTCAGCAAGTGAAATGCATGCTCAACCGGATTCAGGTCAGGTGATTGACTTGGCCATTGCATAACATTCCACTTCTTTCCCTTCAAAAACTCTTTGATTGCTTTTGCAGTATGCTTTGGGTCATTGTCCATCTGCACTGTGAAGCGGCGTCCAATGAGTTCTGAAGCATTTGGCTGAAGATGAGCAGATAATATTGCCCGAAACACTTCAGAATTCATCCTGATGCTTTTGTCAGCAATCACATCATCAATAAATACAAGAGAACCAGTTCCATTGGCAGCCATACATGCCCACGCCATGACACTACCACCACCATGCTTCACTAATGAGGTGGTATGCTTAGGATCATGAGCAGTTCCTTTCCTTTTCCATTCTCTTCTCTTCCCATCACTCTGGTACAAGTTGATCTTGGTCTCATCTGTCCATAGGATGTTGTTCCAGAACTGTGAAGGCTTTTTTAGATATCGTTTGGCACACTCTAATCTGGCCTTCCTGTTTTTGAGGCTCACCAATGGTTTACATCTTGTGGTGAACCCTCTGTATTCACTCTGGTGAAGTCTTCTCTTGATTGTTGACTTTGACACACATACACCTACCTCCTGGAGAGTGTTCTTGATCTGGCCAACTGTTGTGAAGGGTGTTTTCTTCACCAAGGAAAGAATTCTTCGGTCATCCAAAACAGTTGTTTTCCGTGGTCTACCGGGTCTTTTGGTGTTGCTGAGCTCTCCGGTGTGTTCCTTCTTTTTAAGAATGTTCCAAACAGTTGTTTTGGCCACGCCTAATGTTTTTGCTATCTCTCTGATGGGTTTGTTTTGTTTTTTCAGCCTAATGATGGCTTGCTTCACTGTTAGTGACAGCTCTTTGGATCTCATCTTGAGAGTTGACAGCAACAGATTCCAAATGCAAATAGAACACTTGAAATGAACTCTGGACCTTTTATCTTCTCATTGTAATTGGGATAATGAGGGAATAACACACACCTGGCCATGGAACAGCAGAGAAGCCAATTGTCCCATTACTTTTGGTCCCTTAACAAGTGGGAGGCACATATGCAAACTATTGTAATTCCTACATCGTTCACCTGATTTGGATGTAAATACCCTCAAATTAAAGCTGACAGTCTGCAGTTAAAGCACATCTTGTTTGTTTCATTTCAAATCCATTGTGGTGGTGTATAGAGCCAAAAATTTTAAAATTGTGTCAATGTCCCAATATTTATGGACATGATTATATATATACAGGCACCTGCCCACTCAGAGGTGGGAGGACCCTGAGTTCCACATGTCAAACCCTGGCACTAGGGGAACAGCAAACCATTCGGTTGAGGCAATCTTGGTGACAAATGTTTCTATCAGTCCTTCTGACTATAGAATCCCCTATTACTGCCAACTGTCTAAGCCTTCCTGCACTACTCTCACCACCCCTAATAGGAGGGCTGCTCTCCCGGCTGTTAGTGATAGCAGTGACATCCAGGGCTGAAACCTCTGTGTTTGCCACCTCCACATCACTCAACTTGGCAATTTTGTTTTGGTGCTCAAACAAGGGACTGTCCTCCCTTTTCTGTGAGCCCCAACCACTCACCCTAGCTACGTTAACCTATTTTCCAACCTGATAATCCTGACTTACCCTTCCACATCAACCATATTAACCAGAAAGCTCCTTTCAAGGTTGTCCTTTCTGCTCAGTGTTGCAAGTTGCTCCTCCATATCTCTAATGTGAGCTTCCAGAATGACAACCTGCTCATACCTGTCACAGGGGTATCCTGGAGCTATTGCACCATTTTTGCATAAATATGACACACTGTACACTCACTGTGTCTAAATATGTCTTTCCAAGAATCTGGAAACTGTAAACATATAGAAAGCCCCTGGCACCCAATCTGGATGGAAAAACCATATATGTGTCCATTGACCAGTGATACAGTCCAGTATGACACTGCTATTTTCAACCATTTTGGGGTTAAGCCCCAGAAGATATTGACAGGTACATACAGTAGACTGCAAACAGGATTTTTTAGGAAAAGGATTGCAATGGGTTCTTGAGCTTCCTCAGATCTTTACAGTACAAACTCATTTTCCTGCTACTGGCTCCACACAGGATTGTTTCATTCAGATCAGGTGCTTGAGGGGTTGCTTCATGCCTGCTCTTTCAGGATGCTTGAGAGTACAAATTTAGAGATACTTCCAATAACTTTTATCCACTAAAAATTATTTTAGTACAGTGTATGTTCATTCTACTGCATTCTTTTATATAATACTGGTTGTCTGCTAAAAGTAATAGCTAAAATCTAATATGAATTCTAGTGATATGCATCATTTACATGAAAAAGAACAAAATTAATGTTTCTAGCTGTAGGCTGTATTATGATTTGCGATCATTACTGTGATTCCTAACCTGCTGTGTGGCAGTAACAGAGACTACAATCATTTTCATTAGGGTTCTCTGCAGTGACATTAGCGATATTATCTGCAATAATAGCTCATCATGATTCCACTGTGGCCTTATTAAAATAGTGCAAAGTCTTAGGAAGCAAGGGTCACCATTCTATCTGTCCACAATGATAAAGCTATCTGTATCAAAATATGTACCAGTGATGTGTTCCCTTTTCTCCGTTTCTAGTAAGTTTGCTATAAAAATAAATTCAGATTTATTTTCAGAGTTATTTCCATAAAGCCAATATAGACAAGGCTTACTATGATGATTTCACTAGTTTTCAATTTGATACCAGTATGCACCAATCAAAATGAATTAGTTGTTACATCCCTTGGTATAATGTTAGAGTGGTTTGGTGTTCTTTCTTTAATCATTAGCAGCAGATACAAACTTGGCAGGAAGGAGGCAAAGAGTGCCAGTAAAAAATAGAAGAGACTATGAAGAACAACCTTCCACTCACTGATACTCATCTTTCCTGCACTCCCACACTGCTCCATTCCTTTGTCTGAACTAGAAGTCTAAATCCTAAGTAAGCATCTAAGTTCCAAGTAGGATGCTTTTACAGCTTCTGAGAGTTGTTGTTACAAGAGAAAA
The DNA here is from genome assembly GCF_062004578.1 of Staurois parvus. Classification (NCBI taxonomy): domain Eukaryota; kingdom Metazoa; phylum Chordata; class Amphibia; order Anura; family Ranidae; genus Staurois; species Staurois parvus. The sequence continues at coordinate 9,963 of NW_028318435.1, read as the reverse complement.
AAGTGTACATATAGCCAACATTTTTTGTGGTTTCAAAAGAAAAGGGAAAGTGTAAACCCCTGGCTGTTTAATTATGTTTGTCTGTGTCCCATTTGAAAGATTTCTCTTCAATTTTTGTCCAACACGAAGTGAAAGAAAATGTCTACAAAGTTAGGGAAATTTCTCCTCAAATCTTCTTGTGGTAACAACCCTAAAATGTTTGATTTCCAATCACAGCGGTCACTTGCACAAATAGAGAGGGTGAATCTCCCCAGAGTGACCACCTTGTGCAAAAAAAAAAAAAACTTGATAAGATTTATAATCCTTTCCTACTGTTTCAAAATAAAAAAACAAAAAAGTTTTGTTATACTTTTGTTTTAAAGTAGATCTTTTACCATCCGTTGTAGTTTTGGCCATTCCTTCCCATCCTACCCTCTATTGCACACTGCTAAGAATTTTCATATTTTCTGAAATGTAAGTTGTATAACAGTGACCCTCGACCATCCTGTTTTCTCTCTTTTTACCTAGGTGATATTCAGCCACCCACCAGTTTCCTAGGTTATTCATTTCATGAAGAAATACCAGAGCGTTGCAAGATGTCATACCTGCATAGACCTCAGCAATGCATGTGTGAAATCTCATGATACTTTAGCTGTAACCAACCTGCAGAATTCCGGGATGTGTGACATGAATATCCTAGACAGCTGTTGGCAGCTGATGGTTTGTCACTGAGGGGAAATAAGAAGATGGGAGGTTAGTGGAGAAATATTAAACTATTTACAAATCACAAAATATGAACATTCTTAACAAATTTTAAAAAGTTTGTTTTAAACAAATGTGCATTGGTAGTTGTCCCACATGGCTGTGCCCAGCTACCCATTTTTTCCTGAAAATCTTTCAAATTTGCCTTGAAAAAGGCCAGGAAAAAAATGACAAAATTCAGCTTCCATGGACTTCAGTGGGTTTTGCATTTATGTTCGGGGTTTCAATTGCTCAGTGCATGTCCAGCAAACTAAACTTTGCTCAAACCTAACTTTGCTCATCACTACCCTCTAGTTTACTTAAGACTTTTTTTTACTTTCCAATACTGAATGGATCTGTTTGTTTTCTGCTACGTATGCACGTTTTCTTTTTTGGTTTGCCAGTAAAGATGTGTATGTTACCTGCATTTTTGTAAGAGTCACACATTTTTTTATAGGATCTTTTCATTTTATATATTATGTAAAGTGAACATGAAAATATTCTTAAGTTTTTATCATGAGAAGATATGAAATGCACATAAAATAGTACAGCAGTGAGAAGGTCTTGTTAATGAATGCATGCCTGAGATGGTAGGAACTCCAGTGGGAACCATTCAATGAATAATGAAAGAGCAAATGGCGAGGGGAAAGTCTAATGTACAACTTTAATGTTGAAGACTGTAAGTCATATACATTCAGATGTAGTTAACAAAGAGGTTGAAGAAGTTTTAACAACCTTCATTGTTATATAGAAGATGTGTCAAGTACTTACTGAAACTAGGCAAAATACATTAAGAAACTACAGAAGATAAGTAATTTTTATTTGTCATTTTGGGGTTTTTTTTTCTATGCCCTAGATATGTCATGGTCCCCACAACAGTGTCAGCTTTAGGAAATCATTATATCAACATAAAAGAAGAGCATATTTTTGGTCAGTCATTTTAGTGTGATTTTCTACTTTACATGAATTTCAAAAAGCTTTGTTAATCCTTTATTCATACTCTGCATGTGGAAATGATACAGTTATTCTAATTTTAGAATAACTTTTATTACTTTAACAATTTTTCTCAACTAACTAGTTGATATATATCACAACAGTCTGACATCTCCAGCAAAGTATGAACAAGTCTAGAATAAACTATAGTCTGTGCATTGTCAGCTTATTTCATTTTATTTTTACAGCAAACATCACTTTGGACTATTGACTTTTATTGTATGCATTTTGATTCAAAATGGTATGTACACCAATGTATATCTTACAGCCAAAGACCATAGGTGGGTGAAGCAGTGAAATGATGGATAGTGCCATTAGCAAAGTCCATAAAAGAAGTGATCACTGGTAAACCGTGAATATCAAGCAAATCTTTATTTTCCACCACAAAAGCAAGCAATGATTTGGTTCCTCCTGGGACTCCTTTTTTAGGCAACAAACAAGAGTGAATAACAGATTTAAATAAACAGGACAATCAATCAACATTCCTCAAAATCCCAGGACTATCCTTATAGTAATCCATTGACATTTTAAGTGGCTTTGGTAAGATATACCATGTCTCTAAGTATTTGTAAAAATTGGTCTTTGATTACGCAGGTTGGTTATTATTTTTTTCTGTGGGTTACTAAAGGGTGGTCTTGGGATTTTAGGCAATGGCGATTGGTTGTTCTGTCTTTCTAAACCTAGTATTCACACTTGTTTGTTGTCACTGTTTTCTCACTAAAGAGCGCTAAAGGGTGTGGCAAATGATTAGCCCAGTCCTTACTAGTGATGCTGCCACTAGGAGGAATTCACAGGTTTAGTTCTTCACAGAACATATGCAAAGGATTGTGGCTGTTCCCCAACAGATGTTTCTTCTTCACATGCATTCCTTAAAATTAAGTTTGGGTTTCCCAGGATACAAACGTTTTCTTCTTCTCTGAGTTATGATGGAAAGATAGAAGCCTTGCAGGGGTCAAAATGCTGATAAACAAGTCAATGCACTAATGCGAGGTAGTGCTCTCAGTGCATTACAAAACAAAGATAAAGAACATCAATAGCAGAGATATCTAAACCCTATGTTGAAGATATGAATTTTTAAAAAATATTTACAGTTTTAGATATGCACAAGCATCTATTTCTTTCACAGAAGTATCAGAAAATATGCAAATCGTTTAGTGTATTACTTGTGTTAGAGGGTACAGGAGCATCTGGGTGTGCAACATGAAGATCAGATAAAGCTGTTACAGAATTTCCCCATTCTACTCAAAAATCTCTTTTAACAGGGGTAGTGGAGCATCCTAGTCAGATGCTTCAAAAGTTTATTCTCTAAGTAGTTTGGTTTCTGCATGATTCCTAGAGAGACATTTCCTACAAATAACCCACCCAAAGTCTATGGCGGCCATGACATATCTGAAGAGTAGTGGAGCATCCCAGTCAGACATTTCAATAGTTAATTTTCTAAATAGTGATTTACCTTGAATTTTGACAGGGGCTTAAAATCCTTTTAGATCATTGGAGTCATCTTGGGAAAGAAAGACTTCCATTACTTATTTACTGCTGGAATCAGCAGCTTTAAGCAGGCAAGCATTATAATGATATTATGAGGAGAATGATTGCAGACTCATTTGAAGGCAAGAATGTTAAACAGTCATCCACACAGAAATCCTTTTCTATAAATGTTCTAGCATCTGAGCCATACTCCATTTTACTCTATTGAGCAGTTAGTGGATAGCAACTGTGGGGGAATAGCTCTTGCCAAATATGTGTAATCTCATACGTTGCTTCATCATGTCTTTAGAGGGATCGTTGTCTCAGAACCATAGAAATCGTTAAACATTTCTGTCATTCTAGCAAGGAAGCAGTAAAACATCTGTTTGATGTCAGCTATGAATACGGCAGTCTCTGTGAAAGCAGAAAAGCACTTTCAGAAAATTGTTGTTGAAATTTGGACCTGTCAAGAGGAGTGGTTCTAAAGCCTTAAGGTTTTTTTTCACCTTAATGCATTTTGTGCATTAAGGTAGAAACATTTCTGTGCAGCAGGATCCCCCCCCCCTTATACTTACCTGAGCCCAAACTAAATCCAGTGCTGTACTCGAGAGCAGGGGCATTCTCCACTCTCTCCTTCCTCACAGGACAGATTTATAGCAGTGAGAGCCATTGTCTTCTGCTGCTGTCAGTCAGTTTCTGTGATGAGGGAGCAGGAGGCTGGGCTGGGCCATGCCATGCTGTCTGTGTCTGTAGCTGCAGGCAGGGCAGCTTTCTATGGGTCACTCACTGAAGAGGAGGAGCCAGGAGCCCCGACGGGGGACCCCAGAAGAGGAGGATCGGGGATGCTCTGTGCAAAACCATTGCACAGAGCAGGTGAATATGACATGTTTACTATTTTTATTAGATTTTAACATATATGTGATACAGTAAACATGCACATCTACAGATGAGCTTTGTAGGTTAAATATCTGAAGTATACATCAAAGTTAACAGCATCACAAATAGGCAAACCAACAGGGTTCCCACAGGGGAAGCAGGAAACATTATAATGACAAGCAAAGCATAAGCTACATGACACCCTGGATAAAGGAGGATGGGGAGAGAGGGAAGGAAAAAAAAAACAAAACAAAAGGGGGGTGGGGGAATTAGCAGGTACATTGGAAGGGCTGTGAGGGGAAGGGAGGGGAATGGAAGCAGGGAGGGGGAAAGTGAACAAATCCATCAGCCCAGCTCTAATGATGTGTCAAAACCCACCAGAAGATAGTATGAGGTCCATGGTCCCCAGACTGCTGGTATTTCTTGATGCTCTCTATAAGTGCAAAGAACATTGTTAGGTCTTGAGATGGTGTTGAGTGGGGACAGAGTGGGGGAGTGCCATGCCTTAGCAATAGTTTGTTTTGCAGCCGTAAATATATATAGCAGCAATTTGAAAGTGTGCTTATTTATTCTAGGAGGCTTAAGGTTCAGCAGAGCATATAGGGGTACATTTTTATTATTTTATTAAAAAAACAAATTAAAGCTTTAGAGTCTAAGCTGTTTCTGCATGACCTTCTCACAGATTTTCTCCATGAAAGAAAATAAGTGGTCTCTCATCTCCGGCTTTCTGTGGCAATTACTTCTGAGGAAAGAAAAACTTTTCAATACCTGTTTTTTAATATTAGGTAGGCATAGCATGCAGTTTGTGTCATCTGTGACTAATTCCTGTTTCATTATTTATAATAAGAGTTTGTCATCAATAGACATTGACATTAAATTAAATGATTGTTCTTTTTTGTTAGACTGTGAGCCATATATGGTCATTATCACAGGAAAGGTTGGAACTATAAGCAGACAAGGCAAATGGGTAGTGTATAGTAATTACTTTATGAGGAAATGGTCATCCATTCTCTAGTTTACTTGTAAGCATGCTGTTAATGGAGATTGGTTTCTCCGTGCTTCCTAGAAAGACATTTCCTACAAATAATGTACCCTAGGTCTAACTTGTGAGCAAAATGAGCATTGTAGAGACCAGTAATCTGTGCTCTCACTTTGTGGACTGATAAGACATCTCTCCCAAGGAGTAGGTATATCTAAACTTGAGGATACAATTGTATCAATGCACTTTGCATTTCAAGTGTGGGTAAATATTCACAGCATCTGGTCTAAAGATTTAAATTCTATGATCAGGGATCTGAATGAATTCAATAAAAGTTGATAAAGTTTGGCATGTTTGTCCATCTATGGACTTGAATTGGTAGCCGGGTGATTCCTCCTTGCAACTTCACAATGAATGCACAGGTTTTTAAGCAACAGGGGTGCTGGGGCCCCTAATGCCAACAATATCAAAAAGATTGTGCTGGCTTAATACTCTTTACTTTCCTCATCCAGAATTGTATAAAAGTTAAAAGCTTTGTCCTTTTTACCTTCTGGCTAAATTGAATATACATATTTTAGAGCAGGCCACGTGTGGCTCATTTGCAGACCTCTGCACATTGTAAAGTGATGATGTAGGCTTAGCAGTGTGATTTATACCCCACTAGCTTACTGGTGTTGAGTGTGTGCTAAAGTCCTTGTTCCTAACACATGGCATAACATTGTGTTGTGACCTGAGCTATCACATTCTGTGCATTTCAGACTGACCTTATAGTGCTTGACAAAGTGAGATTTAATGAACATCACTTGTAGTTCTCTTTCAGACAGGATTTGCAATCCTCCATGGACTTCTGTCTCAACGCTTTGCATTTTAGAAAACAATATGGTTTCCAGTGTAAGAGTCACTGCTTCCCAGGATCTTTGACCTTCTTCTCTGTGTTAAGTAGTTGGCACACCTGTAAATAGAATTGATAGTTTTGAAATGCCGTTTCGAAATTAAGGGAAGTATTAACCATTTACTGCCACAATATGCGTATTACAGATTTTTATTTCAGGAGCATTAAACTCTTTTACTACAATATTTGCAAACCTCCCAGCTGCTGAGAACTGCAAACAATGTATACAGTAGGTTTTTCATATCAACAATATGCATGATATTGACCTCTCATAGCAGCAGCATTTAACCTTCACATGAGGAGTATAAGCCATTTTGATAACACAAAAGTGAATGTAAAAATCCAATATCTTTGTAACATGGAGTACAATCTGCTATAAATCTGTAAAATAGTTTAAGGAATAGAAAATCAGTGAGTTTTTCATTTTTAATGTCTATGCTCTGTTTTTCACTTTTATGTATGATCCCATTGGATTATACATTGTATGATTGTAAGAAGAGTCTCTTGAAGACAATCAGAAACCATTTGAGATTTTTTGTATGTAGTGTTAAAAGAACCAAACAAAAGCAACCCTTTCTAATAAAGCCTAACATAGCTCATTACACAAAAGGCCCCCAAAGCACATATTATATATTGTTACACTAAGTATCTCTAAGCCTCTTGGCTGCTTTTATACTCTTTGATTTTAACCGAACGTGCCTATTTTTAAAGTTAATGAGAAACTGTCTCTGAAAGTATAAAGCTATATAAAATGGTACCTATCATTTCTGCTTGCAATAAGCAAATCACAATTATAAGTCCCTGTAAGTGATTTTCACACCACTTTATATGCACATTCTTTGTTGTATGAAACACATATTTAAAGTATACCAGAGCTATAAATATCTGTAATACAGTAAATATCTTGGAGATATGCTGTGAAAGCCCTTTCTTGTATATAAAATGTTCACTTTACAGTAAAACATACACAGATTTATATATATGTTTAGCAGATTGCTTTATTGGAAACATATTAAGGGGTTTATAGTATAGGCTGTATATACAGTAAGTAAAGGATGTGATGACACATTTGGTCTGTATTTCTAGGTTTTATGTCCCCATCTTGAAACCTGCACATTAATACTGTATGTTACAAGGTTTCCAACCGGTTGGTTACAATGGGATGTACAGTAATGCTCGTGCTGCTATTATTAATAGGACACATATTTTGAAAAATTTAAAACCATAGTAATGTATACAGTTTAAATTCTAACTCCAGACAAAATTGTTTTGTTTTTTATTTTAGGAGGGAATAATTAAATATTCTGCCTGGCTTTTATTTTTTTATAATTATATATTTATTGCATTTTTCCATACAAATACAGTAAAGAAGATTCAGCAGTTTATGACAATATAGTGCAAAATATATCACTGCAGCTGATACCAAGAACCAAGAACTTAGGATACAAAGAACAATAAGGACAACAAACAGGTTGTAGGAAAAAGAAAGATGGCCATGAATAGAGCTGGCTTCATAAATGCATAGGAAGTATCACAAAAAAAACTTGTACAGATTATATATTAAACAATTTACAAACAATGGAGAACTGTATCAAAAAGTGACTAGAGAGGGGAACAAAAGGGGGAAGGAAAGGGAACACAACATTGAACAAATAAATACAACATAAGTGGATGGCTAACTTATTGAAGGGCAAGGGATAGCAATTCAGGAGTTTGAGACGACAATCGTAGGCCATACTCAGATTTGTCCCAAATTTTTGTAAACAGAGGTAAAGAATCATTAACCAGTGTAGTAAAATATTCCCTTCTGCATATCCCAGCCATGGCATATAATAATTGGGAATGAGTTGGGGGGATAGAGGATAACCAGCCTAAAGGTATAACTCTTTTGGCAGCCAGTAAAATAAACGCAACCAGTTTTTTAGCATGTTGGGGATAACCAGGACAGGAGCACCTAATACATAGTGAACATGGTCAAGAGGGAAAGCAGTCTCAAAGAGATTTTGAAGAAGGCACTGTACCGATGCCCAAAAGGGTTGGATAGGAGGACAGTCACAAAATATATGGTAATGAGTGCCCACAGCCTCATGGCATCACCAACACAGCTGTGAAATGGACAGGTTGCATCTATGGAGAATTTCCAGAGTTTTGTACAAAAAAATTAAGATCTTGTAATCTCTCTGTGCCACACATCTTGAGGCTTTAGAAATACATTTCTATATTATTTTCCATAGGGGAAGAGAGATAGAACATTGTAGAATATGTGCCCAATTGCACATATAAGAATGACAGGACACCGTAAGCAATGCAGCAGCATGAAGAATTTTATAAATATATATATATATAGATGATATTTGAAATTTGCTCTGAATCTCCGCAAAAGAATACAGTTTGCGAGATACAGGATGTACTAGATGGTGAAGCTGAAAAATACCTATTTGTGACCAGGGGTACATTCAACTATAGGATAAACTGTCTGGAATATCCGGATTGAAGAGCACATTTAAAAGAGGAGGGCATGGGGAATAGAGAAACGTCTGAGAGCATTTTTCCAAACAGAAAGGGTGAACAACATTGGAGCTAGACATAAGCCTCTTAATAGGGCAATAGATGTACAGAGGTTTGACCAGAGCATGGAACAGGGATGTACAGGACATGTAATACTCATTTCAATTTCTGACCATCTATTGAAAGCATATCGAGCTGCCCATGAAGTGACTGACCTGAGGTGAGTGGTATAGTAATATTTAACAATGTCTGGAGCACCCAAGCCACAATGGTATCGAAGGGCAACTACCGCAGAGCTGGCGATGCGGTGTGACTTATTATGACTGGAGAGCATGGACATTTTCAGAACATTGATTCTCCTTAGAAGGGAAATAGGATAATTATCCCATTGTTTTAGAGTGCAGTTAATATCCTGAAACAAAGGGGGATAATTAGCTTGGTAGAGGGTCGAGTAAGAAAAGGTCAAATGTATACCTAAATATCTGAGGGAAGAAGTACACCAGTGGTAGGGAAAGTTCTGTTGTAACGTGGTGAGCAGGAAGGGGGGAATGTAAAGAGTAGAGATGAGCGAATTATTCAAAAATTCGATTCGGCTGATTCGCCGAATTTGCGGGAGAAATTCGATTCGATGCAAATTTATTCGCCGCGAATTTAACTTATTAAAAGGGTTTCTAGGCTTCAGAGAGCCTTTATATTAGTGCAGAACACTGTACCTTTAATTTAAATGCCCTTGGAGTCTGCTGGGGAAGAGAAATAATACTGTCAGTCAGTATGACATGCAGATGAGTGCCGTCGATCTTAGAATCACCGCACACTTCACTCATTTGGGCAGTCACGGGGCACGACGAAGAAGAGAAGAATGAAAGAAGAAGAATGAAAAGAAGAAGAAGAATGAAAGAAAAAGAAGAAGAAGAAGAATGAAAAGAAGAAGAAGAAGAATGAAAAGAAGAATGAGAAGAAGAATGAAAAGAAGAATGAAAAGAAGAATGAGAAGAATGAAAAGAAGAATGAAAAGAAGAAGAAGAAGAATAAAAGAAGAATGAGAAGAAGAATGAAAAGAAGAATGAAAAGAAGAATGAGAAGAATGAAAGAAGAATGAAAAGAAGAAGAATGAAAAGAAGAAGAAGAAGAAGAATGAAAAGAAGAAGAAGAAGAATGAAAAGAAGAATGAAAAGAAGAAGAATGAAAAGAAGAAGAAGAATGAAAAGAAGAAGAAGAAGAATGAAAGAAGAAGAAGAATGAAAGAAGAATGAAAAGAAGAAGAAGAAGAATGAAAAGAAGAAGAAGAAGAATGAAAAGAAGAAGAAGAAGAATGAAAAGGAAGAAAGAAGAAGAAGAATGAAAAAGAAGAAGAAGAAGAATGAAAAGAAGAATGAGAAGAAGAAGAATGAAAAGAAAAAGAAGAAGAATGAAAAGAAGAATGAGAAGAAGAATGAAAAGAAGAATGAAAAGAAGAATGAAAAAAAGAATGAGAAGAATGAAAAGAAGAATGAAAAGAAGAAGAATGAAAAGAAGAATGAGAAATCTT